>NC_084589.1:33189353-33529353 GCF_033807715.1 Cololabis saira
TTTCTCAGAGCACCTGAAGCAAGCCAACGAGGAATATTTGCCACTCCTACAAAATTACTCAGCATGTTTTAATCATTAATGCTTATTCACATTTCATTCCAACTTTGTGCTTTTATTTCTATAAATTATAAATAAAAGTCAGTGGGACTGTGTGGAAAACATTTATCCCCTTGTTTGATGTTCTTGCATTTCATTTGCAATTCATGGAAGCGGAGGATGTGTGGTGGTTTTCATAATTACACATCCACAGCTGGATGCCATTTAGGTCACATTGCAAGGAACAAGTGAAAATATTGAATTATTCTGAGACAATTTGGTGCAGTTGAAGTTTAACTTGGAAAAAAAATACATTCACAGGAGTGTAGCAGCATTCAAAATACTTTGATTGCTTAAGAGAGTGCAAGTTAAACCATAGGATAAAATTTCATTGTTGAGAAAATCTCCATGAAAATGGTTAATTTGAAGACTTGAAGGAGTATAGCAGCTAAGCAGTATATTTGGTTTTTAATTTATATATTTTCCAATATGTGGATAAAATTGGGTCTTGCAATTGATCTGAATTTATTTTTATACTTTTTACATCTGATTTTGGTCATATTTGTGTTTCTCTCTGATTTAGATATTATGTTGCATTTATTTAATTCTCAGCTTCCTCCTATATTGATGCCACCGTCTGATTAAGGATCTTGCATGTGCTTGTTGGTCTCATTGTAGGGAGATAATAGCCTGCAGCGGCCCATGTATCTTTAAACTCGTTCAGGTGACAAGGAATGTACATCAGTAGGTAACAACAACTTCTGATGTGGTTTATTCCCACGCAGACTTTTGACAATGTATTAAATATTTTATTGTTTATACAACATGCACAGATACATGTTTAGCCTCAGAGCAGACGATGAGTGCTTCTACAATAGAAACAACCACAATACATACAGATGACAAAAAGATTGGTGACTGTCGTTTCAAAAATGTGTCAAATGGAAATTATTCAGAAAAATTATAAAGAATTTCGATTTAGTCTTTTTTTTTTCTTTTTGTTTTAATGATAGGCTTTCACCTAGTTAATAGAAAAAAACATTTGAATTATAATGTAGTAATATTTAACATTTCAACTGATCACATCCTTTGATATTTGTAATACGGTACTTTCACCACTATTTGTTGTTCTATCATCATGTGAGCTACCTATACTAGTGTGCTATTCATGCTAACTAGGAATTGTGATATGGCATACAAAACACAAAATAAGTAATATCTAAAGAGATGATGGACATAGGACGATTATGTACTCTCAAATAGACGTTTACGTATATGTATACGACTTATTTTTTTATATGTACAGACATTCTTAGATATTACTTATATATCTAGGTTTTATGTTGAGCTGTTGCTTTCTTTTTGTTTCTGTATGTTATGCTCCTGCTGCACAATAATTTCCCAGTTCTGGGATCAATAAAGTTTATCTTTATCTTTATTCGACTTTGGTATAATGGTAATAAATAAGTGTGAGCAGTTCAAGATAATTTTGTGTGTGTGTGTGTGTGTGTGTGTTTGTGTGTGTGTGTGTATATATATATATATATATATGTGTGTGTGTGTGTGTATATATATATATATATATATATATATATATATATATATATATATATATATATATGTGTGTGTGTGTCATTTTTATGTAATCGATGTGTATGTATCAATACTGCCTCCCGCCATCTTGGACACTGAAATTTAAATATAGTCACAGGCCTACATGTAACACACACACACACACACACACACACACACACACACACACACACACGTCACACACTAAAATTAAACAGCTGTAAAGGGAATGCTCCTCCTCTTCTCTCTGTCGTCTCCTGTTTGCAAATTCCTGGTTGTCGTATGTCTCCTTTTCCAACACAACACATTACACACTCACTAAACTACACCCATCACTGTCTTGTCTTTTCTTTCCTGCCCTTTCACTTCCCACTCGTTCATGGTCTTTCACATCCCATCGTTGTTGATCTTAGTTCTCTTTGGCAGAATTATTTATCCTTTTTCTTTGTCTTCTAGGGATCAATAAAATATGGCTAGAGGGCTGGTGAAGGAAACACACTCACACACACTTATGCACACAAAAAAAACCTTTGTTGCAAGATTAATAAAAAAAATGCATATTTATGTTGCTTTTGGGTTTTGGCAAATTTGGTATCAACCATTAATATATACAGAGGGGAAAAAAACAACAACAAAAACAAAATTTAAACTGATCACATCCTCTGATATTTCAATTACTTTCACCACTATTTGTTTTTTCATGCGTCATCGTGAGCTGGAGCTGATAAACCTTTGACACTATCTTTTACTCACATCACAACAATACATCTTGCTATCCCTTTCAAAAATTACAAAATTGTAGTAGTAGTGGGAAATGCTGCCAGTAACATTTGTTGCTGTCTGTGCCAACCTGACACATGCTTACCGTTTTGTGAAGGTGCACGCCGGCCAAGGGGTTACCAAGGACATAACGCTGTCTGTTCAACTCAAAATGATAAATCACCCATTTGTTGGAATAAGCTAGATTTAAAATCTGAACGGATATGCTTATCCAACTTAAAATATTGATCAAAAACCACAGTCATATTTCTAAGAGATGAGGGGCTACATAAAGCCAAAAGTCTATCCGTACAGAATTTGAAAGCAGATTAAACTTTTCAACTCAAATGACTTGTTTTTTCATTTAGCTGGTATCCATCCAGAGTTCAGACCCAGTGCCAGCCATCTAGCTACCTGATTGAGGCTCATGCAGGGCTAATATTGGCTGCAGTTCCTCGACTGGGCACTAGAGGCTGGCTGCAAAAGCGAGTCAATCTCAACTGACTCCCATGTTTAAATGTCCAACTTTAAAGCAGAAATAAACATATTTAGAGCCTGGTTAAAAACAAAAAGCAAAAAAAAAAAAAAAAAACTTGATTGAGTTCACACCCATAAAAACTCTGACAGGATGATTAAAAAAAAAATGTTTGTACCATGCCAGGAGAATTTACCGGTATATAAATATTCAGTCATGGATATATGACTGTATACTAAACCTCAATACACAATATAAAGCAATTGATGCCTCTCTGATGTTTTATCACCAGATTTTTTTATTCCTGTCCCATGCTCCACTTGCAGCCTGCTGAAAATCTGTTCCAATACAGAAATTAACTTTACAAAAGATGTTTGATGCTAGCTTGATGAGCTAGTGAACCTCTTTTCATTTTCAAAAAGTTAAAGGTTCGTGTGGGAAGATGACACAAAGAGGGGACCCTGTAAACCTGCATGGGATATTCAGCATCAGTGCTTTTTATAGTTTATTGTTTAATTACACGAAAGATAAAATAATTAAAAAATGAAATACTCATTTGGACTTAGCTTGCAAAAAGGTCAGATCTATTCCTTTCCCTCTCTTTTTTTAATTTATTTTTACTTCTGGAGAATGTTTAAGATTTAGTTAACCAACTGGAATTTAACTGAAATTGTACTTCATATTCAAGACATTGCCTAATATGTCTGGGTTGAAATCTTCATGAAGTGGAATCTTTTCTAATGTGGAAGTAATGCTGCATTTTGTTAGACTTGCAGAAATTATACGTCCATTTCCAAATTACAATTATTATAAATTGTTAATAAAGCATGTTGGCGATAAGAGCACAAATTATTCGTGATGAGACCGGCACACATTTTTATAGGCTATATTAAATTTTTATGCTATCGATGCTTTAGTCACTAAGCTAATTAAACATTTTCTTTAGGAGCATCATTTCTTCACAGGGGTTTTTAAGCCACATGCTCCATCTCACCACATTGTAACTAATAATAAACTAATAAACTGGGGACTCAACTGTATGCTACACAAAATGGGCTTCTTAAAAATAGTTATGGCATTCGATCCTCCCAAGAGCCATTAAGCTTTAATGTGATTCTCTGATGTCATATTTCAGAAAGAAGATTTAAGGTCATGTGCCAGGAACACGCTTCTCTTCTTTATTATTTATTCTGAGGAAAAAGAGAAGAATTCAAACTGTTTGTGTGTGTGTGTATATACACACAGCAATAAAAATGTCTGGCATTGACTGAAACGAGCGTTTCCCTGTGCAAAGGTCAAACGGAGCCGTCTCCCACCCATGTGCTGGCAGGGCTTGAAATGACTAAGGCGGACATGAACATCCGCTGATGTGTGCACGGCAGACAACCACAACAGTGATGGAAATTCTGTTTGTGCAGAAACACTGGGTTTGTCCGAACATCTGTTCCCCCGCCAAAGTTCTGTCCTGGCTCGGATGCTGAAGAGGGTTTGCCCTCCAATCTCCCATTCAATCTTCTCCTGACTTGGAGATTTGAAATGAGAGAGACAGGCTTCTGGCACAGAGGGCAAAACAAAAAGAGCCTGTCAATACTACTAGCTACTCATACCTTTTCTTTTTTTCTTTTTTGATTTCTATTTTTTCTCACAGACATCTGTCTTAAGACAAACATGATGGGAAGATGGAGGGGAGGGACAGCTCGTCACAATGCCTTTGTCTTGCCGCTCAGTTCCAAAATAGAGGCACAAAATATGCAAACCCTCTTTTCATTGCAGTGTTTTGTCAGAATGTTTGGTTCCAATTTAAGCTCATCTTTTATATCCGACTCTCTTTCCTTTCCTTTTTCACATCCTTTGTTCTGGTGTCATCTCAATGTGTTTTGGGGGGTTTGATCTTACCCGGTATCTGTCTCCTAACTATATATATTCCTACTGAAGAAAGTAAATTAAAATATCCATTTTAAGATTGGGTGTATCTTTTATTTATCCGTTTTTCTGTGGATGGGGACTTTGTGGGTACCTTGTCAGCTCCACTTTTCATCTTCCTGTTGGGATAATCAAACTCTAACTGGTCAAGTGAAAAGTATGAATAAATATTCACATCGTAAAGTGTTTTTACCAGTCAATAATCATCTGTGATATTTTGTGCCAGTCTGTCCACCAATCACAGAATGAATTCACAGGTTTTGGACCAATTATGGACAAAACGTTTTTCTTTTTTCTTTTTTTAAACAGTTCTGATAAGTTTCTTTGTTTTTAATTAAAACATTGCCATCTAGCACCCTTTAATATTAATCACTAGTTAAGGCAATTTTCAAGCTAGTCCTTGCCATGAGGATATAAAGGGAAAAGGAACAATTAGAGAAGTATTCCTTTGCACAGAACTTTCATTTTCTTGTATTACTCTTGCATGAATACAGGCTTCATAGATATCTAGTTACCCATGTCAATCTTACTTTAGCATATTCCACACATAATGAAAGCCATGGTGGGGTTTGGTTGAAGTCTTAGTCTTTTTTTGTTTGATGTCTTGTTTTCCTAATGCCATGCTTTACTCTCATTACATTTCAACTTGTTGACTTGCTATTGTTCATGAAGTTGGGGCAGATTATGTAAACTAAAGTCACACTTTTTGTTTGTTTGTTGTTTTTTTATCTTCATGTGGCTCTTTATAGGTGGTGGTTTGTTACAGTGGTCATGGATTGAAATCATTTCAGTGGGGTTATCTGGTTATAAGCCTGAGATTTTGACAACTCTGTATGATTAATCTTGTTTTGCTATTGTTGCTCAGTCTGGCGGATTCAAAGGTGTGGACATTTCTTACCACAAAAGCTTGCTGTATTTAGACACTGAACTGGAAAGTGCACTCTTTTCAGTTCATTGGGTGTGTAGTCATTATGTAAAACTGCTCCCTTGACTCTTAAAAGGCTTTTCTATTTTTGACATTGATTAAATGTGATTTTAATTACATAGTTTTTGCTCTTGAAAATACACGCAGTGTATTTTTTATCAATTACCGGTACATTGAGTTGAATTATTATTGTTTTAAACTTATGTCTCCTAAAAATGAAGCACACAGAATCTTTTGTTTCATTCAGTGTTATTTAGGCCAAGCTTTTACTGTAAGGTATCTTGTTGCAGCTGAATAACCACCTCACAATGGATATTAAACCTGAGATCCAGAGGTGCTTATTATGTTTTGGAAAA
This sequence comes from Cololabis saira, assembly GCF_033807715.1. Taxonomy (NCBI): domain Eukaryota; kingdom Metazoa; phylum Chordata; class Actinopteri; order Beloniformes; family Belonidae; genus Cololabis; species Cololabis saira. The sequence continues at coordinate 33,195,400 of NC_084589.1, forward strand.
TTTCCCACGTGTGCTGTTTGAATAAATGTAGCCTGACTGGCTACTTTTGAAAAAAATATACAAATTCCTTACTGCCTTCACTACTGTTGGTACGAGTTGTGCATTGCAGAATTAAATATTTGTACTGCTCATTGATTTAGTTCAATTTTCTATTGTATGCCCAAGCAGGCAAAACAATTATTTTAAAAGTTGTATTTAATTCACTCCTTGACTGAAAACAAACCCTCTTCTTAGCAAAAGCTAACATAGGGAATTAATCAAAGCCAAACACAAAGCTGCCTTGACATTTTATTCTTTCAGATAATAACTTTGTCCAATATAAATTCATTTGCAGTAATATGTTATAAATATAAACAAAGTTCGCTGAAAAATGTTTGTTTCCCCCCATCATATAGGAACAGATTCAGATGACTTTATTGATCCTTTATTGAACTTTGGGAGGTTCCCTCGGGGAAATTGACATCTCCATCCCACTCACACAGCACTGTCATTTACAAATCAAACACCCCAAAAACCAAACACCCATATAAAGATAAAAAGATGAAACATTTTATTCAATACACTCAGTCTTTCAACTTTTTAACTCAAATATTTATTTGAAGTTTGCAGCCTTTAAATACAGGAAAATGAAACATATGCTGTATAAATATACGTACATACAAACCTTGCTGTACATGGTGTCCACCATTAACTTACATCTCACTGTTTCAACACAACAGCAGTTATTGCTTTATAGCTCCAGAGATTGCAGTGAAGCTATTAAAAACAAAGCTGTTATCTGGGTGGCAGTTGTACCTTGGTCCCACCTTTTAATATATTTACAGTACCACGGTTATATTCCATCCATAGAATGAACAGCAAACAATGAGAATAAAAGAACTCTATTAACTTTGTGAGTTTGAAGAGCAAAATATTTTTTATGTACATAAATAAAAGTTATAATACTGAGATCCATGTGTGTGTGTGTGTGTGTGTGTGTGTGTGTGTGTGTACATATATATGTGTGTATATATTATATATATTTAATGTGTGTGTGTGTGTGTGTTTACTTCTGGTAGATATTCTGTCATCTTACTCAACTTGAATTGCATGAAAACATTGATATTAAGGGTTGAAAATAGATTTCAGAGTGTGTATTGGGACTGAACAGGTTATAACTCCATGTTGTCATTTAAAAGCAACCAGACCTGATTTATGTGTTTTTAAGAAGTGCAATCATTCATTCATTCATTCATTCATTCATTCATTCATTCATTATCTTACCCGCTTTATCCTTTGCGGGGTCACGGGGGTCTGCTGGAGCCTATCCCAGCTTATTTTTAGGTGAGAGGCAGGGGTTACACCCTGGACAGGTCACCAGTCCATCACAGGGCCACATATAGACACACAAACCATGCTCACAATCACACTCACGCTCACACCTACGGGCAATTTAGAATCATCAATTAACCTAATATGCATGTTTTTGGACTGTGGGAGGAAGCCGGAGTACCCGGAGAAAACCCACGCAAGCAAGGGGAGAACATGCAAACTCCACACAGAAAGGCCCCTGCCGGGCCTGGGAGTCGAACCGGGGACCTTCTTGCTGTGAGGCAACAGTGCTAACCACTAAGCCACCGTGCTGCCTTAAGTGCAATCACTTGGGAAAAATTGTTGTCATGACACTTACTACACATCTGCACACAAAATGTTGCAGCTCTGGCTTTTATTTATGGCGTTATTTGGTTGTAGTTTAATTTGTATTAGATTTATTGTGTGTGCAGTTTTAAAGAAATAAACAGGAAAACACTTTTCACTTGCACATTTTTCAGTGTGGTTATTTTGTTCAATTATGACTTGACAAAGTAAACAAATACCTTCTTTTTTTTGTAATAAAAAAATGAAATGTTCTCTATAAGGTTATCCTTTTTTTCAAAATATAGTACAAAGTGGATAAATAAATAAAACCAGAAATACAGCAGTGCTTAATATATCACAGGAATGAAAGTTTCATATGTGCCCACATGTGGTTTTTACTACTACTACTACTACTACTACTACCATTTAGCATACGCTTTTATCCAAAGCAACTTACATCTGAGAGAACAAAAAAGAAAAATCACATAGGAGGGTCCAGCTGGATAAGTGCTGGTCAGACTGCTGAGAGTCCAGTTGGACACAGGTCCTGCCATGCCAGTGCTAGAATTTCTTAATTTTTTTTCCGCCCAACCCAACAGTCTCTTTATACAAGAAAGCTATGTCTAAAAAGACACCATCTTGTCATAAGTGCATGCAGTTTCTCAGTGCTGAGTACTGCAAATAGCTGGATCTTCTAATTATTTCTGATGGACAGAGAAAAAATATTTCAGCATACATTTGGACAGTTCCAATACCAGTCTCTGCATCATCTCCATCATCACAAAGCTGATTATCTGCTCAGTTTCTACATGCTAATCCAAAAAGATTAGTTCCAAAACAAAGGCATTGATATCAGCATAGAGTACTGAAAAACCTTCATTGTTCTGATCAGTAAGTGCATCAGCCTTGATAAGCAGTCATGGATATTTTATACAGTGAATACAAAAAACCCAAATAATGGCAATTTGCACAATGTGCGCATTTTAAAATATTTTTTGAAGTATCACATTACACCACGATTGGCAGGTCAGTCTTGAAGAAAATATAAAGTGGGTAAGAAAATTGTAATCAGTGCATTGATTGAAGGGTAAATCGGGTTTCAGGAAGAATTATTCTTGAATATTTACCTTCCAATGTCCCAGAAGAGTTTTTGCTAAATTCTCCATGCCTTCTGTACCTTCATCTTCTTCTCCTACCTCATCCATTTTTGAAATAGTCCATGTATCAGTGGGTGTGGTGTCATGTAGGATTTCAGGAACCCAGTTTTGTTTGTAACTGGATTCGAATTTGGTGTTGCAAGATGGTTCGGTCTGACATTCTTGGTGAACATCACCAACGACTTGTTGAGAGGGGAAGTAGTGCGCGTTGCAATATGGGTTGGTTGGTGTGTTTGCAGTGCTGTCTTCACAGCCAGAATCCTGCCACTCTGAGCTGTCCACGCTTATAAAGGATGCTAATGATGGCTCATCCTGGCAGCAAACGAGGTCCGATAAAAGAGGTTTTCTTTCAGGGTTCAGTGTCAATGTTTCATCAGCAGCGGTGCTCTGTAACTGAAATGCAAGTGAAGACAACATTAGTTGTCCATTAATATTCCGCACTGTGTTCAGCACCAGCTGATTGGCAAGACTGCTTGCATTGTCATCAGAACCCGCAAACGATGGTGCTCCATGTGATGTGAGTTTTGGAATGGTTCCACCTGTATCCCAGCTTTTTTCTCCATTAGAAGACAGTGATGAGTGGCTGGTTTCTATATTTCTAGTTGCAGCTTGCTGGACGTCTTCAGTCTCTTCAGGCGGGACATGGACAACAACTGCACTATAGATCTCAGAGGATTGGGCGCTTGTGTCCCTTGCATTCGGGCTTGTGCTGTGCGCACCTGTACCCAAAGAGGAGTCAGTGTTGCTTTGCCAAACCTGGCAGGGAATCTCCTGGGGGGAATAATCTCCAGACTCGCGTGAGGGCACGTTTGGCTTCACCTGGATTGTAGCGTAAATAGTTTTTTCACTTTGTGCTGTGCAGAACTGTAGTTCAGAAAGTATAAGATTCCTATCTGGAGTTTGAAGCACTTTACAGGTCCCGGGGGTAATGACCTGTTTTTCAAGATAAAGAAGTCAGATCCATCAGTGTCAATATATCCTTTACACAATAAAAGAAACAAACAGCAGGGATACAAGATAAATAGTAGAAACCTCCACCACAACAGGCATTTTCTTTTAATCTGGCTTTACTTGAAATCTTGTAAACAAAGTGCCAGTGCTGTTTTTAGGTTGTCTTATATCATCAAATGGGTCATGAGCTGGAGGGATTACTATTCCAGGAAGGCAACATTTCCTGGTTTCATCAAGGAAGTACTATAAACAAACAGGTAGTCTTACCAGTGTTTGCTGCAAGTTCTTTGTCTTTCCTCCCTTGACATATTTGTACATGCACAGAATCAAGATTATGACAATGGCCGCCAAAACGGCCACCGTAACAGCCACAGCCACAACAGTCGCAAAGGGCCATCGTGAATCCCTTTGATGATCTTCTAAAGGAGATCAGAGAGTTTGTGTTATATACAGGTCTGGGAAAACATAATTCCAGCAAATACAGATACCCAAAGGTGTTTTAAAACTAAGAGAATTCCCAGTATAGCTCATGTCCTTAAGCATGGTGTTGAAAGGATTATGAAGGAATACTGTCAAGTAGGGCTGTTCAACATACTGTATTATCACTTACCTGTAGATTGGTTAACATAATCTCAAATCAGCATCCATGCACACAGGAACATATAGAGGATAGCAGTGCCTTTTGAATATCTCTTAAAGATATTGAAGTCTCTTGAAAATGAGTACAACAGAGCTCTTCTGCATTTGTAACTTTTTGATTGTAGAAAATATACAATAAAGCCAAGTTCAGGTAGGAAGAATATTATCAGAATATCACGTTAGACGGTCTGATAATCTTCGGTCATATTTCATCATTTGGACAATGAAAAGGTAGTGAGAAGTGACCTCAATGTAAATCTGATTTTACTGGCGCTATACTGCGATGGTAAGGATTTAAACTCACTATGTAGCTTTGAACAGGTGAGATTTATGGTAATTTATCTTAATTTATAACCAAAAACTGTTTTTAAATGTCACTTACTGAAATTATCTCTGATAAAGATAACTGGTAAAGATGCAAAAATGTTTTTAAGCATTCAAGTATAATTTTGAAGTATCTTAATTCCCTGATCGACTTTTCTGCTTTGAATTGTTGAGTGTCACAAACTCGCTTCAGTGAAGTGAAACCTAATTTTTGTGAAAATTGAAGAAGTTAATCTGGTACTTTCCAGCAGGTTCTTATAAATGTATTTATTATTAATTAAACTGGCACCATATTCTTACATGATGCAGAAGAGCTCTTTTGCACCCACATATACAAATTTGTACTCTCACATAAAATGTTTTTTGTTTTTTTCACCGTTTTTCTCACCTGGCAGTGTCACGCAGAAGGAGGCATTCTCACTGCCTGAGTGTCCCGGTTCTGAATTCGGTTTGTAAAGCACATAACCGCAGTATTCTGTATGCTTGTACTTTAAACTGATGTCAAACGCTCCAGTTGTGCTCTCAGCCTCCTGGAGAGACAGAGGGTCATATTGATGCCAAGTGATCAATATAGTCCAGTGCAGGTTGCACAGGTCAGATAAACCAAACATTTCCAGGCCAATAAGAGCAAACACAAAGCTTTAACACAGAAATATCACAGTGGAGCAGATGTGTAACAGGAAGTAAATACAATTAAAGCTGCAAGCAGCGATGAACGGGCCCTCGCACTCACGGCCACCGCCCCCCATAAGCATATCAGAAAAGACACCATCCACGACTTCCTATGTCAAACCATTCAAAAGTTATAGCAGAAAATCGGGACAACCAATCAGAAGAAGGGGCGGGGCTAATTCAGGCCAATGAAGGTCAAGGACTCCATACAGAATCTGATGACACCATCCACGACTCTATGTCAAACCATTCCAAAGTTATAGGAGAAAATCGGGACAACCAATCAGAAGAAGGGGCGTGGCTAATTAAGGCCAACGACGCTTAAGAACTCATTACAGAGTCCCATGACACCACCCACAACTTCCTATGTCAAACCATTCAAAAGTTATGGCAGAGAAAAGTATTCTAGGGGGCGCTGTTGAGCCATTAGGCCACGCCCATTAATGCAAACCATGAAATATCAAATTTATCGCCAGGCCTGGCTTGCATGCAAAATTTGGTGACTTTTGGAGAACTATCAAATATGGACCAATCACATGAAGGGGGGGCGCGCCTTTTGGCGTCTAGCGTCGCCACGGTAACACTTTTGAAAGAGAAAAGTAATGGATGTAGACGCACATTTTGATGTACAACACACTTGGGTGCACGTTACGGTTCGGGCTGAATTAACTGCCGAAGGAATGGCATAAATTTCGCCAAAATGACACAATTTATTCAAAATGGCTGACTTCCTGTTCGGTTTCGGCCACGGCGCCAAGAGACTTTTCTTTAAGTTGTGCCATGATACAGGTGTGTAGGGATTTTCGTGCATGTACGTCAAACCGTATTGTGGGGCTTGAGGCACAAAGTTTTCCGGGGGGCGCTGTTGAGCCATTTTGCCACGTCCATTAATGCAAACCATGAAATATCAAATTTATCGCCAGGCCTGGCTTGCATGCCAAATTTGGTGCCTTTTGGGGAACTATCAAATATGGACCAATCAGATGAAGGGGGGGTGCGCTTGTTGGCGTCTAGCGTCGCCACGGTAACACTTTTGAAAGAGAAAAGTAATGCATGTAGTCGCAGGATGGAGACGCACATTTTGATGTATAACACATCTGGGTTCACGATACGGTTCGGGCTGAATTGATTCTCGAAGGAATGGCATATATTGTTCCAAAATTACGCGATTAATTTCGGCCATGGCGCCAAGAGACTTTTCTTTTAGTTGCGACATGATACAGGTGTGTACCGATTTTCGTTCATGTACGTCAAACCGTATTATGGGGCTTGAGGCACAAAGTTTTTTCTGTCGAACCAATCAGATGAAGGGTGGGCACGCTTTTTGGCGTCTAGCGCCGCCACAGTAACGCTTTTGAAAGAGAAAAGTAATGCGTGTTGTCGCAGGATGGAGACGCACATTTTGATGTATAACACACTTGGGGGAACGTTTCGAATGAATGGCATAAATTTCGCCAAAATGACACAACTAATTCAAAATGGCCGACTTCCTGTTCGGTTTCGGGCATGACCCCAAGAGACTTTTCTTTAAGTTGCCACATGATACAGGTGTGTACCGATTTTCGTGCATGTACGTCAAACCGTATCGTTGGGCTTGAGGCACAAAGTTTTCAAGGGGGCGCTGTTGAGCCATTTTGCCACGCCCATTAATGCAAACCATTAAATATCAAATTTTTCGCCAGGCCTGACTTGGGTGCAAAATTTGGTGACTTTTTGGGCACGTTTAGGGGGGCAAAAAGGCCCTCCTTTCGTCAGAAGAACGAAAGAAAAAAGAAAAAAAAAATTCCTACAGATACAATAGGGCCTTCGCACTGAAGGTGCTCGGGCCCTAATTAAAGCTGCAAGCAGCGATGAACGGGCCCTCACACCCTTGTGCACGTTCAGGCATTCTGCAGTGGAAGCGCTTGTATGACTTGCATGTAGATGTTTTCAGGCCTAGACATTTAGCGGATGACACCACCCACGACTCTTTATATCAAACCATTCAAAAGTTATGGCAGAAAGTAGGAACTATTGAATATCGACCAATCAGATGAAGGGGTGGGGCTAATTCATGCCAATGAAGGTCAAATCCTCTGGTGGGTCATTCCTGGCCATTCCTTGGTCTAACTTAAAGACCAAGGGTGACCGGGCCTTTTCTGTTTTAGCCCCTCGCTTATGGAATGACCTGCCGGAGGAGATCAGGGTAGCTAACACATTGTCTTCTTTTAAGTCACTTTTAAAAACTCATTATTTTAGACTCGTTTAACTGACTGTATTATTTGTCTGTTTTTATTATCTCTCAATTGTGTCTTATCTTAATATTGTACTAATTGTTTGTTTCTTGTTTTTAATTGCATGTAAAGCACTTTGTAACACCACCCGCGACTCTTTATGTCAAACCATTCAAAAGTTATGGTAGAAAGTAGGAACTATCAAATATGGACCAATCAGATGAAGGGGGGGCACACTTTTTGGCGTTTATCGTCGCCACGGTAACGCTTTTGACTGAGAAAAGTAATGCCCATCGTCGCAGGATTGAGACACACATTTAGATGTATAACACACCTGGGTGCACGTTACGGTTCGGGCGAAGAAGCGGCATAAATTGCTGCAAAATTACACAATTAATTCAAAATGGCCGACTTCCTGTTCGGTTTCGGCCATGGCGCCAAGAGACTTTTCTTTAAGTAGCGACATGATACAGGTGTGTACCGATTTTCGTGCATGTACGTCAAACCATATTGTGGGGCTTGAGGCACAAAGTTTTCTAGGGGGCGCCGTTGAGCAATTAGGCTACGCCCATTAATGCAAACCATTAAATATCAAATTTTTCGCCAGGCCTGGCTTGCGTGCAAAATTTGGTGACTTTTGGGGCACATTTCGGGGGGGCAAAAAGGCCCTCATTTCGTCGGAAGAAGAAAAATAAGGAAAAGGAAAAAAAGGAAAATTCTACAGATACAATAGGCCTTCGCACTATAAGTACTCAGGCCCTAATAATCTTGACTGGGTCAAAGATATCCGAACCCCTTTGTAACAAAAGGTATTTATTATGGATTTATTTCTCCGTTAGTGTCCGTATTAAAAGATCCCCAACCTTTTTGAAGCAATAACTCCTTCAGATCCTTTTTGCAGTTAATGTGTTTTTACTAATTATATCTCGCTGTCTTTTATTAAACTCATGCATAATGTGTACTGTAGATTTTGCTACATAAATGTAGACTCACCTGTGCAACCAACTGTGGACTAGTTATGTATAAAATATACATTGTTGTAGTTTTGATGACCCCCTTTTTGCTGTGGGTGATGATGTCGGCAACAGAGACTCCGTTGGGTCCCTGCGGCAGGGTGACATTGATGTGCAGGGTTGCCACTGATGTGTTTGTAGATAAAATAGGTGGGCCCAGAACAGCTACAGACACACACAAAGACGATGGGTTGAGTGATGCGACAAAATACACTTGATGTGTGTGTATATGTGTGTGTGTGTGTCTGTGTGTGTGTGTGTGTGTGGATTCTTACTGTCTCTCAAAGGTTTAAAGCTGGTGGTGAAGCCAATAGAGCTGCCCTTAACGCACACCTTAGCCCTGTAGTGAATATCATGCAGTGATGGGGTTTCTGCAGTCAGGTCACACGACAGGTTAGTAATGTTCTGACACTCCTTTTTCATCCGGTAACCTTGCTCATCATCCCTGTAATGGGTTTGGTAGAAAAAGCCGATGTTGATTTGGAAACACCTGGCAATGTATTAACTCTTTTTTTTATCAATACGATAAGCTAAACAAATGGGACTCATTAATGAAAGTACCGATTAAAGTTTTTTAGCTGGCATTGCATTATTTAACTCAAGTCTTTTCTCATTGCTTAAACCAGTGTGTTGGAAGACAAAGCTGTGGTTGTGGAAACGATGTTTTACATCCTTCAAATTAGTGGTCTGCATCGAGCAAACAATACAACAAAGGATATTGCTCAAACTCCTAAAATTAGGTTAAGAACTGGTCTGAAGGAGGAAAAAAGACTTCAATTGGCTTTGGATCACAAATTGAACTCTGGAGCAGGAGAAAAGGGTAATCTGGTCCGAGTCTATATTTACCCTGTTCCACAGTGTTGGGTGGGATGGAGAAAAGTGCCTCTACTAATAAGTCACTATGGCACTATTGACTAATTTCAGGGCCATTTCCAGAAACAGCTATTCTAGCTGCAAGCAATGGAAAACCAAGAGAGAGCACTATTCTCTCCTCAATGAATTGGGTTTCAGCGGTCTGTGCTACTCATGGAAATCATCAAAAACTCTGTGCCTTAAGTGTTGCTTGAGAGAGGGAGAAAATTTAATAAAACAAAAGCTGCAATGTAATTACATTTCTAAATCTAAGAGGAAGGCCAATACTACCAAAGTGCATCTTTACCGCAAGTTAAAGTCTTTTAAAACTGGCAAGCGTATGTATCCTTCAGAAAGGCTCTGTGATTCCTGACAGTTTGATGTGATTACATTTTTTTTTTTACCATTTAATTGAGTATTTGCTGTACTTTTAGCATGTCATGGTGCGTCTTTGGCAGCAGTTTGTAGTATTTGGGATAGGCTCAACATTAGAGGATCAAAAAGAATCAAAAAACGGTTTCACCAAGAACTGGTTTTTATATTTATTTAAGAACTGAAAAATATACGGCCTCTAATCGTATCAGTGCCACTGGGTACTGAAAATGTACACAATGAAAAATAAGACAAAGGAGACACTGATTTTGAGATGCAGCGATGCGGGGACAGTGCTCATAGTTGTGACATCACAGACCGGTTGGCAGTGTTTGTTTTTTGGAATATGAGACATTAAACCAATTGAGGTGAACAACCTGTGTAGGCATTTTTTCCCTCCTTAATGAAACGTAATGTGGATTTAAGAAATCCATAAAGAATTAAATCAATGAGCAGAGTCAATAATGGCACTGGTATTGATAGTCTTTTCCATCCCCACTCAACATTAGTACCCTACATCTTGCTGGTGTTGAAGCTAAATGTTACTCAATGCAAAAGTATAGGCCAGTAATTTGATTTTAATTGGCAATGTTCAATAAAAGACGTTTACTTGTTTACTTATTCTGTTTTGCTTTTGGTCTGTTCATAGGATTCCTTATTGGCATGAAAATAGTGCAATACAATGTTAAGATTCTGTCTATCTTGTCATCTTTCTCTCATGACAGAGCCTTTGGAGATATCTTCAGAATTCGAGTTAGATTCATTAAGCATACTTTATATCTCTTTGCACATTGTTTCTGTACACACCCATGGGCCATCTGGTGACCAGACTTGAACGGTTCCTTGGCAGAGATGCTAAAACTATGTATGAAACAGGTCTTTACTTCCCATATGGAGATGTAGATGGAGGTACAAAGGTTCACGACAGCAATGGAAATTGGTACTACAAAAAAACATTTATTCATCAGTCTGGACTTACCGGAAATACTGCACGCTGTAGAGCACGTTCTCCCCAGGAAAATCAGGCTTCACAGGATCCCACTTGAGTATATTATAAAAGTTCCTTGAGGCAAAATAAACTTCACCATTTCCAATTGAAAGGCAAGCTGTTGGGGAAAAAGGGAGGTGAATATTATCATTTGTTTTTATTCAGCTTACTTCATAATTCTGAAATGAATACATCAAGAAAAAAAACAGCATTTAAAATTGTGAACATTTGTCGATGCATTGTATAAAAACACAAATGTCACGGACAAACATCTTTGCCAGGGACTGTTAAGCTTGCATGTAGCTCACTAAAGAAGGAGAACATAAAGTATCGACCAAAGGTTTGGACACGCTTTCCCATTTGTTTGAATGAGAAGGTGTGTCCAAACTTTTGGTCTGTACTGTATGCAAGAAGAATCACCAGCTGGTGGACGTGTTGTTGGTTCAGCGGCCCGTGTGACACTGGTGCCCGGCCATGCACTAGCAGTGAGTTATTTGTATGAGCTTTGATAAACAGCTGGCTTTTCTTAGCAGCATTACAGTGTGGTGCAATGACGGCATGATAGAAATAATATTTGACTAATCGACGACTAAGAAAAAAGATCATGAGGTTGGTTTATTACCGGTATAACCATAATTTGCTGCCCTATGCTTTTGAGAAAAAAACAACATACTGCATATTAATCAGGCTACATCTTATTTATTTCCTTTGGGCATGTTTAAGCTCCAGTTTTTAATAATTTTGTAGACATCGATTAAAGTGACTTAAATAATTGTATGTAAAGTGTAGCTGCTCTGGCCTGACGGATACAGATCTCTTTGGTTTCAGGACACTACAAAGATAAGAAGAGCTGGACTTTGCCTCTGCTGGCACCTGAAACTCACAACTATACTTTGTTTCTCACATTACAGGGAGCACTCATATTTTAAACACAAGGAATTCATATTTATGTTTCGAGCTGGAACGCAGGAAAGGGATTCAGGACACTTTACTGAAGTAATCACAATATTTAGGAATTAAACTTTTTTTTTTTTTTTAAACCACGTAATGTTGGATAAGATGTCAAGACAAAAAAAAAAGACAATACTCAACTAGAGCATAACGTTCATTGAAATTGTGAAGGAATATTTAACATTTCCATAAATTGTTCAGTCATTTAGTCCATCTTAACTCAGCTATGAAATTCAAATCCAAATGAGTTTCTCTGTACTCACCATAGCAGAACAGGAGAAGACTTAAAATGTTCACTGACCACATCTTTCTCAGCTATGTTGTCTTATTAAATAAAAACAAAAAAAAAAGTTTTATACCGTTGTCTGGTTTTGAGTTATGAGCCCTACATAAAACCTGCACCTAAAATGATTAAACAGATGCAGGTAAACGGCTTATAACAGAAATCCTCCCAAACAGAACCAGAATCCATTCAGCGCAATCCCCGTTTCCACTCTTGAACCATCTCTGATGTGTTCTGGGAAAGGAGTGGCTTTACTCAGGTGTGCAGGTGTACTTTGTCACATATTATCATGTTGTTCCTGTTTTACTGCACACTTCATGTACCGCCCTCATGTGTTTTCTCTCCTGAATCTCAACTTCCCTTTTCCCCTGTCCCGTCCTTCCTTCTTCACTGCGTGTTTCGAGCTCCCTCTGGGCTGCGCTCGTCTTTCGGGTTATTTCAACTTACTGGAAATGATCAGTGGAAAAGAGAAAGTGAAAGAGCAGAGTCATATTGGTTGTGTTAGGGTGTATATCTCTAGTTCACAGGCACAAAAAGATGAGTGAACAATGACGGTGATTATATTTCATGACATTATATTACACAGCTCTCGTAGGAAACGGTAGCTTGTTAGAGGAACCACGAAGGGGGAGAGTCGTGACCTGGTTTTGAGAAAGGGCAGGAAATTTTGATAAGCTCAAAATCACTGTGGATGTAACCCATGTTTCTCATATGAATGTAGTTTTCCAAACTTTAGAAAATAAATGCACCAGCCCTGAGAAGAGGAATACTATATTGATTGCATAAGTAAAACTTTTTTAAGATTTGGGAAATAGGGTAGAAGTTTTCAGAGTCTCATCACCAAACAGTGCGCGTGCAAAGAATGTTACTGACATTTTTGTCATGACATGTTCCAGCTGGAAACTCACTGCTTGAAACCAGGAAATCTGAGTATTGTTTCTTTATGGTTGTGTATGTCCCAACATGCATCTCAGAGCTTTGAGAAGAGAACGTATACGCTAAGTGTCCACACCTCTCACAGCAAGAAATATCTTTACTGTGATCAAGAGTAGGGCTGCTAGTAACGACTCTCTTTATAGTTGATTAATCTATCAATTATCAAAACAATGAATCAACCTATCGGATTATGAGTTGTGCAGTGTCTTCACGGCGCCTCCAGGACTACGGAAGTCCGACCACAGACAGTGATAGACACGACTCGCCAGCGTGTCGCACATTTGTAAGGTTAGCCTCTGACTACCGTTAGTCACAAATGGTTGGTGCAAATCAAAAAATGCTAAGCGACCCGTTTTGATTAGTGAGTTATTGAGGGTTTTATACAGTTTTAAAGGCAGTTTCTGAGATATATGTGGCTTTATACTCAGAAAACACACCAGTATGTTTTTGGTTGTGTGTTTACTATGTTGTCTGCTCTCTATACTGCTCACGGCCGAGTTGTTCCCTGATGGTGCGCAGAGAGCACGTCGGAAATTATGTCACGTCTACCACCTAAAACACAGAGAAAAATAACTTTTTTTTGTTTTGCTTTTTTAAAGCCGTTATATTGATGAATGTAATTAAAAGAAAAATGAACACCAAGAAGGCGTTGTAAGTTCCAGTCCAGCTCATGAAACAAACGTCTGACGTAACCAATTAGCATTTGATTATTAAATTCTTTGGCAACTAATTTAGTCATTATTTTTGTCGACTATGTCAATTATTCGTTATAGGCCCAGACCAGATGTGCGATGTTTGTCTCATTACAGTAACAGATTTAGCAATATTTGAACTAATTAAATACCTTTCATGATCATATTTAATTACATAGCCAAATATTTATTCCTTGAAAGAAGGTCTACATCTAGCCTGCTGGCCAACGCTCCATCATAGCTTAGGCATGAGTGAGCATTTGACAGTGGATGCATAGTTTGTTTGTGGTTTGTTTTTACAGCACTAACAAGCTGAACATGTTTTAAAGTCCTTTTTATCTGCAGCTCTTCCTTACAGGAAGGGTGACAACTGCACTGTAGTACACTGCTTTGTACAGGTTAGTGCTGTTAAATGACATGCTAAATGGGTTTAATGCTCAATGTGATGAAAATATAATATTTTATACTCCAGTGAATTTAAAAGAGAGAAGAAATTCTTTTAAAGACCTTCACCCACACAGACCATAAACAACGTCAGCAATGAAAAGCTTTAGATTTATCATACAGAAGATAAAGCAAAAGTTATTTTAAAAATGTTTTTATGGCTCAAGCATTATCTTGGTTTTACAAAGATACAAATGTGTTAAAAAAGCTGCACTCGAGGTATAAAGTAAATGTCTTGTATAACATCTATTCAAAGTTTCGAAATTCAGCTTTTATTTTTAGGTAAGGACCATTTTTTAAATGTCAAACCTTTTATATTTGATATGACTCAGTATTAAAAAATATCTAATTTCACTGCAGCTGAGATGCAGATTGGACACGATCTTTAAATGACAAGTTAATTTGCACATAATAAGATTAATACCTTTTGAGGAATTGACTTTGTCACAGCCTGGTTACTGTCTCTTGATTCCTCACAAGAACAAAATGTAAAGCTCAGCATCTTTGTTCCACCAAAGTAAAGACTGTATCATGGCTGTTGCATACGCTGATCTTTGTGTACACAATCTTCCTATCATGTGTCCTCAATGGGTTATGGTCGGTGAAGGCAGCAATATCCTGTTAGTTTTAATTAGATAGATATTTTACCAATGTCAATATGCCAGCTAGCTTCTAATGATAAAGGGGCGGGCTCCATAATAAACACCTGAGATCCCACTAGATTTAAAATTACCTTTATGTGACAAACACGGACAATGCAAACCTCAACTTAATAATTGAATTGTCTTCCTAAATTTACTGAATGTGATTTATTTCCTGCATTCATCAATATGCCAAAGACAGAGAAAAATATATATTAATTTAAACTGTTTGTTCTAAAAAAAAAGAAAATGTTCTTACTTCAAATTCACAGTTAATGTTCATTTTGTTTGAATATAACTTGTAATCATTGCCTCATTTGTAGCTGCCATCAGTAAAATGACCACAACATGGAAAAAAGGCATAGATGAAAAAACATAACTATTGAATATAATTTATCCTTTTGTGTGAGTCCCATCATTCAATTAATGTGTCATCCTTATGAGTATGTGGCACTTCACGAGACATTAAGACACTGGCTGGCTCTGTGTTCTTCAATGAAAGATGGCCGGTATCCTGCTCATAATGTCTTGTCAGTCTTTAAAGAAAATCCATAATATACGTGCTTGTGTTGAAACATAGCATGTGACACAATAGGGACACAGAAATTGTGAAATAGATTTTTTTTTTTCTTTTATTGCTCGTTTTCCCTCAAGGCATCATTCATGTCCTGACGCCCAACCTGTAACCATGTAATATCTATCATGTCTTTACATTACAGATTTTAAAACAAAATGTCAACATAATGCAAATGTAGTAAATGTAGGCAGGGCCAGTCAGATTGTGAATCTGCTGAGGAGAAGCTAGATAGTTAATTTCTGTTTTGAAACCTAGCGTATCTCAAACATCATGAATTTACATTTCTGTTAGTTTACATATATTTCAATTAGAGCTGTCTGGCATCAGCTCAACACAGTAATTAGTTCTGATTTTTGTCACCAATGCAACTTGGGAAGAGGGATATTCTCCTGTAAATGTCCGCCGGCACACAAAGCTCTGGTATCCACAGCTAACTTTGATTGACAAACAGTGGGCATGTTATCGACAGCTTCAAGGGCAACATGGTGGCGCACTGAACAAGGAAAAAAGAGGCTTAAAAACCGCTCATCAGAAAACAATGTACTAACCGTACTTCCTGCCCTGTATTTTACAGCCAAATATAGCAACATTTCCTCTTTTTCTCCAAACTAAACGTTGGGCCAGGGGTCATATTTCCCTGAGACGTGCGTAGTTTACTCTGATGTTAAAATAAATTCTAGCGTTAACGCAAATTCTGTTTAACACGTTAATATCCCATTGATTTTGACAGCCTTAATTTCAACCAATTGTTCTTCTGCTGTCAACCGAATCACCGGCAGGTTGTTATTGGCACCTAAAAGAACAGTTACGTGCTATCACAATAGCTTTGAAGAGGAGAGCCAGTAAGGTACCACAAAGGTTGCAGGAAGATCTCGAGAGAGATGGTCTAAGGTTGTAAAAGCTGAAACACCAAATGACCTCAGTTAACATCACTGATGATGAGTCCCTGCAGATTTACAAGTGTAATCTACAAATGTAACGATACCACCATTGTTAAAAAATATATTGCAGACGTGACGGCTAACCCATTTCCAAAAGGGATGGGGGAATTAAGAAAAAAAACCAACCCATTTTTGAATCAACCTAAATTGTCTTTCTTAGAAAAAGCCCTGCAGCTTTTGCGGCACATTGGGAAACACTATATATAATTAATCATGACATGAAAGTAAGGAGGTCATTTAAAACAGGCATGGAAACATAGAGGCTGAACAAGTAGATTAATAAACACATCAGCTCCCGATAAACAACATGCTACCTAATGAGTGCACGATGGTGCTGTGAAATGTGCCCTTTTCATGAGTTAATGGGGACTGATGTTTTTATGTATAACTCATCTACAATCAGGCTTTGGGCGAAGTCTCCTAATTTGATAAGTAATGTTATTTGTATGGTACATGCTTGGTCGTATGCCTCAGCATTAGCAAAAGCCATTAGTTAATATCACATCATTATAATTTCAACAGGGGGTGAAGGTGTTTGTGAGGGCAGAGTGTCAAAAAGAGAAATGGTTTGCTGTTGTTAGTAGCATACTTGTTACTCCTTTTGGAAGCCCCAATAAATCCTTCTTCAGACAAAGATAACTATCAAAAACTGAAACATGTTTGACCTTTGAACAGAATATTTCCTATCAGTAAGCAGCTGATCAGTGCCGGGCGAATCAAACACTCACTGTAAAATTGTTCATTAATTGCTGATGAATTCACGTAGCTCTATCGGGGGCATCCTGGACTGATTCTGCAGGCAGGCGCTCAGGTTCATTAGGATTCCCCGGTACTGGAAGGCCTTCATTTCTATGTTGGGTTGGATACAGAAAGCCAGTCATTTTTTGCTCACATTCTTGAATTTAGACAGTGCCATCATTTGTGTCCAAGCACAGCTTTCATCACGCCACTGGTGAGCTGTATAACGGCCCCAGTTGCTGCCTGGGTGCTTGTTAGCATATCAGTTCAATTTAATCAACCCATTTATATTTCAAAAAACACAATATAAAGCTTAAATATGTGAAATATAAAGGCGTTTATTTCCAATGTATTTCCATGTTCAAAAGGTTTTGGGATAGTCTGAAAATAACAGTTCATAAAAGGCATTAACTTGTAAAGTCTCATAATGACGAGCAATAATTACGTGCACTCTTCACTTACACAAGCTTATCAAGTCTGGACTCTGCTCTGCTAATAATAGCAGAGCAGTGTACCGTGGTTAAACTGGCTGGAAGTTGGACATTCGTGTCGCAAATCCAGTGAATTCTCAAAATGAAACAGGGCGAAAGGTTCTGAAGACGGATTTATATTTCTGCCTTAACGCTAAGCCCTAGCTACGACCGTACTGGAGCCCAACGATGTACTGTAGGCTAAATGCGTACCCCAACATGGACCTCTCTACAAATGTAACTATGTGTCGATTTGGACCGCAGCAATATGATGGGCAGATTTATTGTTCTTTGTTTTTGCATTTCTATTTCCTCTCTGTTGATTTTTAAGTTACCTTACACCAAGCATCTTGAATTGCATTTGTTGCTGAGATGTGCTATATAAATAAACTTGCCCTGCCTTGATTTAAAACAGCTGAGAGTTTCAGCAGACCTGCAAAACATACAAATCTGCACTTGCACATTAAACTTTTCAGCCACAGAAAATGTTTACAACCCCACTCTCACAATGTGTTCTGGATATAAAGTCTACAAAAATGAATTACATATTTATGAGTAATATTTGAAACAAATCCACACTACAGCTCAAAGTTTAGTATCTCCGAGTCTTCTGTATGTGACGTGAACAAGTGTGTTATGCGTTATGTGTTGCCAAGAGTAAATCATTGATGAGTAAAGTATAGACTGCCAATATCAGGGGGACGTCGCTGTGACGGTTTTAATGGTGGCCTTGTCATTTATAACTCAACGCGAGATCTGAAGCACCTTGGGGATCTGAGGATGAAACAGGTAGAGTGACAGAGTTTACCACAGGCTTCATGTGTCATCCTGGGTTGATGCCCGCCATCAATCTTTTCTCCCAGGGAAGCAAGTATATTGGATGAGTATAAAAGACAAACTAGATCCCGACAGAACAATGCGTAAACGAATTAAATTTCCTGTTGGGCTTTCCAAAGGATTCACAAATCAAAATGTGACAATTTCAGGGCACAAAACTATCCTGATCTGTACCATGTGTAATATTTTCCTGATATGAACTGCACCTTGGGAGCTGATTTATTAATAAAGGTGTCCTCTAAAATGAATAAGATGTCCTTCCAGTCACAAGTCCATTTGTCCCTCTTATTGTATTTTCTTGTAGGAATATACCTGGTTCACTTTTTCTTTTTCAAAAGTCACAGTTGTCTGTATTTGTTTATCCTGCTATATGTCTCTATTTGGAGTTTATAGATTTTTTACTCGTATAACATGGTAAAACCATAAATATATAAACTGCATAACCTTGTTTTTATTAACCCTGACCTTAAATACGTTTTATTGAGCCTCTCTGAGCCATTACATTTACATTAGCATGTGAGCTATGATGTACTGCTGTAGTAACTATTTTCAATATAATATAGAATAAAATGTGCACCATTACAGCTTTCAACAGTTTAAAATATTGGCAGAAAAAATGTCTTAATGAAATAAAAATGAAAAGTATAGTTGGTGATTGAAGGCAGAGCGGACTGACCTGGCCTTTTTGATGTTTTTTACAAGTGTATGCAGGTTTATTAATGGTAAGTACCATGATTTGGTAAACTAGTTGTGGCCTTTTCAACAATTATCTGGATCGTTGGATGAAAAAAACCTTTTCAACTTTTAGCAGCACCACTTAGCTCATCTTTCTTTGTACAGCGTCTATTTGGCCTTGTTGTTTAAGGTTTTGTCTCCACTTCTTTGTGAATTAACACAAACAGGTTCTACATATTATCTTAAATTTTACACAGTTAAAATATAAATTGAGGGAAAAAATGACTAAAAATAAAGAAAAAAATTATACCAAAGAAGCATGGTGAAAATCTCCAGAGATCGCCCAGACACCACGAGGATGTTGTCTTTGTTGTTTTTCAACACCTTAGCTGAAGATGTATTGCAACAGACTACCTCTAGTGCAGCGGCAATTGAAAAAACCTCCCGCGAGCTTATTACAGGAAGTAATCTTAATTTTATATCCATAGCATATAAGAGCCTGGGGTTGAACATGAGGCAAAGAGCGTAAAGATGCAATTGAAGGCTGCAGCATATCTGAAATCCATGATTCTGCTATGTGGGGACTTATTTAATGTGAGAAATTATGGCACTTATTCCTATCAGTCATGTAAACAATGAACAACAAAGCGAAAATAAATAGCTCTGTCGTCGCATATTATTTATTTATTAATTTTCAAATTGTGTAGTTATGAATCATTAAGCTCCCATTCGGAGAATCTTTAGAGACTTGTCATATGTAAATGCTTTGACCATAAACAAGTAAATATCATCTTTGTCTTCTGTAATAAGTTCCTGCGGTTGTCACTCTCTCATTGGTTGCGTGACGAATGAATTTATATACTGCTGTGAAATATTGGTTTTAATGGACTCAATATAGTTTTGTGAAACAATGAGTCAAATCATAATACACTGAATGTAAAAGTGTTTACTCCACATGTTAACTATACATCTATATCAAATGGGAGATTAGGTTCAGGGGGGAGTTTAATGAATTGTCTCTGCTCTAAAGACATGCACAATAATTGAAAACACAATAACAAAGTGCTTGTATGACCTCAATCCAATGTCATTAATTATTAAACATTTTACCTCCTTGATTACAGTTGATGAGCAATTTATCTTTCTTCTCTAGATCACTGACAATATTTTTGATGTAAATATGCCGATTAATTAAAACTAGGATATTTTTCTAATAATCTTAAAATAAGTGAAGGGAAAAACACACAGATGAACTTTGGTCATTCATTAAATACTTTTGAACAATTGAAATAAAAACACACATTTCTTCAAATGAAATATGTCTAATGTAAATGCAGGAGTTTTGAAGGAATGGTACATGAAAACATGCAGGGGGGAAAGTAATTACAGAATTAAAGAGAAAGAAAATTGAACTAATTGGGGGCAGGATTACTTCTGTTACATGTCCTGAATACTGGTTTAGATTAATTGCCCTGTAATAACCCCCATAATATTATTATTATTATTAGGGCCCGAGCACTTGCAGTGCGAAGGCCCTATTGTATCTGTAGGAATTCTTCTTCTTCTTCTTCTTCTTCTTCTTCTTCTTATTGTTCTGACAAAAGGAAGGCCTTTTTGCCCCCCTAAACGTGCCCATAAAGTCACCAAATTTTGCATGCAAGTCAGGCCTGGCGAAAAATTTGATATTTAATGGTTTGCATTAATGGGCGTGGCAAAATGGTTCAACAGCGCCCCCCGGAAAACTTTGTGCCTCAAGCCCCACAATGCGGTTTGTCGTACATGCACGAAAATCGGTACACACCTGTATCATGGCCCAACTTAAAGAAAAGTCTCTGGGCGTCATGTCGAGAAACCGAACAGGAAGTCGGCCATTTTGAATTAATCGGGTCATTTTGGCGAAATTTATGCCTTCCTTCGGCAGTTAATACGGCCCGAACCGTAACGTGCACCCAGGTGTGTTATACATCAAAATGTGCGTCTCCATCCTCCGACACCACGCATTACTTTTCTCTTTCAAAAGCGTTACCATGGCGACGCTAGACGCCGAAAAGCGCGCCCACCCTTCATCTGATTGGTTCAGACAGAAAAAACTTTGCGCCTCAAGCCCCTCAATACGGTTTGACGTACATGAACGAAAATTGGTACACTCCTGTATCATGTCGCAACTTAAAGAAAAGTCTCTTGGCGCCACGGCCGAAACCGAACAGGAAGTCGGCCATTTTGAACATTCTGAATTAATCGCGTAATTTTGGAGCAATATATGCCATTCCTTCGAGAATTAATACGGCCAGAACCGTATCGTGAACCCAGATGTGTTATACATCAAAATGTGCGTCTCCATCCTGCGACTACACGCATTACTTTTCTCTTTCAAAAGTGTTACCGTGGCGACGCTAGACGCCAACAAGCGCACCCCCCCTTCATCTGATTGGTCCATATTTGATAGTTCCCCAAAAGGCACCAAATTTGGCACGCAAGCCAGGACTGGCGATAAATGTGATATTTCATGGTTTGCATTAATGGGCGTGGCAAAATGGCTCAACAGCGCCCCCCGGAAAACTTTGTGCCTCAAGCCCCACAATACGGTTTGACGTACATGCACGAAAATCGGTACACACCTGTATCATGGCAGAACTTAAAGAAAAGTCTCTTGGAGCCATGGCCGAAACCGAACAGGAAGTCGGCCATTTTGAAATCTGATTGGTCCATATTTGATAGTTCTCCAAAAGTCACCAAATTTTGCATGCAAGACAGACTTGGCGATAAATTCTATATTTCATGGTTTGCATTAATGGGCGTGGCCTAACGGCTCAACAGCGCCCCCTAGAATACTTTTCTCTGCCATAACTTTTGAATGGTTTGACATAGGAAGTTGTGGGTGGTGTCATGGGACTCTGTATGGAGTCCTTGAGCTTCGTTGGCCTTAATTAGCCCCGCCCCTTCTTCTGATTGGTTGTCCCTTTTTTCTGCTATAACTTTTGAATGGTTTGACATAGGAAGTCGTGGGTGGTGTCATGGGACTCTGTAATGAGTTCTTAAGCTTCGTTGGCCTTAATTAGCCCCGCCCCTTCTTCTGATTGGTTGTCCCGATTTTCTGCTATAACTTTGGAATGGTTTGACATAGAGAGTCGTGGGTGGTGTCATCAGATTCTTTATGGAGACCTTGACCTTCATTGGCCTGAATTAGCCCCACCCCTTCTTCTGATTGGTTGTCCCTTTTTTCTGCTATAACTTTTGAATGGTTTGACATAGGAAGTCGTGGGTGGTATCATGGGACTCTGTAATGAGTTCTTAAGCTTCGTTGGCCTTAATTAGCCCCGCCCCTTCTTCTGATTGGTTGTCCCTTTTTTCTGCTATAACTTTTGAATGGTTTGACATAGGAAGTTGTGGGTGATGTCATGGGACTCTGTAATGAGTTATTAAGCTTCGTTGGCCTTAATTAGCCCCGCCCCTTCTTCTGATTGGTTGTCCCGATTTTCTGCTATAACTTTGGAATGGTTTGACATAGAGAGTCGTGGGTGGTGTCATCAGATTCTGTATGGAGTCCTTGACCTTCATTGGCCTGAATTAGCCCCGCCCCTTCTTCTGATTGGTTGTCCCTTTTTTCTGCTATAACTTTTGAATGGTTTGACATAGGAAGTCGTGGGTGGTGTCATTTCTGATATGCTAATGGGGGGCGGTGGCCCTGAGTGCGAGGGCCCGTTCATCGCTGCTTGCAGCTTTAATTATTATTATTATTGTTCTGTAAGCAGTATGAATATTTGGTTCCTATCTTGATTTAATTCCTCCAATTTATAACACATTTTTTATTAAAAAAAAAAAAAAAACATGTAGATTATCCTAATCCTTCTAAAATGTAACCATAAGGAATAGCAGTTGATGATTTGAGTGAGACATGTTACGAAGTCGGCAATCTTTCTTTACCGGAACATTACTTTAATGAGAATTATTCCTATAAATAACCTGCTAGCAGATTTCTGAAGTAATTTGCTCTATTATTATTTATTTATTTATTTTTGACTAAAGCTTTTTTTTGTTTTAAAACATGTTTTTTTTTTTTCAGGCTGCCTCATTCATCTGTGATTCCATCTCATTGATTTTTTTTTTTCTTATTATTTTTCCCTTTTTTTTCCCCCCACACGCAAACACACATCAGTTTTCACCTTTTGTTATCCTTTGGCTTCTTACTTCAGTCCACCTTCTCATTCCCTTGCTCTATTTATCCCTTCACAAAAGATTTGATGAAATTATGAGGGATTTGGAGTCACTGTGAGACGAGAAGGAAATGTTTTCAGTGATCTGTGGCTGCTTTAGTCTGGCTGAATGAGGGATTTCTATTGGCTTTACTGACAGTGGGTTTCACAATAATGCTTTAAATTGTCCTCTTAAGGAGGAATTATGATAAAAATGATGATAATATACGGTGCATGGTTTCGCCATTAAAATGTTTGACGTTCAGAGGAGTCTTCATTTGTCGTGGATATTTACTGCACCGCTGATTAGCAGTGATATGAACAGTGTTGGGGGTAACGCGTTACAAAAGTAACGCAATTACAGTAATGTATTACTATTTGCTGTAACGCAGTAATATAACGCATTACTAATAAATTTTCGGTAATATTTTACTCGTTACAATCTAAGTAACGCGCGTTACAACGCATTTTAACCCGTTTAGCTGTTGTTTTTTAAAGAATTCACCAACACCGCGTCCGCGAGTTGGGAACGCGGCGCGGCGGAACGTAGCGCCGCTGGACACTGTTTGTGTGGGGACTGTTCAGGGAGCAGAGCCGGCAGGGAAAAGTCAACAGTGCGGCGTGTCCGCGTGTAACTTAAATCTACCATGGTCTCAGCGTTAGGGCTCGCCAAGTGAGGCTTTATTAATATATGGGCTTTATACATTTATTAAATATATATGAGCGCGGAGTCGGCGAGGAGCTGCACGAGCCGGGCTCACAGTCAGTCGCGCTGTGAGAGCGGATTTATGGTTCCGCGTTAAATCGACGCAGAGCTTTCGCCGTAGGGTACGCAGTAGTTCGCGTAACCCACGGCGTATGGCCTGCGTTGGTGTAACGCGGAACCATAAATCAGCCTTAAACCACACCTGCAGCCCATCAGGAGGAGAGGTTAAAACAGCTGCGAGTTGTTGATTTCTGGTTCGTTTTGTTAACTCTGAGAGCTTTATTGGTTTGTTTGTTAGCTTGCTGGTGTTTTTTTTCTCTCTGGGAGTTATTTATGAAGAAGTTCTGAGTTCCGTGTGAGCAGTATTCGAGTTGAGGGGGGATGAGGGGTGATGTGATGGCACCCCCCCTGAAATTAAAACGGTCCAAATTACCCCCCCCTGAAATAAAAACAGTCCAAATCATCCCCCCCTGAAATTAAAACGGTCCAAATTACCCCCCCTGAAATAAAAACAGTCCAAATCATCCCCCCTGAAATAAAAACAGTCCAAATCATCTCCCCTGAAATAAAAACGGTCCAAATCATCCCCCCTGAAATAAAAACAGTCCAAATCATCTCCCCTGAAATAAAAACGGTCCAAATCATCCCCCCTGAAATAAAAACAGTCCAAATCATCTCCCCTGAAATAAAAACGGTCCAAATCATCCCCCCTAAAATAAAAACGGTCCAAATCATCCCCCCCTGAAATAAAAACGGTCCAAATCATCCCCCTAAAATAAAAACGGTCCAAATCATCCCCCCTAAAATAAAAACGGTCCAAATCATCCCCCCTAAAATAAAAACGGTCCAAATCATCTCCCCTGAAATAAAAACGGTCCAAATCATCCCCCCTAAAATAAAAACGGTCCAAATCATCCCCCCCTGAAATAAAAACAGTCCAAATCATCTCCCCTGAAATAAAAACGGTCCAAATCATCCCCCCCTGAAATAAAAACGGTCCAAATCATCCCCCTAAAATAAAAACGGTCCAAATCATCCCCCCTAAAATAAAAACGGTCCAAATCATCCCCCCTAAAATAAAAACGGTCCAAATCATCTCCCCTGAAATAAAAACGGTCCAAATCATCCCCCCTAAAATAAAAACGGTCCAAATCATCCCCCCCTGAAATAAAAACGGTCCAAATCATCCCCCCTGAAATAAAAACAGTCCAAATCATCCCCCCTGAAATAAAAACGGTCCAAATCATCCCCCCTGAAATAAAAATGGTCCAAATCATCCCCCCTGAAATAAAAACGGTCCAAATCATCCCCCCTGAAATAAAAACAGTCCAAATCATCCCCCCCTGAAATAAAAACGGTCCAAATCATCCCCCCTGAAATAAAAACGGTCCAAATCATCCCCCCTGAAATAAAAACGGTCCAAATCATCCCCCCTGAAATAAAAACGGTCCAAATCATCCCCCCCTGAAATAAAAACGGTCCAAATCATCCCCCCCTGAAATAAAAACGGTCCAAATCATCCCCCCTGAAATAAAAACGGTCCAAATCATCCCCCCTAAAATAAAAACGGTCCAAATCATCCCCCCTGAAATAAAAACGGTCCAAATCATCCCGCCTGAAATAAAAACGGTCCAAATCATCCCCCCTGTAAAACTGCCATCCCTCCTTTCCATCCCTTATGTCATTTCATCAATGAATGTGGTTTTACTGCTATTTCAACATTTAGAGTCATCACCAGAAAAATAACACCAGAAAAATAACTTATTTGACAATTTTCACCTGTTTCACGTACATTTTCACTTGAAATAAGTAGAAAAATCTGCCAGTGGGACAAGATTTATCTTTTTTTGCTATTTTGTTGAAAGTAACTCAAAAGTAATACACAAGTAGTGTAACGCATTACAATTCAGATATAGTAATATTGTAATGTAACTAATTACTTTCAAATGACAGTAACTAGTAATATATAATGTATTATATTTTGGATGTAACTTGCCCAACACTGGATATGAACATGGCAAACAGAAACATACATCAGAAAATAATGCAGAGTCCAAACTATGGTCCACAGGCCTGCCGGATACATTTTAATACCATTCCCTCATGTTCTTTGAGCTTACAGGCTCTTACCGTAGAATTGGGTCGTTATTGGACCTTTTAGGGATGTAGTATCCCTAACAGGATTGAGGCTAAACATGGCAGGTTTAAAACCTTTTTTTTCATTCCTGTGAAAAAAATAAATGCAGGAACCACAGAGAAATCTCTTCTAAAAACAGAATGGGACAATCTTGAGGTTAAATCTCTTCCAGTTCCTGCCCCTTTTAATTCCCTGGTAATTAAACTGGGATAATCAAATTCCTTCACAAAGATGAAACTCGTGCAAAGCAAATGGTTGTAAATATTTTACCACCCTCTTGTCTTTTTGACTTCAGTATTTTGTGAGGTCTTCGAGGCCACACAAAGTTAAATTACAATACCTACATATCTTAAAAATGGTTTTAATATTAAATGTTTGAAGTCAAGTGAGTGCTTGCCTTTACCTTTGTGTTTGACTTGGCCTCTGTGTTTCTCCTTCAGCTCCGTCTGCAGCGCACGAATGTGAGCCAACATTATCATACCATTATAGGACAAGGTACCTTGTTATTTTCTCTCTCTGAATATATGAACTAGTGAGGTAGGTGAAAAATTTAGGCTGTGATTTATTTGGGGCCTGGATTTTTAAACAGCTAGACTGTTAAATCGACACCAACTGCTGGTGCAACCTAAAGGCTCAGTTATGGTTCTGCGTCAAAATGACGCCGTGCCTACGGCGTGTGGTTTGGATCGACGCAGAGGACACGCCGTTACCTGCGCCGTCTCTGACGTGCACCTCCTGAAAATTGTAACTACGCGTCGAGGAGACGCCGACCACACGCAGACCGAGAGGGCTGTGATTGGTTCGTTTGAAAGCGAAGCCTTTCCGGTTTCCGGTTTGAATCAGTAGTGAACTTCCAGGGCTCTTTTCTTCGTTTATGTGTGATTTTTTTTTTGTTTTTGTTTTTGTTTTTTGCACAATAGTTGTCCTTATTTCTTTGATTTACTGTGACCGGAAAAAGTCGGATAAACCATTCAGAAAAAGATCGCTAACTAGTGGCCGCGGGGGGTACTGCACTGCGACCAAATGGAGAGACAGAGAAGTCTGAAGGGTTCAGCACGGCGTCACGGCTGCGGCGTGTGCTCTGTGTTGGTGTGACGCAGAACCATAACTGAGCCTTAAACGTGCGAGTTACAAGTGGAAGTTTGAAAAATGCAGACAGACCTTGAGTTACCTCACAAATCGGTGGTAGGCGAGTGAGGAAACATGAAATAAAATGCTGCAGCATTTTATTTCATGTTTCCTCACTAGCCTACCACCAATTTGAGAAGTATTGTGCACTTTCTTGTGCACGTTCTTCTACTGCGCTTGGTTCCGAAGTTAAGCATTTTTCAATATTCTTGGCGGCCATTTTGAATTTGACCTCTAACGGGCCTCAGGGGTCAGATCTGACTGTCCTCCACATCTGAAAATAAACCTCATGGTATCATCTAACAGTGGTAGAAGTTTCATGCTTTTTTCAAAAAGTGCACAATACTTCTTGTTTTGGGGGATATGCCGCTGTACTAAAATAATTAGATAAAATGACAAGTTAAATAAAAGGTAGAAAATAAACAATGCTGAGTCATCAAACAACTGGTGAAAGCAACAGTTAAAAGAATGGTGCCACATACTGCTTAAAAAATGCTGACTGTATGAATAAAATAAAATAAACGACAAATGTTGCTTTTTGATAGACTGGTGCGAGTTGGCTATTTGTCCAATATCTGAACACAAAGTCCATTTACAGATATGGTGTGTCTTTCATTAATCACATTTAAAAGCGGTGACTGTGAATCACTGTGATAGATAAAAAGTTCATCTGGCACCCATCCATACAAATATAAATTGATCTGTACCTCATCTGCCACTTCTTCACACCACACCTTCAGCAACATTTTTGTATGAAAACAATCAAATCTGAGCACGACAACATAGACAGAAAATAACATTTTTAACCAGGCTTTATCTCATACTTTTTATGTCAATGGGTTTACCAAAATGTTTTTAAAAATCCACCCTACAGTACATCGGTTACTATGACATGGGTTCATTCTAGTAGAGCAAATCATTTACCAAATAGAAGGAATTTAATTGTGATGTCGGAATCAGGCGCTTCATTAAAAGGCCATAAGTAGCGTATTTACCCTTGGTAGAAAAAATTACAGAAAAAGAAAATAGAAATTGGCTTAAAATATGTCATACAGCGCAAAATCTGCAAAGCATCACCCATTTAAAAAATGGCTTTCTAGTGTTACAGTAGAGGAATCTGCTAAGATGAGGAAAGCGATCAGCCTTGAGGAAAAATAATGCATATTTGAAAAATACATTAATTTTCATTTTGTGACCAGTGTTATCAGCCTCTGCATCGTAAAACGACAGTTAAACCCAACATTGATTTAAATAAAAATGTAATCAGAAAAAAAGTGTGTAATTATGGCTATTCAATAAATTCACAAATGTACAAAAGGTGGTCTTACCAAACTTTTTATGGATGGATGGATTTTTCTCATTTTGCAATTTGTAAATCGATATCTGCCCAGCTGACCACCAGCAGGAGAGTCCCCCCGCTTATGGTCCAGGTCCTGGTCCAGGTTTCTTCCCTCCTAAACGGGAGTTTTTCCTTGCTACTGTTTGGGATTAAGGCTTTTCTGTCACTCTAAGGGAGATTTTCCCTGCCATTGTAATTGCTCGGGTCATGTTCTGGGCTTTGGAAAGCGCCTAGAGACAACTTGTATCGTAATAGATGCTATATAAATAAAATTGAATGGAATTTAAATATAAATAAATACATTTTCAATACCGATTACTGACAAGATGTGTAAATTTGCACAATAAAAGTATAATCTGTACTACTAAATGATGTCCCCTCAAAACGAAGGAATGTTATGACCAACTGAGACTGAGAGCTGCTCACTTTGGCTTCTTTAGGAAGTACGACATGCTCAGTTTGTTGAGAAATGTTCTGGAGGGACTGACAGGGATGAAACATCATGATGTTGGACACGAGAGTCAGGAGTGTGGTACATAATGAAAATAATAATGCAAAGTTTTAGACTGGTAAGTGTGACCTTTTGCCAATTGATTTTTCCATAAATTTGTTGTCTTTTTTCTAGGAGAAATGAACGGTAACGACCTTGGCATTCAGTTTTCTTTTTCATTTTTTTTTTTTCAATATTCGAGGAGATGGAGTACATGCATAAACATGGCTATAAATATTCACTAGGACTCATCCATGCCCACACACTAGTACTACAAACTGTGCATGTGGGCCAGTTTTCAAAGAAAAGGTCAGGGCTGACAATGATTTGAAACCCCTTTGCTGTTTGCCAACCATGAGAAATACCTGACATTACAGAGGCATGAAAAGACTAAAGGAAGCTTGGATGCAAGAAAGACTGAGCAGTTTATACGTAAACAAATATCCTGCGTACCAAAACCTTGTCTCTCCTCAGTATTTCATTACTCTAATGTATTCAGATGGATAATGTCCCCACGTCAGTCATGATTTTAGGTATAAATATCAGCTTTCTTTTTCTTGAGCTTCATAGGAGCAAGGAAGAGGGTTGAAGCAAAGAGAGCTTGGTATTTTGAACAGACACAATCTTCAAAAAGAGGAAAGGAAGTCTGAGTGCACGCTGGAGTGACATTATCAAACAGAGGAAAAGGGACAGTGAACTTGAGACTGAAGAATCTTGCTGACAAGAGCCAGACAGCCGCCGGCTACAGGCAGCGCTGAGGCCGTACTGAGATGCAGATAGATCTGACGTTACACCGGAGACGGATGCCAATTCACAGCCGCCCCACTCTGCCATTGCAGAGGCGTTGCCCCATTTACAATTTTTTTTTTGCTTGCATGAAATAGTTCAGTTCCAATTATGTTTGACCTTCAGTATTAAGCACTTATGTGACTGGTCTTATTTTTTCTATTGTACTTAGAAGATTTGGGGTTTTTGTTTTATCTTAATATCAGTTGTTTGAGAGATTGATCCAGGTACATGCAGCGTCTGTGTTCTTGTGAAACGCACAATCCCCGAGGTAAGCAGCTTATAGGGCACAGTTGTAGAGGGACACTGTGGACCTTTTGCAGACTGGTGTTGATGCAGCGATTTCCGTCCCAGAGGCAACTTTGAATTGACCCTTACTTAATCTGTATTCCTAAACCGACAAACTGTTGCTGTTGCACAGAATCCCCAAACCAAAAGATCAACATATTTCCAAGTCAGAGCTCCACCATGTTTGGACATTCTGCACAACCTGAGGCGTGAGTAGAGAAACAGCGAATAGAATCAAACAAGCTCATCATAAGAAGAGTTTAGTGTTTGTTTTGGAGCTCTCTCTTGTAACACATGACCTGACTTTTATTATCATATTGGGTTCGACGGGTTGGTTAGAAAAGTAGATCTTAAATCTTTAAGGGGTTCCTATTAATCTCATCTTAAACATACAGGAAAATGAGAGTTTGAGTGTTTACTTGACGATGAGACTACCTTCAACGGTCTGATAAAGTGACAAGAACATCAACTGAATTAATCGTGGCGGGATTTCTTAATTGGCATGTTTACTTTATACATTGATTTCCATATTGATTCAGTGTTCAAAGAGCTGTCTGAGGCTTTTAGCCCTCTTCCGTCTGTGACGTGGGTATCAAAGACTGTTTTAAAACTGGGACCTCCCACTCTTTTACATCCTGCAGGCTTGTGGTCCTCCTGACAATATCAGTGCGTTTGTTGAATTTCTTTCAATTTCATTTCACGAAACACAAACCATCATAACCTCTCTACCTTTTGAAAAAATGCAAACAGGAGTGTTTGGTCCAGTTGTGGCGTAACAGTTGTGGGAGTGAGATGCCCTTAAGCTGCACTCATTCACATTCTCACATGCTTCATTTTCCTTTTTGCAAAAGACAATCTGGTTAAATAATTCATGCGTGTATGGTTTGTTCTGTGTCCTATTTAGTTTTTGCTTTGCTGACACCTACTGGTGTGTCCTTAAAATCCATTAGATGGTCCTCCCTGGATACTCTGATACTATAAATTTGTAAAAGAAAGCCACTTTGCTGTGCACTTCCTTAGTGTCTTCGTGTGCCTGCAAGAGTTTCAAGACTGTAACTTGCTGCTGACAGATTCCCCCATGCTCTGCTGCCTTTTGTTGTTATCTGAGTAACTGGAGCGAGAGACCAACCAGGATTCATTTCACTGCTGTCTCTCCTAATTTCATTCTAGGCCGTTTCTAAAACAATGGCCTGAATCTTAAGCTTCCCTTCATGTGTGTCCTGCTAACAACCCAGAAGCATGTCACAGATATTGTATCTGTACCTTTAACTTGCACTTTCTATCAGACATACAGTCAAGTACAGTCTATATTTAGATTTAAGATGTTAGATCAGCCAGAAAAATGCAGTTGACATTTACCTTTAATTTAGCATTAGCATGGCAGCACCTGTGTCCAACAGGACTCTCAGCAGTCTGACCAGCACTTATCCATGTTGGACCCTCCTATGTGATTTCTAGCTTGTGTGTTCTCTCAGATGTAAGTCACTTTGGATAAAAGCATCTGCTAAATGACTGTAGTAGTTGTAATAAATATAAATAAATACAATCTGTTGGTTACATTCTGTAATGAGTTCAATCAAGTTTTACACTCGTCCTTTTTTTCTCTTTCCCATTTAAAATAACATTAGTCGGTGGCACAAGGATATCAATTTGAACATAGAAAATATATACTGTATAACAAATTTCAATCAATCAATCAATCAATCAATCAATCAATGTTTATTTATAAAGCCCTTTACAACACACAGGGTGACCAAAGTGCTTTCCATTAAAATCCACATTAAAACAAAACAATTTAAAAACGACATAATGAAACCATTAAAATTAAATGATGAATATTTCACATCAATACTGTGTATTAAAAGCCAGTCTAAATAAATAGGTTTTCAGTCTGGATTTAAAAACCCCAAAGTCAGTGATGGTGTGCATTTCTGGGGGCAGCTTATTCCAGAGTCTGGGTCCTTGTTCTGGGGACTTCCAGCAGGAGCTGATTTGAGGACCGTAGGCCTCTAGTGGAGCTCTGAACATGCACTTGTTCACATAAATAAAGAGGGGCAAGCCCATTGAGGGCTTTAAAAACAAAGATTAACATTTTAAAATCAATTCTAAAAGAAACAGGAAGCCAGTGAAGAGCAAATAAAACAGGGGTGATGTGTTCACGACGTTGAGTATTAGTTAAAAAGCGTGCAGCGGCATTCTGAACAAGCTGAAGACGGCTAAGAGAAGACATGGAGACACCAACATACAAAGCATTACAATAATCAATTCTCGAGCTTATAAAGTCTATAAAGTCTGCACGATTTAAAAATTGCTTTACTTTTGTTAAAACCCGTAACTGATAAAAACTGGTCCTGACCACGCTGTCAATTTGCTTGCCAAACTTTAAGCTGCTATCAAAAATAACTCCAAGATTCCTCACAGAAGTTTTCACTTTAAAAGATAGATCACCAGAGTGTGCTGAATCACCAAAGAAAATATATTCTGTTTTACCTTCATTTAAGTGCAGAAAATTTCACCTCAACCACATTTTAATTTCTGCAAATGCAGGCAGAAAGGGTTTGAAGAGCACCACTTTTGTTTGGGAGCACAGGAAGATAAATTTGCAGGTCATCTGCATAGCAGTGAAAAGCTAGGTTGTGCCTGTCTATGATAGAGCCCAAAGGCAACATGTAAAGAGAAAACAATAAAGGGCCCAGTATGGAGCCTTGGGGCACACCACAGAACAAAGGAGCAGCAGAGGAGGAAAGGTCGCCAATCATTACAGAAAAACTTCTGTTTGTCAGGTATGGTTTAAACCATATAGTGATATAGAAAGTATATATAAAAAGTAATGTGAAAATCGTTTTAAGTCCCTCGCACCATCCTCAAACCTCAAAAGTGCTGTTTAACTACCAGTTAAAACCATGTCTGAATTCTTTTTTACTTAATTTTCACATTTCAGCACCTATCCCCCAAAAACATTTGTGAAAGTTTTAATTATTAAAACACCTTATCAACACATTGGGGGAGTTAGTAATTGCTGTTGTCGTTATCACTGCTCTGTTTCTGCATATTGATCATTAAAACCCATCAGAGGGAAGTTTTAGAGCTCAGATTAATTGAACCTGTTCCCACGTGCAACAGTATGTCTCATCATTAATGTTTTAGATAAGAAACGTAGCTACACCCCTGTTTGAAGTGGGAACGAGGTGATTGTACTGGCATATCCCTTGTTTTTTTAGTTTTTTTTTTACTTGTTTGCAAACCTCCACTTTTGTTGATGATGGCTTAAAAATATCATTCAGTTCAAAAACACAACCCAAGAAGAAGGTGATATTTAGTCTTAGCCTTAGACTTACGTCCATGAACAAAACATACTCAAAACGTCTAAGAACATTTTAAAGCACAGAGCAGGTGGTTGCTCTTTAGTCCATCATGCTATGTTTGACATAATAATTGTCATCCCTTGATTGGAGTAGATTCTTCAGCACAGTCTGTGATTTGTAGAACTCTTTTCTCTCATCCACCCTTCTTGGCAGTACATTAAAACACACCTGAAAGCTGTGTTTGCTCTTGGCTGTTCTTGAAAACATCCGGTTTTACAGAGAAGGATGATTGTTAGTAAAGTACATTTTCTTTAATACGGTAAATAGCACAGTGCAATATTTAATGTTGTTCATCTGATGTTGTTTCTGAGACCTGTTAAGGAGCAGATGTTTTTTTTATATTTTAGAGTGTTATTGTGTTTATTATATGATGATTTTATTCTATGTAAAATCCTAAGACTGTAAAAGCGTTTACATTTTTCATCTTCATGTGACTTCTAACTTGATGCGTTTTATTTATTTTTTGTTTTTCTAGTGAAACTTTCCTAGAAAAGTGTTACATCAAGTGTCTGATTGTTTTGGGAAGTGTAGCTGTTGATGCTCATGACCTGCAACTGGGAACAGTAAATGCAACTGACTAGAAAACGGAGATTTTTTTAAAAATAATTTATTTATTTTCCTCATGGCCAGTAAGAACATCATGACATTGTCACTAGGAAGCATCTTTGTGGAGGTTTTTTTCACGTTCAGTTCAGAATAACCCAAAATAGCATTTTTTTTAATAGACTGTGAGGTTAAAAAAAGAAAAAAACCTATAAAGGAGCAACATCTTTGTCCAGACTTTGGAAGATAATTTCCCTTCTGCCCAACGTTATGAAGCTAAGAAAGCGTAAGACAGTAGAAATGAATCAGTCAAGTTCATATTCAACTGACTTGTTCATTATTCTCTGATTTATTATGTTGTTGCTTTTGGCTTTGGTTCACAAACATCTTTTAGCTTCCGGAAATTACACTATATGACCTTTTGATGCATGTTTATTCCCATGTGAGATGAGATACCTAAGAACTCAGACCAGAATACATCACAACTAGCTCTGACAGCCACATTTCCCTCTTCTACAGTGGACAATTTGTCCTGATGCCGCTTTTAGGCACAATCACATTGCAAGTCATGATTTATAGTGACCCATTTTAAAGGATGTTGAACTAACAGCACAACTATCAGGTAGATAATACATCAGTAATAAATCCCATCGTAATTCAAAACTTGCTGAGTAAACCGTGAGCGTCACTGTTTATCCATTCCTCTGTTTTAGTTTACATTTTTTTTGGAGGCTTGCCTGAAGAACTGTCACTTTTCATGAGTAATGTGTCACGGATGTTTGCAAATAGAAATGCTGCATTCCTTAACAAATGAGAAAACATAACTACCAGCGTTTGACGGGGAATGAATTGAGGAATGCCTACAAAGGCAATGTTCACACGGCAGGCAAAAGCTGCCAAAATCTTTTAGTTTTTTTGCCCATAGCTTCTCTTGGCTGTCTGAACAGCTCACATGACACAAAATCATATTTTATTTACATTTTTTTTTTCATCACATCAGACCCGGGTCACTATGTGGTACTAGTCAGTCTAAACTGTCAGGTCACATCTCATCTGTATGACATCGCCGTTATGTGATGAATGTCATAATTCTGGGCTGGCGGGATCCTTTTGGATGGACCCTGCTTTCGTGAAGCCAGTCCTGTCATGGTCCACCACTCCTGGCTCCGATTCCTCATCCACACATCTCTGTACAGAGATTGAAGCGATCGCTCCACACATGGCCGATAATAAAAATGCTGCTCTCCTCTGCATCGGGTTTCTCCTCATTATAATTAGTGTATGAATTTGTCACTTCCACTGCACAAAAACTTCCAAAAGAAATTTTACTCACTGCTGCTGCATCTCTGTTTACATCTGTACACTTGACGCACAGCTTTGACCTCATATCATCTTACTGCGCATGCAGGTCAGTTCAAAAGAGGCCTGCCTGTTTACAATGAAGTCTGATGTAAGTGGCATCTAAAATACTGATCTAAACAATGATAAAAAGAATCAATATCTTGGCAAAAAATCTGAATTGAGCATTAAGACCTGCAGTCTGATCGTACCCTCAGTGGATTCATTGGTCAGGATAAAAAATATTAAACACATTACAGTTAGTATTATGGATTTATTTATATCTTTAGTTAGTCGTGCTAATGGACATTTGCTAGTTATGGCAAGCAAAAAAGCAATGGTTTGAACTCCCTGTTTCTGAAAGTCAGTAAATCCAACATAAATTGTAGTTGATGTTGGATGGAGACAGGGCCATATTTTGAGACTTCATGCATAGACATAACTGACGTTTGCAGTGACATAACTGACGTTTGCAGTGACATAACTCACGTTTGCATAGAGCAACTGACGTTTGCATAGATATAACTGTCGTTTGCATAGAGCAACTGACGTTTGCATAGATATAACTGACGTTTGCATAGATATAACTGACGTTTGCATAGAGATAACTGACGTTTGCATAGAGATAACTGACGTTTGCATAGATATAACTGACGTTTGCATAGAGCTAACTGACGTTTGCATAGATATAACTGACGTTTGCATAGATATAACTGACGTTTGCATAGATATAACTGACGTTTGCATAGATATAACTGACGTTTGCATAGAGTAAAATACGTTTGCATAGAGCAACTGACGTTTGCATAGAGCAACTGACGTTTGCATAGAGCAACTGACGTTTGCATAGAGCAACTGACGTTTGCATAGATATAACTGACGTTTGCATAGAGATAACTGACGTTTGCATAGATATAACTGACGTTTGCATAGAGCAACTGACGTTTGCATAGATATAACTGACGTTTGCATAGATATAACTGACGTTTGCATAGATATAACTGACGTTTGCATAGATATAACTGACGTTTGCATAGATATAACTGACGTTTGCATAGAGTAAAATACGTTTGCATAGAGCAACTGACGTTTGCATAGAGCAACTGACGTTTGCATAGAGCAACTGACGTTTGCATAGAGCAACTGACGTTTGCATAGAGCAACTGACGTTTGCATAGAGTAACTGACGTTTGCATAGATATAACTGACGTTTGCATAGAGCAACTGACGTTTACATAGAGCAACTGACGTTTGCATAGATATAACTGACGTTTGCATAGATATAACTGACGTTTGCATAGATATAACTGACGTTTGCATAGAGCAACTGACGTTTGCATAGATATAACTGACGTTTGCATAGAGCAACTGAAGTTTGCATAGATATAACTGACGTTTGCATAGATATAACTGACGTTTGCATAGATATAACTGACGTTTGCATAGAGCAACTGACGTTTGTATAGAGCAACTGACGTTTGTATAGAGCAACTGACGTTTGCATAGAGCAACTGACGTTTGCATAGAGCAACTGACGTTTGCATAGAGTAAAGGACGTTTGCATAGAGTAAAGGACGTTTGCATAGAGTAAAAGACGTTTGCATAGAGTAACTGACGTTTGCATAGATATAACTGACGTTTGCATTAGGCCTGTGTTGAAAAAAATCGATTTTCCGATTCTAAATCGATTCTCATATTAATTCCTAAAAATCGCGTCCGTTTGCACAGACAACCAGCTGCGTGAAGAAACGGACCTCGCTCCTGCTCCACGCGAGGAGAGCGCATCGTACTGTAATACAAAATTATGATTCCACCTACTACAGACGTCGCCGTTAAAGTACATGATCTTTCTTCGCATGTATCCTTCCATCTCCAGTCAACTGTGTGCTGGCAAAACTTGCTGATCATTGAATCACCAGACACACACAGACACAGAGACACTCATACACACTCATACACACTCCCAACCGTGCACAACCAGTGTTCAGTGTTTTGGATATTTCAGCTTAAATTTCAAAATGTTATATAAGTTCAATGAAGTTCATATTATATATATTTACTATAGTTTGTTTGGTTTCTTCTGCTATCAGACACACGGTTTGTCATGACATACCTGAAAAATGCCCGAGCTTGCGATGCTTCATCGCAAGCTGTGTGTCTGGTGACAGAACAAGTTAAAATGACTTGTTTACTGCATGAGCTGTTGCAATCTCCTTCTTTTTTGCACTTTAAATGGATATTGAAAGGCCCATTTGAGTTATTTATTTTGTAGTTATTTCATAATAATTAAATAAATTGAAATTATTATTTCACTAGTTATTTTACAGTCATATAATTCAGGCAACAGCTCAAAAAACATTTTTTAATAACAGTAACCCACATCAATATCGGATCGGATCGAATCAAATGGTGATAATCGATTCTGAATCGAATCGATTCTTGACATTTGAATTGATACCCGGCCCTAGTTTGCATAGATGTAACTGACGTTTGCATAGATGTAACTGACGTTTGATGCTACTGTAGTAGAATAGAATACACTTTATTTATCCCCCAGAGGAGAAATTCACTTTTGCAGCAGCAAACATACACACGCTCAACATTTTTTTTCCAAAATATACACAAAAGTATGAAAAGTTATAAAAAAAAAGTATATCCTAAAAAAAAAAAAACAATAAATAGCTAAATAATTAAAAAAGAGCAATATTAAGATATTAAATAAGAGAGTAATATATATATGTGCAAAAAGTGAAGTGAAGTATTTAGAGAAAGAAGGTTATTGCACTTTCAAAAAAACAGGTTATTGCACTTGAGTGACTAGAGTTGGTTGTTGTAGATTCTGATGGCTGTGGGGATGAAGGACCTTCGGTAGCGTTCTTTCTTGCAGCGTGGGAGGAGCAGTCTTTGGCTGAAGGAGCTGCTGAGGGCTCCCACGGTGTCATGTAGGGGGTGAGAGGGGTTTCATGATGGAGTTCAGCTTGACCAGCATCCTCCTCTCACCCACCTCCTCGGCAGAGTCCAGAGCACAACCAAGAACCGAGCCAGCCCTCCTGACCAGTCGATTTAGTATACAGTATGTACTGCATACTGGTCTGGTGGTCATTATTAGTACATAGTGTGCCAATGAACATAAACATACTTTGAAAGCAAATTAAGATATTTTCTGCTGGCAAAGATATAGAATATTATTAAATGATTGAGTGAATCTCCTGATCTCAACCCAATAAAGCAGCTTTTCAGTTACTGAAGACAAAACTGAGGCAGAAAATTCCACAAACAAGCAGCAACTGAAGGTGGCTCCAGTAAAGGCCTGGTAAAGTGTCTGCAGGGAGGAAGCTCAGATGGTGCCAGAGTTCAGGTACCTTCTACTACTTGGCTGAATGCTGTATTTTTATCTAGACTTTGATCTTTGTTTTATACTCTTTCCATTGTGGAGGTGGATAAAGACAAAAATTGGTCAAACGTGGTCACTGAAACAAAGTTAGTTTTTCTGTCAGTAGTCACAGGAAAAAAATAAATAAAAAATTCAGATTATACCTACACTCTTGAGCGTACTGAGATACTTAATTTCATTGAATGATTGCTAAAAAAAAATCCTGTGATGGTCTGCCAATGACTTGATTTCTACTTTCAGGAGTCTAAACAGCATATACAGTATTTGGGGTTTCTGAAGAAGAATTCCCTCTTGAAAAGTGAAGCCCCTCTAAACAAGTTGTGTCAGTATGACTGAGGTAATAATAAACTGTCAAGGTGAGAAGCCTTAGGGAAGAAGCATCTAGAGCATCCAAATGTCTGAAATCAAAGCAATAATAAAATGAGTGAGCTACAGTGTAGTCTCTGAAGGACAATAAATATGACTTATTTTGTCTCCATAATTGGCTCTAAAGTATTACTAGCTATCCCCATCTGACCACAGAAAAGCCCCAAGACTTGAGACTGGCGTTTGTGAGATGTGGAGTGATACACAAAGGACTTTCAGGAGTATTTGAGCCTTAATATATTTATCCCAACTTGGAGACCTGAATTTGGTTTGAGTGGTGTCTTGCATCACTCAAAGCCAGGGGCTCATGAGCTTTAGTGAGATAACTCAGAACTAATATGAATAAAGAATAAAGCTCTGTGGATTAGATTATGAGTCGTACACAACTGTTTCTCTGATTTACCTCTAGCTAATCTGATTTCTCTCTGATTTACATGCTCTGTTGAGACAAAATCCTGACTGAATAGAAGTATGAATCTGAGAGCAAGACGATAACGTCGCCGTCGTCAACCAAACAGCTTTTGTTTGGTTCATGATGCGTTTCACACTGATTCTTCTGTGGGGTTCACATGAGTGGGAACACACGTCAAGTGGGCGTGATGTTTCAATCAGTGCAAGTTAATTACAGTCTCAGCGAGGAAGATGTGCAGACATAGAAGATCTCCTCAGTGCACATTAGTGAGTGCAGTTTTTCGGTCTCCTGAAGAGAGTACTCGTTGAGTTGGATACCAAACTCTCCGGCAGTGATGAAGTATTAAAAAAAAAAAAAAAAACAGCAGGCACAAACAAAGCTCCTCATTAGCTTTTTTGCTACTCTAGGGCATAACTCACAAGTCTCACAAAGTGTGGAAAGAAAAGTACAGTCAAAGGCACATAAAATGGAGAACTTCAATAAACAAACTCTGTGTGTGATCAATGAAGAAGTAATTAAATTGTGTTTACAAAGTCTTCTTGGTCAAAAGGACAAACGGTGAAGCCAGCAGTTTTACGCTAATTGGCTCCTCCCTAGCTGTGCCATTATGCTGCATGTTTTTGAAACGTGTCTTTGATTCTCCTTTATGTTTGTTTGGTCTTCCTTCGGGGCTCAAAAAGGCAGAAAACCTTGTCATAATGGGAAAAAAAATAAGAATGTCAACAACTATGTTGCCATTATTACCAGTGTTGGGGGTAACGCGTTACAAAAGTAACGCAATTACAGTAATGTATTACTATTTGCTGTAACGCAGTAATATAACGCATTACTAATAAATTTTCGGTAATATTTTACTCGTTACAATCTAAGTAACGCGCGTTACAACGCATTTTAACCCGTTTAGCTGTTGTTTTTTAAAGAATTCACCAACACCGCGTCCGCGA
Organism: Cololabis saira; assembly: GCF_033807715.1. NCBI lineage: Eukaryota > Metazoa > Chordata > Actinopteri > Beloniformes > Belonidae > Cololabis > Cololabis saira. The sequence goes on from NC_084589.1 coordinate 33,235,812, forward strand.
GTTGGGAACGCGGCGCGGCGGAACGTAGCGCCGCTGGACACTGTTTGTGTGGGGACTGTTCAGGGAGCAGAGCCGGCAGGGAAAAGTCAACAGTGCGGCGTGTCCGCGTGTAACTTAAATCTACCATGGTCTCAGCGTTAGGGCTCGCCAAGTGAGGCTTTATTAATATATGGGCTTTATACATTTATTAAATATATATGAGCGCGGAGTCGGCGAGGAGCTGCACGAGCCGGGCTCACAGTCAGTCGCGCTGTGAGAGCGGATTTATGGTTCCGCGTTAAATCGACGCAGAGCTTTCGCCGTAGGGTACGCAGTAGTTCGCGTAACCCACGGCGTATGGCCTGCGTTGGTGTAACGCGGAACCATAAATCAGCCTTAAACCACACCTGCAGCCCATCAGGAGGAGAGGTTAAAACAGCTGCGAGTTGTTGATTTCTGGTTCGTTTTGTTAACTCTGAGAGCTTTATTGGTTTGTTTGTTAGCTTGCTGGTGTTTTTTTTCTCTCTGGGAGTTATTTATGAAGAAGTTCTGAGTTCCGTGTGAGCAGTATTCGAGTTGAGGGGGGATGAGGGGTGATGTGATGGCACCCCCCCTGAAATTAAAACGGTCCAAATTACCCCCCCCTGAAATAAAAACAGTCCAAATCATCCCCCCCTGAAATTAAAACGGTCCAAATTACCCCCCCTGAAATAAAAACAGTCCAAATCATCCCCCCTGAAATAAAAACAGTCCAAATCATCTCCCCTGAAATAAAAACGGTCCAAATCATCCCCCCTGAAATAAAAACAGTCCAAATCATCTCCCCTGAAATAAAAACGGTCCAAATCATCCCCCCTGAAATAAAAACAGTCCAAATCATCTCCCCTGAAATAAAAACGGTCCAAATCATCCCCCCTAAAATAAAAACGGTCCAAATCATCCCCCCCTGAAATAAAAACGGTCCAAATCATCCCCCTAAAATAAAAACGGTCCAAATCATCCCCCCTAAAATAAAAACGGTCCAAATCATCCCCCCTAAAATAAAAACGGTCCAAATCATCTCCCCTGAAATAAAAACGGTCCAAATCATCCCCCCTAAAATAAAAACGGTCCAAATCATCCCCCCCTGAAATAAAAACAGTCCAAATCATCTCCCCTGAAATAAAAACGGTCCAAATCATCCCCCCCTGAAATAAAAACGGTCCAAATCATCCCCCTAAAATAAAAACGGTCCAAATCATCCCCCCTAAAATAAAAACGGTCCAAATCATCCCCCCTAAAATAAAAACGGTCCAAATCATCTCCCCTGAAATAAAAACGGTCCAAATCATCCCCCCTAAAATAAAAACGGTCCAAATCATCCCCCCCTGAAATAAAAACGGTCCAAATCATCCCCCCTGAAATAAAAACAGTCCAAATCATCCCCCCTGAAATAAAAACGGTCCAAATCATCCCCCCTGAAATAAAAATGGTCCAAATCATCCCCCCTGAAATAAAAACGGTCCAAATCATCCCCCCTGAAATAAAAACAGTCCAAATCATCCCCCCCTGAAATAAAAACGGTCCAAATCATCCCCCCTGAAATAAAAACGGTCCAAATCATCCCTGAAATAAAAACGGTCCAAATCATCCCCCCTGAAATAAAAACGGTCCAAATCATCCCCCCCTGAAATAAAAACGGTCCAAATCATCCCCCCCTGAAATAAAAACGGTCCAAATCATCCCCCCTGAAATAAAAACGGTCCAAATCATCCCCCCTAAAATAAAAACGGTCCAAATCATCCCCCCTGAAATAAAAACGGTCCAAATCATCCCGCCTGAAATAAAAACGGTCCAAATCATCCCCCCTGTAAAACTGCCATCCCTCCTTTCCATCCCTTATGTCATTTCATCAATGAATGTGGTTTTACTGCTATTTCAACATTTAGAGTCATCACCAGAAAAATAACACCAGAAAAATAACTTATTTGACAATTTTCACCTGTTTCACGTACATTTTCACTTGAAATAAGTAGAAAAATCTGCCAGTGGGACAAGATTTATCTTTTTTTGCTATTTTGTTGAAAGTAACTCAAAAGTAATACACAAGTAGTGTAACGCATTACAATTCAGATATAGTAATATTGTAATGTAACTAATTACTTTCAAATGACAGTAACTAGTAATATATAATGTATTATATTTTGGATGTAACTTGCCCAACACTGATTATTACTGATGGTCCTGAAACCCTGTAAAACAATACTGGACCCATATCGACTCAGATGATGATGCTGCTTGGTCCAATTTATAAAAAAAAAAAAAAAAAAAAAATTGCTAATGTGAATTGTAATTGTGTGTACTGCTAACATAACTTTCCACTGAGACTGGCACAAGTACAGACAATCAAAAAATACAGATCGACAGTGCAAAAAGATGAGAACAAATAGACTTTTAATAGCAGAATATAGGTTTTGTTCTTTCCTTTTATTTGTGTTAGGGAATATTCAAGAAAGTAGAAAAAGTATTACCCCGAGAGTGAAAACCCCCAACACATATAATTTATTATTATGGATAAGAAAGCAACTGGTCAAAGTTAACATTTGACATGTTGAAAACAAGTGTACAATCTTCATAGTTATTAGTATTCACCATTGACTTTATTAAGGTTGCAGCTCTATGTATTTGATTTGTTTTCTTGATCGTGTCCATATCTGTTTTTTTTTAATTTTTTTATTTATTTATTTTTTTTTATTTATTTTTATTCCTGTTTGGATGCAAACATGCTATGGTCAATTTTTCCTGACATAAATTTATGCTGACACCTGTCTGGTGATAATGTGTACCATTTCAGCGGGGTGTCCCCTCAGGCATATTTGAAAACGAAGAATCAACAGGTGTAGCAGCTGTTATGTGAAAGCTGAACCATTCAAAGATCTGCAGGGTGCAACATGAACAGCACTCTGTATTGATCTTTTAGCCTTAAACTCCACGAGAGTGTGTTTGAACCAGGTTGGGGACATTTACATCCCTCAGCGTCCAAAAAGCTATAAGATATCTTTCAGGGAAAAACAACCTTTATGCAGAAGATAATTCCCGGGTTAATGAGATCTTGCATTGTGAAACCTGCAAATTACAGCTATTTACAGTGTAGCAAACGAGGGGTCATGAGGGGGTGTTTTCTGTCATTGGGATTTATATTATGACTGAACTAAGCTAAACAAATAATGAGCAGTAAAAAGATGCTTGGACAGGATGTGCCTACAGGTACTTGTCAGTTTGTGTGATGGGCAGTTGTGATATTTACAACTCTGCCAGTATGCATGACACACAGGGGCTCACTTAAACTCACTGTATGGGACACGTAACTGTGCCACCATGAAACTACTGATTCATGCTGGTTTGACTAACCAGGAGAACCGAGTGTGAGCTCTGCGATTGGTTGGCATCAACGATGCCATACTGGGCTCATTAAATCCCCAGATGGCGAGGGTGCAGGAGCAGCAGAGTGAGTAGTATTATTACCCAGCAGGGTGAGCCGTGGACCAAATGGTGTCCTTGTCTGGCTCAGAACCGCCAAACCATATCGAAGCAGTTCTGGCTGTGAGCTCACCTGCTAAATAATGTATCTCTGTGGATAAGCTTTCTACTGTTTAGAAGAAACAAAAAAAGAAAAACCTCAAAGCTTTGTTTTGAAGTCCAGTGTTGATATTGCCATCTTCAGGGTTGTAAACACAGTATAAATATATTTATTCATAGAAAGCACAGGGAAAAACAGACCCAGTAGAAGCAATGCATGTGTGCTGTCCACATATACTGATACTCAAGTGTTTGCCTCCTCGACAAAGTGTGATGTGGGAAACACAAAAATGGAGGAAGGTGTCTTATATGTTCTCTTGTGACCTTCACATGCTGGTGAAAATGGTTAATGGAAAGGTAATTGTAAAGGTAATAGGGTGATGCTGCAATGCCAGGACTGCTGCGACCTGAAAATCTCACAAGCTTCAATCAAGTTCAAGTCATCCTGGAAGTGAAGGGCAGCAGGGACCAAGTATGTTCCACAAGGTACTACTAGGAAAATAACATACATTGAGGGGGCGGCTCAAGTAGCAGCACTATACCTCAGTGTGAACGGGGGCGAGGCATTCACTCAAGTGGCTCAGACTCTGGAGTCTCTTCGGATCGACTTTGGCTTCTACGCACCGACTACATTATGGACTCAATATTGGCATCGTATGTTGCTCAGATGTTCTCACCTCTAGAGTGTACGTTTCACAATAGTCATTATAAGCAAATAATGGACACATGCAAATTACATGTTTTGTTTCAACAGTGTGGTAGAACTTTGCTAACAGATGTAACGCCCATCTGATAGCTTAAAAAGGAGAGTGATTCCAACAGTGCAGATGGCCCTGGCAGGGGCATTATTCAGAAAGCGTGCCGTCTCCCACAGCTCAATTCCCCTCCTACTTAAAGTCAGCCTCACACGAATCAGATAATAATTATCAGTCATTGAAGCATAAACGTTTTTTTTTAACGGTGTCTTTTCTGGTTCCAGATTTAAAAATAATAAAAAAAACTTTTGCGTTTTATACATCAGATTACACATTTTGTATGCTTGGTTCCTACTTTGGTAAAGGTCAGAAAAAAAACCATCAAAGAAAAAAACCCATCATAGGTCTTTTTGGGATAAAGAAAAAAAAGATGTCTAAAAATCAGCATCTATTTTTGATATAGCAGAGACGTACAGCAATAAAAAAGTGTGGCTTCCTTATTATCTCTGGTGAGCAGGCAGCTGGGGAAAACTGAGAGGTTTATGAATAATAGGATAAAGTAGAGAGCTCTGGGCTTTAGTTTTGTGATTAGTTATCTTTTCCAGGCTTCAGATGTGTCAGCGTGTCCTTTTTCCACACGGGTACTATAGCCATTTTCATTGCATTGAGATACCCAAAGGAAATGTGTTTCTTCCAAATGCGTTTCATTAGCCACATTAAAACGGAGGAATTTCTCATGTGTATTTGGTTACTGAAGGCTTGTTCTTTGCTACTCTTTGCCCTTTGCAGGTAACAGTTGGACATGTGCAGTAAAGGTCTGTGGCCTCTAGAGGGCAGAGAAAAAATCCTCACCCCTTTTCTTAAAACATTTAATGGTTTTTGGAGCATTGTCTCAGTGATACATGGCCTTTCGGCTCATGTCAGAACGGAAGAACTGCTGATTGTTGATAATGATGATAATGATACATTTCATTGTCAGACAGCTACTTTACAAACCCATTTGGTCTTCTGGGGTTTGTTTGCACAGTTCCTAATATAGCGTGTTAATTTCTGCAACAGACGCCATCTCCATCCTGTGCGATATGATTTTGTTGTGCCCCAATGCTGTTTATTTCAATTATTGATTGAACAAATGAATATGGGCCCTTTGGGCATCTTTAAATTGTACCCAAGGATGAATTAATAAGACCTGTTAACATTTACAACTCCTCTCATTATGTCTTAGTTGATTTCTTTGGATTTTCCCATGATAATAACCAATGAAGCCACTGACTTTTAAGGTTTGCCTTTTTAAATTGCATCCACAGGTACACCTCCTATTGAATTTCTTCAGGATAAGGAAAGTAGCCTGAGAGACGTGTAATACCAGATCGTAATCATGTGAAATTCTCCGGGATGTGTAAGGCTTAGTTATTTAAAGTTTAAAGACAGTAATACATTTTAGAAATTGGAAAAAAAAAAGGTTGAACCATCCATCCGTCTATCTATCTATCAACTTGAGCTCAAACAGAGTGGCCCAGACTGCTTTCTCCTCAGATATTTCCTCCAGGAGAATATCCTCTAGGAGGATACTGAGGTGTTTCCTGGTCAGCTGAGCTGCGTAACAACCGGGATCCATGTACTGGGTCTGCCTCAGGGCTTCCTCCTGGGTGGACATGCCTGAGCCATCCCCCCATTGAGGCCTCAAGGCAAGGCAAGTTTATTTATATAGCACAATTCAACACAAGGTAATTCAAAGTGCTTTACATCGACATTAAAAGCGGCAAGACATAATTAGACAGTAAATAACATAAAATGAAATAAAATTATAAATAAAATGATAAGAAAAGAAGTAAAATAATAAAAAGCACAAGTTGTTAAAAGTAAGGGCAGTAGAGTACTGCAGGTGAGTATTTAATTTGAGTACTCTTCAGTAAACAGTAATGTTTTTAGGCCTGATTTAAAGGAGCTGACAGTTGGAGCAGACCTCAGGTCTACAGGAAGTTTGTTCCACCGGTGAGGAGCAGAATAACTGAACACTGCCTCACCTTGCTTGGTTCTGGTTCTTGGGAACCACAACAAACCAGATCCAGATGAACCTCAGGGGTCTGGGAGCTTCATAGAAACTAACAGATCAAGCATGTATTTTGGTCCAAGACCATTCAGGTCTTTGTAGACCAGCAGTAAGATTTTAAACTCTATCCTTTGACTCACTGGAAGCCAGTGTAGTGATTTCATGACCGGTGTAATGTGGTCCAGTTTCCTGGTGTTTGTAAGGACTCTGATAGATTTCTTGTTAAGGCCTGTAAAGATGCCATTGCAATAATCCAACCTACTGAAAATTAATGCATGAATACGTTTTTCCATGTCTTGTTTAGACAGAATCCCCTTAATTCTATCAATGTTTTTTAGATGGTAGTAGGCAGATTTAGTGATAAACTTTAGATGGCTGTTGAAGTTCAGGTCTGAATCAATAATTACACCAAGATTTCTGGCTTGGTTTGTAGCTGTCAATGACATGGAGCCAAGGTGAGCGCTGATCTTTTCCCTTTCATTTTTAGGGCCAAAAATGATCACCTCTGTCTTTTCTGCATTTAGCTGGAGAAAATTCTGGCACTCAAGAACAATGCCTAATTATTTTCCCAGACCACATCAGCCCATTCCTCTCGATGCAGAGGAGCAGTGGCTGCAGACCGAGACGCAGCTGGAGGACGGAGGTCACCATATCTCTAGTGCTGGAAACCAATTGTGAGTGGTTGTATTGACAGTTTTATTCTTTTAGTCCATATCCACAGTTTGTGAACCCCAAGATACTTTAGAGCCTTTAGAGGTTTTTGTCCACCAACGTGACGTTTTTTTTTCTTTCGTCTGCATATATATTAATGGTTGATACCATGTTGGCAAGAACCTAAGGCATGTATGTATGTATGTATGTGTATGCATTTTCTTTTTTTAAGATTTTTTTGGGCTCTAGTGGCCCTTTATTGAGATGCAGACTGGAAAGGGGTAGAGAGAGAACAGGGAAGACACGCAGCAAAGGTGCGCGGGCTGGATTCGAACCCGTGACCGCTGCAGGAGGAGGACTGTAGCCTCAATATATGAGCCGCCGTTTAACCCACTGCGCCACCGAGCGGCCCATGTGTATGCATTTTTAATATAAAATATATATCATATATTTTTTAATATCATATATATTTATTTTATTAATTTATATTAATATAAATATATAATATAATATATTATTAATATATATATATATATATATGTATGTGTATATATATATATATATATATATATATATATATATATATATATATATATATATATATATATATATATATATATATATACATACTTTTAAATTACAGATATCCTTAAAATTAACTAACTAAATGTTACACACAAATGACTGAACAAGTGAAGTCTTTGCTGTCAAACACAAGACAGAATATGTGGCAACATACGTGTTTGTATGTTTTATGTGTGTGTACTGTATAGGAATGTAGAATATATACTTAATAGAAGCAATGACTTTGAGACTGTAGACTCCTGTTCAATTAGTAAAGCTAAGTGCACTAATCCAAGTGCACTTTATAACTAAAAGTTTTCATAAAATTGCACACATTTCACATGCAGAATAACTTGTACTTATGAGCGTTCTGACCCCCCATTTTTGAACATGCAGCTTTCATACTAAGAGCATGTCCGTGTGTGAACGATACTGCTGCAGTATGAGTGCTCCCCCTCGCACAACCTGTGATATAATTTAGTCCTTGAGTGATGTCTGTTTACATATTCATCTCTGCCCAGCTGACGGCTAACCATCATTACGCTTTCACATTAACAGTGTTTCTTTTAAAGGTATTGTGACATCATTTTTAACATGCTTTTAACACTATTAAAAGTCTTGGCCAACATCCCTCAAATGTGTCTAAAAGAGTGTAACAAGAAAATATTCACTCTAGTACTCTATTCCTGGCTTTTTATTACAGTGTTTTTTAACGCCGTGAAAAATGCTTCATTTTCCCCCTTTCCTGTCAATCATTGCTCCGCTCCTCCTCCAAACCTCCTCCTCCTCCAGCCATACGCTCACAGCGGCGTCGGAGAGACCCGGGAGCGACAGGCGAAGCATGCACGGAAAAGCAGCACGGCGAACCACAGCAAACAATCATAAAAATAAAGGCATGCAAGCAGCAGTGTCACCTTATCTTAAGTCCAGTCAGTGGCCGCGGGTGTTCTTAGCAGTTTTCCTCCGGTGATTAGAACAAAAGAGGCTCTAAACACTAAACAGCTCCGTGTTAAGCCTGATTTATGGTTCCGCGTTAAATCGACGCAGAGCCCTACGCCGTAGGGTTCAGCGTACGGTGCGCGTCGCCGCGTAACCCTACGCCGTAGGTTCTGCGTCGGTGTAACGCGGAACCATAAATCAGCCTTTATGGTGCGCTGGAGAGGAGAGGAGACAGGGAGCTGGGTGGAGGGGGCGGTGATTTAGCGGGCCGTTACGTAACGGCCCGCCACCAAACCACATGCGCCGTTTTTGCACAGTTATGCGGAAAATCCCAGAAAGCACACAATACACTGAATGTTAAAAGTTCGTTGTTTTTTGGGTGTAATTGATGTCAAGACACCCAACAAAACACAAAAAATCAAGAAAAATGTGTTTTTCATGTCACAATCCCTTTAAAGCCTCTAAAAGAGTTTTCATATCGATTCAGTTAGAAAATATGGCTTAGAGAGATGAAAGATAAAAATATAGTGTTCTTTAAGAAAATCTGGAGTTATCTTATGTTAGCCTTTCTTGCTTACCACTGGAGGAGTGGTAATTTGGTAGTCGGGCCGAGGTAGTGTTTCTTTTCCTCAGAAACAACGTTGCACTGCCCAAAGAAGTGTTTGCCCTGTTATTGGTTCTGTATACTCAGTCTTCAGCTGATGTGATCATTAAATCAATGCGGAAAATTATACAAGCTGACGTAAAGTGTCCAGTTTTACTAGACCCACTTGTCCTCTAAATAGGACAACAAAATGCGTTTGCTTGTTTGGGTTTGCTGTTATGAGATGTAAATCACAGTGAATAATGTCATATTTATTGACTGTTTGTTCATAAAAGACCAATGAATTTTTGGGGATTTTGAATTGGAATTATTTTTTGCTCTTAAAGCAGATTGATTTCATCCAAAATGTTATTATGGTGATGATGTTGTCATTGTTACATGGCAACTTTGAACAGCCTCCATCTCTCTCTCTCTCTCCCTCCATTTCCCTCTTTCTTTCGATACGTTGTGATATACAAAACGCAGACCTGTTCAAAATGAAGTTTATGTGAAACACAGCATTTGTTGGGAGAATACTCATAAATCCGGTGAAAACGGTCATGAGCAACACCTAGTCCCACAACACCACGCTCACATAACTAAGATTCATTCCTCTGAAGTGTTCACATTTAGCTGTAAACCAAGTAACTGCAGAATCGTCTGTGGTTCTGACTTGTGGATGCATAAAGCATAAATATGCTTTCATTGGGGTCTCATTTCAATTTATATCCCCGTTGCTGTGGCATCTTCACATTTTATAACTGCAATAGTGATAAATAAATCTTCTGATCACACTTTCTGCCAAGTTTATGATCACATTGATGGATGGTGGTAGAAGCAGGAGAAGCTCAGGGTGCTGAAGTAAGGAAGAAAAGCTGCAGGTGACTTTGGGGAAAAGGCAACTTTTGTAGATTTTTAATGTCATGTTATGTTGCTGTGTTTCTCAGTATGGAATAGCAAAGTTGTAGACCATGTTCAATATTTTGCCTGGGATGACATACCTATTGACCCATGAAGCAAGTTGTATTAGAAAATTGTAATTTGAAATTTATTGTGGCAGTAGATCTGGTCTTAAATAACTATTCTGTGTTCGGGTTGGTGTTCTTGTTCTTGTCGGTTTAGTGGGTCGCCTCGTCTAGTTTGACTTTCTGTCTTTAGCTTTCTGTCATGAACATAAGACTCAGAAGTAGTACGACACTCGAAAAGGGGAATTCATTTATTATATCCCAAGTTTTAAAAACAAAATATAAATTGATAACGTCAGAGAAACTGTGGTAAAATTGTAGTGTGACTGACTTCTGAGATGTTTTTATTTGGTTGTTTTTTTTTGGGGGGGGGCGGTCATATTGTTTAAAGAACTACAGTACAACTTTAATCGATTTTAAAGTGACATAAAGGTACTTTTATAGTTTATATCTCAGAAGGTCTCGTAGGGGCTGAACTGCTTTAAGAAAACTCAACCTCTCACTCGGCCACCTTCTCATTTTCAGTTTGTTGAGTCTCTCAGTCACCTCCGACGTGACGTCCACAACAGCTCTGTGAGCGAGCCATCATTGTTGACCTGCCATTTCCGAACAACTTTTGCTGTATGCCACTAAGATGAATGGTGTCCAAAGTGGCTGTGGTGGTTTTTGCTAATAGTAGGAAAAGGACACTTAAAATTAAGTAAATTAGAAATCAAATGGACAAATAAACAAACAAACCCTGATATATTGCAGTCTTAGTTTATAATGAAAACTAATCCACAAAACAGAAGTAGTGTGTTGGAGAAACCAAATCCTTACTGCTTCTGCATGAATTTAAAGAGTGGCAGCCATTCGGTTATTAGAAAGTGTCACTGTCAATCTGGCTGAGATAAATGAATAAATAAATACATATAGAACGAGGGGGGAAAAGGAGAGAAGGAGAAAACAAATATTTCTGAGAGCAAGTTTAATCATCTGGTCAAGAATCATGGGCGCTCATGCTGATGTCTTTATACATCTTTTGAAGCCAACTGACCTTTTGGGACTACATTCAAAATTTATTAGAAACTCTTCTAGCTGAGATTTTTCAAAAATCTTTTTTCTTCTTAAATCATTTTAAATTGATGTTCCTTCATTTGCAATAAAGATTGCAATCCCTTGTCTTATTTTACTTCCTGTTTTTTTTTCTCCTTCTTTTAAAACTGTATTTTGTCCTTTCTGAAATGTATAAAGGCTAATTGCAGCAAAATACCAAATACCAACATGTCAGATACAATAAGCTGAACAATCACTGGCTCTGTCTAGACCTGTTTCCTCTCTTCTACATCATTATCAACATATCTTTAGGTTTTACACTGCTGGTTGGACAAAAGTGGTCAAAAATAATTAATTTGCAGTTATCTTGCACAATATTTTTCTCCAATTGGCACGTGAGTATTAATAGTCAGAAAGCGCTCCTGATTATAAATAATTATCTCGTGTTGTCATTGCTTTGTTGTTGTTCTTCAAAAAAAAACCCACCAGCATAAATAAATATGGTAAAAATCAAAGTTAGACTGGAAAATGAAACAAACAAAAACCCAACTACTTGGCATCCCTTGGCTTCATGGCCATGGAGGGTGCCCTGGTTCTCTGTTTGTTTAGAATGAGATTGGAGAGATCTCTGAGGAGACGCACAGTTTCATCATTTAGCAATAAACACATTTTAATTGCCTTTCCTATTGAGGCATATGAAGTGTTCCAGTGTGTTTGGTCAAAACAAATTCATGCATTTGTTCATTAAAAGACTGCAGAATGGTTTATGGAGACAAAAACACATTTGTTGTGTAATAATTGGCAGAGTTCACAGCTTTGAGTTAGGTTATCATCCATGATTTCAGTAACCGAAGAGTCTCATGTGGCTAAAAAGACTGATAACGAATGGGACATGACTAGGGCTGTGTACTGAACTTTTATGGCATGCCTGGTTCTTTGCCTGGTCTTTCGGTTCCTATTTTCGGTACCTAGGATGCGCAAAGCGCTGCCTGTGATTGGCTGTAATGTTACACTGTGTTAGTTGTGTTTACGCCCACAGACGGGTTCACATGTGAGTTATTTTGTTGTCGACATGCTGCTTATTGATGCCACTAATGCACAATGCAATATTTGTAAAAAGAGCATTGGGACGGCTGGTTGATGGAGGGAGAGATACGGCGGTACAGAGCTCTACCATCGACCTGAACCTCTGTCAGTCCAGTAACCTGGTGGTGGACTGTGAGGGACACAGTGTTATCACACAAGCATCATCCACATCGTCACATCGTCAGAGCTACATTTTCTACTGCTGGATACACCATCAGCCATGAACGGGCTCGTCTGTCACCGGAGAAAGCAGACATGTTGATTTTCCTAAAAAAGAACTGCTAAGTGAGATTTGAAGCTGCTTAGTATGCAGCACTGCAGTGTGCAATAAACAATACTGATGTTACTTGTTTGCAAAAGTTCTTTTTCGCTAAAAAAATTATTTTACGTTCCAGTTTGCTAGTGTTGTTTTGCACTAAAATTATTTATTTGTTTGAAACTTCTTGGGGTGAAATTACCAAAATTACCAAAGCTGAAAAATAAAAGTATGAATATGGTCACTTTCCCTGTAAAGGGTTAACCTTCACAAGTAATGCAAGGAGCCCAGTTTGTCTGTACGGGATGCAAATTTAACAACCCCCCCCCCCCCCCGGCAAACCAGGGCATAATTATATATATATATATATATATATATATATATATATATATATATATATATATATATATATATATATATATGTGTGTATATATATGTACTAAAGGATCTGAACATTGATTCTCTTGTGAAGAGTAAATGCACTTTGGGAAGATTTGATCTCAGTACAGTCTAAATTCTTCATCCCCGACTCCCCCCCCTCTTTTTTTGGGTCATTTTTGTGATAAAATTGTATTGCTTTGACTTCTTTTCAAACCGGTACTGACCCAGCTATCTCTTCAGTATCACAGGCGACAGATGCTGTGTCAGGATTAAAGGTGCCATCGGCTAAAGAGGAGAAAGATCTCATCAAGAACAAAAAGTGAACCCCCAAAAGAGATGTGAACCAAATTTGCTGAGAATGAAAGGGAGGATGTTCTTGATAGCCTTTGAGTTCTGGGAGATTGCTGGATTTTCCCAGCAGGAATGCGGGGTGGAAGATCATGATCTGGAGGACAACCAATCGGGGACAAGGAGCCACAGAGCTGCGTTTACCTTCCTGATTGTCGAGACAGCACTTCCAAGGGGAGAAGGGCAGTGCCGGATTGCGGCTGTAACACAGCATCATTGTTGATGTGTGACAAGGTGCTGTAAAGTGATATGTAGTTGCTGCAAGAATATGGTAATTGGATGAGGTATTAAAAAAAAAAAAAAGTAGGTTTTATTTGTAAGCCGTATCACCCATCACTACCTAAACGATTATGCTGCCACCAGCATGCTTCACAGATGGGTTTTCATGCTAGAAATGATTGTTTTCCTTCCTCCAAATAATGCATCTCTTTTAAACGAAGCCATTTCATTTTGGTTCAACAGCCCTCTGTCTTATCAACACGATACATAGCAATTTGTAGATGAGCAGCAATCAGAAGGAATGGGAGGAGCAGAAGGAATGAGAGGAGCGAGTTTCTTTTTTATCTTTTCACTGAATGTTATTGCCTTGGTGTTTATCCTGATGACTCACGAACATTAATATTAACCAACGCGAAAAACCCCTTCAGTTGTTCGCCATTATTCTTTGTTCCTGGAGTGATTTCTTTTGGAGACTATTTGTGCACACTTTAATAAGCATTTGTTGTGAAAATCAGACTTGAATAGCTCTTTAAATGCAACAGTCCACCACTTGTACTTTGTTGTTCCACTGATTGAAACCAAATAACTTCTTAACCCCTGAGGTGCTGTGAGTTGTGGCTCACCAAAACAAACACGCAGGAATAAATTGACCATATCCGGGGTGTTGATCTCCAGGGATAGCTAAGTCTCCAAATAATGTAATAATGCAATGTTCCAAGAGCCACAATCATTGTAACTGTCTTCATATCCCAGTATGAGTCATTTTAACATACAAAATGATTCTTTTTCACTATTTTTGTTCCAATCTAAATTGAATTTCAGATTAGATGGCATGAAAGACCATGGTAACAAAAATGACAACACAGACTACAGTAATGTCACTGAAGCTATTCAGCAAGTCCTCGACTAAAACTGTAACAAAGTAAAGAACCGTTGGTCTAAAGATATTTTTCTCCGTTTATGACCAGGCACACTCTCCATTCAGCCATCTGGGTACCCAAAGTGTTCCAGATAGGTTTTCACAGCCAAAAGCCTTAACCTAAAAGCTGGCTTTGACATCTATTGAACTAAAAATAGTTTAAACAAGAAAACCCATTATAAAATGTACTAAAGCCCACAATTTACCTCAGTGAAAGGAAACAATGAATTAAGATGGACTGCAGTAAGATATGATAATGTGATATCTAAAAGCATATTTTATAATTCTACTTTTTTTGCTTGTAGCCTATATCACATTTCCAAAACAAAACTCTTGGTAATTTTCCTGCATTGGAGGTTGAAATGAGGAATGTAATATTTTGCAGCCCACTTAAATAATGCAGGTGGTAATGGAAAATAAAAGATCAAACCATAAAAACTGTCAAAATGGACATATACCCTTTACTGTGTAAACTGATGAAAAACCTAAGCAAGCTCATGGAATGATAAACCACTCAGGGAATGCAAAGCATAAATTAGTTATAGTTTAAATTAATTTGTGATGTGATTAAATTTTTTTTCTTAGATCATCTTTTTCCCATTTTTAAGATTTTTCTGAACTTCAAACTAAAGGGATCACATAAGACTGACTGAAAAAGTTCAAAAAGCCACATTTACAACTTGATAGTTTAAAGCGTTCAGGCTGTCACTCTCCAGTATAATAATATTAAATCAAACACGCTATAAAGATAAGGCAGACACAGCAGGTACTGAAGCAGAAAACAGCAGAGGACATTTTGGCCAGCGGTCCAATGGGGCATGTAATTGCTTAATTGACTCTGCTGAGAATCATTTGTGAGACTGTCCAGACCAAGTTAGTCTTGATAGAAAGTGTTGTATACCTCTTTATTAAACAGGCGTGTGTACATACTCACATTCGTATCAAATGTGTTAATCACTTTGGGCTGATGCACATGTTGTTTTGGTGTAAATTGGCAGGGTACGTGTAACATTATTAAAAACAAAATTGCTTTATAAATTGACATGAAAGAGAAGGGAAAAAGGAACGCCATTTTAGAAAGTCATTATGTAAAGGATATTTATTGCTGTGGACAAAATTGTCTTCTGATAATGTTCTTTATAACAGTGAAGCTGAAGAAGACTATGAAGACTATGAAATCAGCTCGCTGGTCTCCCCAGTATTCCTCAGGTCACCGATAGCACTGTCATGTGATGCATATCACTGGTGGTCTTCCATTTTTTTTAAATCATGATCCTCTTCAGTACCTCATTCGTTGTTAATATGTTTCCCCAAAATAGCTAAAACCATGTTCTGCAGCTTGACATGTGATTAAAACCTGAGTAGAGTATCTTTCTTTGGATGGTTTCAGAGCAGCAACTAATTTGATTTGGGGTTTTGTCATCCAGTTTAAGCCTAAAACTGCCTTTAACCAAACTTTGTCTTGTCCTTTGTGTGACAGATGGGTCTCTGTAACAAACAGGAGCAATTATTTATGGAAATAACCCCATGGGCAATTAGCAAGATGTGAGTAAAGGCTAATAATCAATAAAATAGTCTTGTTTTGGGTGACAAGGGATGCTTTTGCCCTGGAGTGTCATTGAACTTGGAGTGTCATTGTTGGTTATCTGCAGACCACATTAAATTTAATTACACTTGCATATGGTCCATAATTGTGTGTTTCAAAATGGCATTTATGTGACCATTTCTTTTTAATGTAAATTACATTCAAGGCTCAGATGCGTACAAAACTCCTGAGTCCAGATACTCAATTGACTCAGTTTCAGTTTTCGCATAAAAACACATTGTTTGCACAAAAACAGTGGACAGTGCCATAAAGAAGGAGCTTGTTTTTAGTGGACTTTAGTTGGACATTAATGAGGTAAGGAAAAGTAAATTGTGTTTATTTGGAGCTGTCTGTTCTGGAATCACAAACATCATTAAATTTTAAAAGTTCAAAGCAAAATATGTTACGGACGGGTAAATAAAGTGTATCAGGGCTACAAAAGGAGAACCCACAACTCCTGCTTTATCTGCAGCTGATGACTGCATAGCCTGCATGTTTGGATAAACAGCCAGTAGTACATCTGCTCCATGGTATATTGAGTGTTTTCTTAAAACAGTCCATATAAACTAAAAGGAGTGGATAAACTGACCATTATTTGGTGTCAGTAAATCATGATAATTCATAAATGCTTGATTTCTTGAAATCGTATTTAATTATTTAAACCGTATGAAAACAAATCGTTCCTGCCGTGTGCTTTTTGGAGCTCTTAACTCTGCACATCTGGCTGGTTGCAGTTCACTGCCTCGTTCTGTGACAAGCTACGGTAAATATTATAAATAACCACCGGAGTAAGACACTAGACATAATTGTGTTTTTGTTGTTTTATTTTCCTTTGGTTGTGGAAGTCTGAATTGAGACCTGGGCTGGAGTCTGAGGTTTTCTTTTTTTTTTCTTTTCCAAATTGACCAAAGCAGTGAATATTAGCGTGCATCATTGTGGCCATGTGAGGGACCAGCAAGTTGTCCAGGGCATGCTCCCAACTTTCACTTGGCAACAGCTGAGAGGGGCTCCAGCAGACCCCTGGGAATCTGGAGAGGATTGAAGTGAGTGTAGAAAATAGATTGATGGATGCTTTCCTATAAAGATGGGCTCAGGGTCCAGCTTATGCCTTTTCTGGATATGCAGTTAATAAGTAGATTATATGTGGGCTATTCAAGATTAGCTATTGTGCAATGTGTTCATCCCATGAACTATCCAGCCTGAATATAGACTTGATTTACAAAAGCATTGTTGCATTCTGGGAACGCGCAGTGACTTATATAAGGCCGAGATTGCATCTTTAAATCCACCATAATGGCAGATTACCTGTAACGGATCAGGGGGGAAAGAAACACATTGCGTCTGTGAGGCAGCTGTTTCAGTAGACCTCTGTTATTTTTTGAGAGACCCCATTTTGAGCGGTTTTCAAGCATCAATATACTGTAGAATAATATAATGCAAGGGGGACAAAAAGGGGGTGAAATAGACACCAAAGATAAAGAGGCATCATTTCACAGGGGCTGAGAAGTTACGCTGTGTTTATTGCTTCGGTTGACGTAAACTATTGTCGATTGGAGTTTTGATGGCCTTGATGCCGTGTACGAGTGCATTCTTACACTTGTTGTGGCATGTCTTGAGTTGCAAAGATAATAAATCCTCTCATTGTGTATAAAACAGGGTTAAAAAATATTTCTGAACAAAGAAACCACAATGTGCAGTAAACCTGCATTTTTACTGGCACATACAACAACAAACATTTTATATTCTAAACCAACAACTGGAGAACAAACAAAAATAGTAGCTGAAAAATAAACAAGTAATTCTGAATAATCCTGTAAACAGTTTTTGTATTCAACACCATATAACATAGTGAGGAACTGTAGGTTGTAGAACTGCAGAACTGACTTCTAAGAAAAACTAAGAGACAGAAAAATGTCACTATGTTTTGAATATATGATTTAAAGCAGAAACACCAGCTGTAGACCTGTCATTCTGTATACACTAAACTGTAAATGGTCACAGCTGCTATCAAACCCTCTTTTGGGCTTATTTTACAATATATTTGTGGTGGTTGAGAGTAAAAATAATCACAAGTAAGTTTGCTCAAAGTTCCTTTTCAAAATACAAGAAATTCAAGCACAAACTAATTGTTAGTCACTGAAACCCTTGCATGTAGTTTCTCTCTTTACACCCTGGAATTTGAATCCAAGCACAAACTACTACATACCAATAGAAAAAACAACATTCTGGATATTCATCAACAGTAAAATGATTACTTAACTACTTGCACAGTGGACATTATGGGTCCATCCCTCTGGAACGGGGTAAATCTGGACTCACCAGACCACATGAGCTTTGGTTTGCTTCACAGTCAAATATTTATACTCTCTGTCACATTGAATTAAGTCTTTTCCTCCCAATTAGTTTCCCATAAAAGGTATTTTCTTTAGTCTGCATATCTGTTTGCTAACCTTGACTTTATTCATTGTTACTTTCACTATTAAACTTTGCAGTGAGTTCTGCTGTTGATATTTTCATTGAATAGAGATCTCCTGTCACAATTATTCAACTGTAATGATTCACCACATCCTTACAGGTTTTTTGTAAGGTTGTACACCTGCTGTCCCAATTTTAGTTTCATCTCTGTAGTTGTTTCTCTTGTTTGATGCAGACCAATAATTTCTAGAAAAGATTAAAATCTTTTCCACAGTTTCAGGATGTGTTTTCCCTGATGGACATTCATAGCATAAGAAGCTACTCGTTGTATCAGTATGTGTTGAATAACTTGTTGCCAGCTGAAAAAACTGTAGTACCTTTCCATTGGAAGCGTCCTGCCGATTTAGCCTCTTTTTTTTCCCGCCAGGCAGAGTAGTTCTGTTAGATTGCTGTCGGTGTTGACTTCTGTCAACACTTTTCAACTGGCCTCAAAGAGGCAGAAACATTTTGCTGTGAAACCTTGCAGTGGCTTTGTTACTACTGCAGCATGGCCTCCAGAAACACACCATATAAACCACAAACCTTGGGTCCACAGTCAGCAACAGTGAAAACTATCCTGCTTTTATCCTTCAGTGCTGTAAAGACAGATTTATACATCAAGTTATTGTGCTACTGTAATACTACGCTGCACTAATCATGAGTGAGATAGTGAAGTTAAGTTACACCAATATCTTATTTCACCGAGTCTCATTGGAAATGGAGGCCCCTGACAAAATGAAGCATCTAATCTTTGCAGAGAGCAGTAAGTCGTGAGTCACACAGTCCACACCGCGCTGAAGAATGAATATTTATGAAGGGTGAGAACCACAACAATTAGCATTAGCTTTCATCAGAATTCTAGGTTAAATTACTACACTCAGGAGGCCCTGCAAAGCCTTTGAACATTAAAACACTTAACTGACAAGGAGATTGAGCCACGACTAAACAATCTCCATGTAGAGTTGGTAAAATCAGCTTGGGGATTTTGAAGTACAATAAAGTATAATTGAGAATCATATCTGTTATTACATAATGTAATTAAAGCACCACTTTGAAAAGATGCCAATTTAATGCAAATTTTAACCCATAATTAATCTTTAAAAGTAAAACATTCTGATACAGTGTCCAATGACCTGGGGCCTCATTTAAAATGCGTAGGAGTCATACTAAAAGTGCACGTACACTCAAAAGCCGAAAATGCCGGACGCAAAAAAAAATCCTAATCAATAAAACCATGTGCACGCAGATTTGCATGCAACGTTCCTTTATGAATCACAGTCCAGCTGGAAAGCTGCGCAGCTGAAGCCGCTTCATATCCCGCCCTCTACACGCCCATAAATGCATATGGATGAGCCTACTGAGCATGCGCAGTGGCTTCCTGCAGCCTGTTTGGGGTCAGAATGAATGAGAGGGTGCCACCGTGACACTGACTTTCACGGAGACCTAGATGTTGTAGATGATGTGGAGGACAGGAAAACCATATTATTTGGTGGTCACAGTAAAAGTTAGAATAAGTATATAAATAGTATACAATAGAATAAAGCGAGTGAGTGGCAGCACGCCGTTGCTGCGCTAAACGCCGTGAGTTCCCCGGCGCAACAAGGGGACACACGTCCCCCCGTCTTTTCAAAATCATGTTTTTTTTCTCCTTACTTTTTACAGTTTAAAAACTAACGGTAGGCTCAGCCTTAAATTGCAAATTATCATGACACTGTATGAAAGCGATACGAAAACGGCCCTGCAGCCCCGCTTCACCCCCCGCTCCCCCTCCTCCTCCTCCCCTCAGAGCTGCTCAGGGCGGGTTTATGGTTCTGCGATACGCAGAGCAGATGGTGTAGGTGTGCGTCGCCGCGTACCCTACGCCGTAGGCTCTGCGTCGTTTTAACGCGGGAACCTAATTTAGGCTTACACCCGCACCTAAAGGTTTCGCACGCATAAAACTCATATATATGAAAAAAAATCTGAGTCCCTTTAGGGGCTCCATGGGGCGCAGCCCCTCATTTGTTCCTCCTAAAGCGGTGGGTGTGAGGAGGTTCCCCGCGTGTCACCGCGGCTGCAGCTCCAGCAGCACCAGAGTCCTGACTGACTGAGCTTCACACACAGAGGGACACGATCAGCGCTATTTTATTTTATTATTTTATTATTTTAAGTCTGATATATGTTGTGATATGTGATGACATTATTAAGAGTATGACATGAATCTGGCTTGATTTCACCACCTCAATCCCTGCGTCGCCAGTTCCCCGTGTCTTAAGTAAATTCTTACGGGAGGGTCCGAGTTGCTGTAAAGCTAAGCAGATTTTTCGGTTAGTTTTTTCTTTTTAGATCTGAGGCTTTGCGTAGAAGGCGGCTTCCGCAACTTTCAGGTGCTTTTTCTGCACAAGCAAGCTTTATAGATGAGGCCCCTGAACTGTCAACAGTAAACTACATGTCAATAACATAGTCGGCATACTGCACCTTTCCTGCAAGACTGGATATTCTTTTATAAATTGTTCCTAATAAGTTTCGTATACTCTATAATCAGTTTGAAATACAAGAGATAAAAGAAGGTACTATAAATTCAGTGTTGGATGAAAACAATTATCTTTTTCTCATGTGTTGATGTCTGATGTTTTCATTTTGTATCGATGTTATTGGATCATTCATCATTAAACCGAAGTAGGATGATGAATCAGACTGAAATAGACTGATGGATCCCACGTAGGATGAAAAATATCTTTCACACGGAGAAACAAATGGCAACAGCTTTCCTCGGATGAAGTCTGTTGGCTGTCAAACCTGATATCAAATCTCCTGCTTGTCAGTGGCTTCGCTGTGTGGTGATGTTTTGTTTTTGCAAGGAAAAAAAAAATTCAACTCATTTTTACATCTGTTGTTGTTGTCGTGTTATTTTAAGACGCCAAAGATACCAGCGCTGGTCCAATAAATGTCATTCACACTTTACAATCCCTCAGCATTCACAAATATTTGGAACGACGAACTAAATATTTTGTTCATACCTGCAAAACTTCCAACATTTCACTCAACCTCAACTTTTAAGTGCTATAAAGAAAGTGTCAACAAGACTGAGAATATTACCCTCTTGGCTTTGACATTGACAGCAGGTTAGTTTCCATCTGTTTCCTCTGATGCTACACTGCAAAAAAGAATTTCTAATAAAGCTTTGTTTTTAAGAAAATTAAAAGACTATTTTAGACTGTTTTGCTAATTATTATCAAGGACATTTTTCTTACTACATTGGCAAAGATATTTTTTGCTAAACACAAAACAGTTTTGGACTAAATTAATGGAATACTAGTCTTATTTCTAGAGGGACTGTTTTTGCAGTTTTAGATTTTTGCCATGGTCTATGGCAGCAAAAAAATGTGATAGCATTTCCCCTGCTTAGAAACCTCTAGTGTAACCTTCAAGAGTAAAACCCTCCTGGATAACGATCCCAAACCAGCGCTGTGGTATGACATGTTTATGGATGTGTATGCGCTGTCTACCTGTCAATTTTCAGGCCTCCTGCTTGTGACCCCTGGGCTGGATGTGTTATTTTTAGCTGTATTAGAAGCTGATTATGCAGTTGCTTTCCCTTCTGGGCACTAACAAGGTGTAGGGGCAGCAAATGAAGGCAGCCTGGCACACCTTTGTATGTTGGCGGTGCAGAATAGCACAGAGTGTACTGACAAGCCCAGAATAGAGATGGCACTATGTCTTAGAGCTAAAACTGCACTCCTTTATGTAAAGAATGGTTCTGATTAAACCCAGACTGCTCAGACATCTGCATTTGCAGTAAACTGTTTTAATTTCACTCCTGGAACAAGGTTGAGAATGAACCAACCATTAGTACACCTATTAGAATCTATTATTGAACATTAATATTAATGACAGCATGGCTAGACGGAGGAGTATCACTTGTATTAAACGGGTTTTAGTTGATGAATCTGGATGTTTTAATACTCAGGAAATTAGATAAATGTATCTGACTAACTAGAACATGCTTTCATATTGCCTAAAGAATAATTATCTGGCTGTCTGTCTTCTAACTAATCACAAAAACTTTATATTGTGCAAAAACTAGTGTTACAGTCTGCTTGCTCACCGAAAATCAATCTCCAGTTTTTAAGGAAGTTGTAGGAAACAGACTCTGATGCAGTGATGTTTCTTTCTATTGTTTCCATCTTGCATGTGTAACTGATAAAATCAGTGATTGGCTTGTAATTTTATTAATTTAATATTAAGAATAAAAAACAAAAAAACGTGTCTTAATTTAGGGAAAAAGTCTCATGAAAAGAAAGTGTTTTAAGAGTTTGGTATTTCTCTTGGCTCATTACCAAAGTATTTGTCAGCAATGTAATTAATACTAATGTGAATACATTTAGATGGTCATCTATGTAAGTTATGAGACTACGTCACCATTGGTGTTTCTGAATAAGACATTTACTCGAACTCTGGCTTTTCAAGCGATTACATGCGTGACCCATGGATATACTGAAGATCAGCTCTTCTGTTACAACATGAAGGGATTAGTGGTCGGCCAGAAAGGGGTTTCTGTGGCCGATGCCAATTTATATTTCTAATTGATTAATTTTATTTATATAGCTGATTTTATGGTCCCAATTTTAGTTCTGACAGTATACTGGGGTAATTTTCTTTTTCCCCCCCTTTAATCCGTATGACAAAATACAACAGTATAAAAATAACAAACCATAACTAACATATGCGCTTTAAAATAAACAGTTTGTAGAGCGCATCAGCATTTTGCATTGCACATTTAAACATTGATGCATTACCATTAATTTACCATTAAACTTTACTACATTTACAAATATATAGAGCACAACAAGTAATTATCTATGTGGACAGAAATAAACAGTTTACCATTTATATTTATGATTGATCTTATTGGATCCTTTTTTTTCTTGTCCTTTTGTCTTTGACTCCTTCTGTAAAGAACTGTTTAAACTATGATTAAAAAACAAACGACATTTACGGTAGTTTCAGAGTTGCAACAGTACATTTATAGCAGCAGTCACTATTGCAACTCAGTACTATAGCTGGAAACAAATATAAAATGCCCGTCTGTGGATAACTGTAAAGTCTCACTCTGCTGGTAGACTGAAAATGCTTCTTCATTCTGCGATGAACTACGCACATGTAGCAGAGTGAAGTCAGAAGTTCTGCAGAAAAGCTTTGCTTCAGTAAAACCGTGCAGTGTATGTAAAGGTGGTTGAACAAAATGGTAAAATCTTTGTTGCAGGTCACATTACACTTGATTTAATATACTGTAGTTTTTTGTTGTCAACTCAAAACTTCATAGTTGCTTGTCGTATAGTTAAACGAGGCCCCGCCCAACATGACACCAGGATGTGAGAAATAGCTCAAGAATGACATGTTATTCATATGCAATAACATTTAAACTTAATGCTTTGACTGTGAGAATTTAAGAGATTTCTTCTTCCTTTTAAAAAGTTGCTGTGAACTCTTTGGGGTGCTCTATAGACTTTAAAAAGTACTGGGCAAACCCTCCTTGATGTTATGCATACGTTTTCTGAAGAGGCGTTGCTGGTGTTGACACCTCTCTTTCCCTGTACTGGGAGGCGCCATGTTGCAAATGGGCGGATGAATCCTACTGGGACACACCCACCAAAGTTAGTGATGGTTACCAGCTTCTGTGACCAAAGACCCCCAGAGAAGCTGCAGAGTTACCTGTAAACACGGGCAGCAGAATATCTCTTTTGAAATTCTGTTTAGGGAGCAAAATCAGGAATGCATTTAGATTTAGACGGTTATACAAGCTGCCAGCTGTTTAGCTACGCTTTGTAGGATAGCTGATGAGGAAGCAATGATGGCCAGCCACTGACTAAGACTGGTACCAAATTATACATACATATATTGATGGCTATGAACAAACCAAGCTGTACATTTTAACACAGCTATCAATAGAGATGGACTGACTTTTGGAGCCAACCCTCAGTGGTCCGTCGATGAACTGAAACTTTTCTTATTTCCATGTTGGCACGAATGTGGAAATTAAATTGTTGATGCTTGGTCTGCTAGTAGGACTCAAGAGGCAGCATCACACGCACGGCTGCCCGCAGATGAGCCTGTCTTATAATTGGCTCGTTATTCTCAGCCTTTGGTCGATAATAATTATTCCAAAATGGCCATTAATGCGCTCACCACTAACTCAGTCGATTTGCAGCAAGGATATGATTATTTTAGTGTCATTTTAGTTTCTACTGCAGGCTGTTTTGTTGGTTGGGTCTTGTTCAGGAGTATGGGGAGTATTGAGAGGGAGACTGTCAGGTGGATTTGTGTGGTGAATCCAGTAATGTGGACTTTGTACCATTCTGTTGTGATGAAGATAGAGCTAAGCCAAAAGGCAACCATCTCTGTTTACCAGCTTCTGTTGAGACCGTCACTTTTAATGTGTAGATGCGTGTGTGTAGATGCCAGAAGAATATGGAGGTCTCCAACGGGGTGGAAACACTGGAATCACGCCTCCAGAAATGCTTAATAAGGTTGCTTGTGGTAATTTTAGCAACGTTTGTGCCACATCTGGAAACCACAGCCTTGCATAATGAGCATTTTCCAGTTTTCCTGGTGGGATTTATTTTGGCTTAAAACACCATATTGCTAAACTAATGCTAAAAATTGATAGATAGCTCTATCCAGTAGCATATGTGGCACTGCTTCTCCATCTGGCGACTGAAAACAGGAAGTTAAAAGGCAGCATTGCACAACTTCCTATGCTGGCTTTTCGAGCAACGTAGTAAAACTTGTGTGCAATATGATGGTGCATAGAATTAAATATTCAATGATACCCTTATGTTCAGTTGTATTCAGTAACAAGTATTCCCTTTACTAGTTTTAGTATCGGAACAACTCAAGAAATAATGTTAAAAGGAGGAGGAGGGAGAAGTTTAACTTGAATCTTCATTTCAAGGACTTTATTCTGAAAGCTGATGTGTAGAACTAAAAACAATACTGGAATAAGAATGCAGAGTTGTTGCTGTGATGTGATGTCCAATTTAATAAATTATTTGTGGAGCAGTGTTCAAACTTGAAACTTTGTGTCAAGTCACGGCTTTTCAGGTGAGTTGTTTATTTTGAAAAGTGCATGAGATGAAATACTTTTCCCAGAATACTTCTGTGGGCTTTTTAAAGAAACTCTTTGATAACCTTTGAAGGTGGAGGCAGGTAGGTGTAGGATAGAAGGTTAGGAGACTGAGCCTGTCACATCACTGTTTTTTCTGGCAGAGAAGTCGGAGAAAAAAGCTGCCTCGCGTGTTTAGCATCTGCTATTTATGTTCTGTTTCTTCTTCTCCAAGGTCAGACGTGTTGTACTTCTTAGATGCATCATCAGAATGTTTTGTTTTTTGACATCTAAAAGCAGCTTCAAGGATTGCCGGTGTTGCGTGAAGATGATGTTAAGAAACTTAAATGTCTGACCTGGCTGATTCTTATTTTCCTTATTAGTACAACATGCAACTACATGCATTCAGGTAACCGACAATGACAGATAACAGAGGCTGCACGCTCCGCTGGATTTACTGAAGTCTCTTTGTTAGCTTCATAACACCAAGCATGTTTTACAGAGCGATGCTTTTAAGTGCTGGATGAGAAGTTTCACTTGTGACGGACATCTTTTCAGAGTAAATATAACAGCTGTGTGCTACACAGTCGGCAGGCAACGCTGAAAAAAGAGAACCGCCAAAATGCTTAAAACCAAAGTTTATGTAGCATGAATATTTGCATGCAGCAGTTTTATAGATGATGATTCAGCCTCTGTGGTTTCAATAACCTTGGCATCTTGATTGAAAACACTGGATGTAATCATGGAAATTAGCTACATTTTCATGGTGTACCTTCTAAATGGATCCAAGAAAAGGTCAAGAAAAATTATAGTTATTCCACAATAATAAGTGTTTGCTTTAGTTTCATCTGGTTTCTTGAGAGTAAAAGTTTTAACTCCATCCCCCAACTGATTTTAGTTCTGAACTCCAGTTGTACACAGTCATGAGCACAAAAACAAAGTGCCTTTGAGTGATCTGCTGCTAATCAACAACATGAGGCAGTCATGCTTGTGTGCTGACTGTGTGCTGTGTTTCCATGGTGATTGTTTTTAGCACTTCATATTCTGTTTAAGCTTTAAAAAAAAAAAAAAAGAAACATCCACCCTCATAGCTGTGCATAGATGAATTTGAGGCGTGTAAGGCGATGGTTTGTCCGTCCGAGTTCAGAAGGCTAAATAAGGAACTCAAACATTTCACAGGAAAATTGAAAGGAATTTGTGGACTGAGAAGAGATCTGTCAGTTTATAGCAGGTTAATATTTAAACTAGATACTGTATATGCATGGCATGCCAGTTTCTCCAGTAAAACTGCTGTCGTGAACGGGACAGCTGGAGGGCAACTGTGACAGTGAGATAGTGATGCTTCTCTGCACTTCATTACACATCTACTGGAGGTCTTGCCAAGTCAAACAGCAGTCCTGTCATTTCTTGTTGAGCTCGCTGGGAAATTTAGGGAGAACAGGCACAAAAAAAGACTAATGTGGTGTTCACCCCTCTCCGGCACTTTCAAATGGACACTGATCCTCACATTTATGTCACAAAAACCCCATATGTAGGGATACATATTGTGGTAGTCGTGTGGTAGTTACACTACTGAACCCCGTGCACCTTCACAGATGTATACATTATTTTTTAACAAGATCCATGACATTTAAAAAGGTACTAAAATCTAAATGTCAATCATGTCAATGTGTGCTTATGGCATTTGAAGCAAATGTGAAATCTCCCTAAAGCTATTACTCAGGAATTAGGATTCAGGTGACAGCAAGTGCAGCTTAATCTTGGAGAGGATGATATGAAGTCTTGCTTTGTTGGCTTGACATGGCGAGCGAGGTGCAACAGCTAAACCCCATTAGTCATTTTCTGGTCCTGATTACTGGAACATTTCACAACCCCGAGACATCCCCTTTTAATTAAATCTGTAATGAACTTCCTGGAAGCAAATACTGAAACAAATGTAAACAGCAGATGAGTCAAATTTTTTTTTTCTTTTTTTTTCACTGCACATTGTTCCTCCAAAAATGACTTGCTTCCAGCTATGAAAGATGTATTAAATACAAGTAGCCCAGAAAGAAGGACGCATGTGTGTTGGGCTCTGTGTAGAAGTAGGCACGGTAGATTAAAAATGACACAACCACAAGATTGTTTTAAATGTACAAAGTTGCACAGTTTTTTTGTTATTTTTTTTTATATCAGTATTTGAAAATATTCCACATTTAAAGTTAAACCAAACAGTGAGAATAAGAAGTAATAACAATAATTAATATCAGCAATAACTAGACTTAAAATCAAATGTTTATATATTTTACTGGAACACCTGAGGGAATAAAATCAAAAGAGAACCCAGAAAAAATAACCACTGAAGTTTTAGAAAAAAAGAAGAGAGACACAAAATAAAGTTAAGACAGGCTCATACAGGTGTCACTCACGTCCTCTGTATGTACAGCACATTCACTCTGCAGTCTCAGAGCCTGCAACGTCAGTGACGGCAG
Organism: Cololabis saira; assembly: GCF_033807715.1. Taxonomy (NCBI): domain Eukaryota; kingdom Metazoa; phylum Chordata; class Actinopteri; order Beloniformes; family Belonidae; genus Cololabis; species Cololabis saira. The sequence goes on from NC_084589.1 coordinate 33,263,637, forward strand.
GCGCATGGGTGCATGTGTGAAGGCAGGGTGAAGCAGAACTACAACAGAATCACAAAAACCCATTTGAAGATGGCTAAGATGATGTGTTTCTTTTCCCAAAGTGACAGGACTTTGTTGGAAAAAGTCATCCAAGTATCAAGTGGAAACACAAACAGTTTTTTTATTCCTTTTTTTAAATAATGGTCCCTGGATGCATAAGACATAGCCACTTTTCTGACATCTCCAACCTTTAAAAAATTAATTCAAATTTGTTTCAGTAAGAAACATGACATCAGAATTCATTTAGAGGCAGATTTGAGGGTCACACTTCATGTTTGTCTGTACATTAATATTTTATTCCTCATTTAGATTTTAACCTTCCATCAAAAACACTCAAATTCAAAAGAGGGAAACAGAAATGCAAAGAAACCTTTGGTCAAAGTGTAGTCACAAAGGAAAAGCTGCAATAATTAGATACGAGAATCATTCATCACTCAAAATTAACCAAAAAGAAAAACAAATTAAGGAGAAAACTAAAGTGGTTTTCTAATTGTTTCTCTCTTTTTCTGACAACATGGACCATGGTTCACACCTCCTCCCATACATTTGGGTCTGTAAGTTGTACTGGTTTCCTCACAGAGGAAAGAAGGACAAAAAGAATCTTTTCATGAAAGTCATGTTTGTCTTGATTGTCCACAAAAGAGAAGTGGCAGAAGGATATACAATCACAGCGTAAAACCACAACATCCTTTACTAAAAAGGAATTGAGAGCCGGTAACACACTCCTGAAAAGACTGAACCTGCACTGAATTGGTGCTTTGCCATCTCCGTGTGAATTCTGTGTGTGCAGATGCATCTGTAACTGTCTCAGTTGTTGACTGGTACTCGGTCTTATTCAGCGAGCGTCTTATCCTGTGTCGCTTCATCCTGCAGGCAGCTCTTACGGATGATGGGCAGCGGATGGGCTTCTGTATTAAAAACCCAGTCCTCCAGAGGGAGAAGGTCATCGTCCGAGAAGAGCAGGTACAGATACCTGAGCAAACAAAACAAATATGTTCAATGAAAAATCATGACACACATACTGGAGTACTTCAAGGTCCACGTGTTTGCAAACACATAAGTAAAGCTACTCTCATCTGTGTGATCAGAGCAACCTTAAGCTTGGGTCAAGGCACGGAGCTCGTTTGGTTTTCCACCATTGTCAAGTCTCAGTGGGAACGTTTCAAAGTGCTGCCTACTCCGCTGAATTGGTGAGATTACAAGTTCACGTAAAGGCTTTAAGAATACGTCAGAATCGCATGTTAGTCTGCTCGTATAAATTTGTATATCTCACCATAAAAACCTCTTTCTGAGATTATACAGGACTGTCTCAGAAAATTTGAATATTGTGATTTTCTGTAATGCAATTACAAAAACAAAAACGTCATACATTTTGGATTCATTACAAATCAACTGAAATATTGCAAGTCTTTTATTATTTTAATATTGCTGATCATGGCTTACAGCTTAAGAAAACTCAAATATCCTATCTCAAAAAATTTGAATATTCTGGGAATCTTAATCTTAATCTGTAAGCCATAATCAGCAATATTAAAATAATAAAAGGCTTGCAATATTTCAGTTGATTTGTAATGAATCCAGAATGTATGACATTTTTGTTTTTTTAATTGCATTACAGAAAATAAAGAACTTTATCACAATATTCTAATTTTCTGAGACAGTCCTGTACAGTTAAAAAGAATGAGTGATGTTAAATCAAATAAGCTTTTTTAACTTTTAAATTGATCCTCTCCCTCGCACGCAATTCAAATCTCCTTGAAACCCCTCTGAACTGGTCACCAACAGTGTCCACAGGTTGACCTCATGTCCATGTATGAGTCAGAAGCTGCTTGTGGTGTTTTACTTTGAAAATTCTCTATTATGGTATTCTCATATCTGGCTTCCTGCTTGCTCAATCTGTGGCGTGTAAATTGAATTGATCAAGCAGCGGTCCGCCCAGCGCCAGAATAGACTCAGTGGGTATTTGGAGTGGAAGGATGCTTCCGGTACGCTTTTAAACCCCCCGATCTGTGAGACCACGAGTCAATGTTACACACTGCGTGAGACCTGAGCTTATGTGCTCAAAAGTGCAAACCTTACTTAACATGTCACCTTAAAACTTCCATCAAAAGAACTAACTGGGATGTTACCAATTTAAATAAGCAAGAAATTATGGCTGTCATTGTTAGAAATTAAGGAGAAATGTTTTTTTTTTGTTCCACAAACAAAAAATATAAGGCAGTAGCCATTTGTCTTCGAAAAACGAGGGAGGTAAAAAACATGGCATTAAAATAAAGTAAAAATGTAAAGATTTAAAATATTTAATAACTTTATTTAATATACGAGCTGCAGCTAACTGCTTCTACTGGGGAAATTACCCCTCTGCTGTACAGATATATTTGTGAATAGAGGAAAAATATAAATCAATATTTGATGTGACCACCCTTTCCGTTCAAAACAGCAGTAATGTATCTGTGTATACTTGCACAAAGTAAATTATCTTTTAGGACTGTAGTCAAATATGTAATTAAAAGTAACTAGCTACCCACTGGCTTGTGACTCGGTGAATGGAGATTGAAGGGTCCGGGCCCGCCAGGTACCAGGCACCTGGCTCAGCCCTCTGGAGATGAAGGTGACTAGTAGCTATACTTCATTCCCACATAATTAGCACATAACTGGCCACAGCGCTCTGTTGGCACAATTAAGTCTGTCTGGAATTACATGACAAGATGGAGCATCTGGGCTAGACCATCTCCACGCAAGGAGTGGTCAAACCAAATATTAATTAAGTTTTTATTCTATTTGCTCACTTTTCATTCTGTAAATAAAAAAGTACCATCACAAAACAGCCAATTGGCAATATATTAACATTAGCAAGTCTTGTTTTCTTTAATCTCTTCAAGCTTCAATGATGTAGAGAGTGGGAGTTTATTTTACCAAAACACTCCCTGGGATCACTCAGGATCCATCTTAATACCAGGTGTAAATAGCTTCAAAGTATCACTGAGAGATAAGAACTTGTGATTTAAAAAAAACTAATTATAGCTCAGCATCCCCTATTTCTCAGTGATGCCGAAAATACACCTTGAATTGAAACTTGTATGAAAATTTACTCTCGCATAGAGAAACTGTCTTGTACCACTGCATCTGAGCTCAGTAAGCCACATGATTTGGGTTATATGACAATCGTAAATGCTGCAGTACATACATGCTGGTCCTGTTCTGGCATATTTCTGATAGTGTCATTTAACTGAAATTCATTTCTTGACGTTGATTACTTGAAAAAAGCTGCACTACTTGGAACATATAAATTATTCACCATTAGAGTTGGTCTTTGGTCTAGATTCGTCATTTTTCTTCTAAAGAGGCACATTAAGGGTCGAACAAGACTGATTGAAGCTGGATTGCTTTTAAAAATAAAAAAAAACTTTAATCTTATACACCATATGATATAATTTAGCAGTCTGAAATGTTTGCCCAATGACTTGAGAATGAGGGGAAGAAAAATGGAGGGTTTCCTCTTCATACTTTTTGAGCAAAAAGCATACGACACGTAATTGGAATCACTTTTAAAGTTAACATAGACTCCCATTTAACTGTCATGGCAACAATGGTTTGCGTATCCAAGTATCAAAATGCCTTTTCTTTCCACAGTGGGGAGATAAAAGAGATGAAATTAGACTTACTTAAGCGTCTCTGAGAGGAAGAAGCTCTGCTGCATGTTGTCGTGGTTGACGGTCGTGGTGTAAACATCACGGATCCCGGAGAAGCCAGACTCGACTCTGCAGTGCTGCTCCAGAGCCTGGTGTTGGGCAGAGAGGGCATATTCAAATGAGAACAAGACCACGAGTGAGTATCAAATGAGCTTTGACTGCAAACTGCACTTATGAAATCTGAGGACAAGATCAAAAAACTATTTGGTTTTCTGCTGATTACATTAGCACAAAAAGAGTAAACCCTTTGCTTGGTAATACCAACCGTGTACGCATAAGGAAAAGTAATGGATCTCGTCAAGCACTTCAGCTGGCTACACAAGTAAAACCCAACTAATGCAAAATCTGACAAGGGTGAATGGAGAGTGGCTGAGCTCGCCGAGCAGATTAGTTCATTATTACCGCAGCTACAAAGAGCTGGCTTATACATGCTAATTAACAAAAGGCCCTGACATGTTAATGCTTGATGTTCCTGAGCAGAACTGTTGTACTCTGCGTCCAACCTTCTCGCCTGATAATTACAGGCCCGTCAAACTCGTCAGCCTGATCTCTCCTCTTCCGCTAAATTATTGCTAACTCCATCAGGCCAGGCCCGTGTAGTTTACCACAGTTAATGTCCTGTCCGTGGCCACATTAATAAGGGTGATCTCTGCGCAGCCTTCACCCCATGCTAGTGAATTTGCTTGATATACCAGCTAGTGTACAGTGCCAAACAATATCAGGGAGCTGGTCAGGGGTAACTGAGGGCACCAAAGGGAGGAGAAAAATATATAATGTGCAGTAACTTCCTCTTGAATAATTTGTTAAAGTGGCAATACTTGTGTTTAATGTGCTTTATAGTTCAGTTAATTTAGCTTGGATTAAGAAAACGATATGATTACCATACAAAACTGTGTTCAATATGAGTTGTTTAGCAAATTAAAATGAATCACTAACAGCTGAAACCATGCAAGTCCACCAAGTACACCCTATTTCAATTCTGAAATTGTTTTGTGACTTGTGACCCCATAGTGCAGCAATGGGCAACATTTCTTTCTGATAGCGACACATTTCTGCAGTCGAAGCTGACACAGGGCCACACATCAGATGATTCAATTAAAACAGCAGCAGTAGTAAACACAACTCTATTGTACTGCGGCCCTGTGGATACTGTACTGCTCTGTAAACAGGGTTTGTATGAATATTGATTTGGAAAACTTTGAGGTTTTTTTTCCTTTTTACGGCAAAAGCTAGTTTGTGCTGTAGTTGGTTGAACTATGTCTTCGCTGAAAAATGTATTAGTGTTCCCTAACTACAGGGCAATACTCGACTTATCAGTGAATTAATACTTACGACAAATAATGAAAATGTCCCAACAGTCCGTCTGATTGGGCTCTGCTGCACTACTCATCCGGTTAAATGGCAGTACCAAGCGCAGACTATATTTTTAAATCAGCTGAAGAATCCTTGCCAAAAGTGGATTCATTAATTTAATCATTTTCAGAGGGCTGGATTTAAATGCAAAATTTTTCTTATGCGTGCCTAAGTGGATGGGTTTTTGCAGTGTGGGATTCAGCGTCCTGCTCCAAAATACTGACATGTGATGAGCTGAGGACTGTTAAAAACTTGAGACTGAGGTTGGTGCTCAGAAGATGCACAGATCATTTCGAGAGGAGACAATGTGTGAAAGATGCATCTCCAACTAAGTCACAAGAAACTCAAATATTACTTTAACTTAGTAGAAAATGTGATGTGTGATATTTAATTTCTTATCTCTTGTCAACTTAATCTCTTTTGTTAATATACATCCATCTCAGTCCTGCAACACCATCTGAGCATTTATACTAATGCAATTTCTGATTCTTCAGAGAACACTGCAGTACAAAGCTACATTCACAAATACAACTTAACCTTGTGCAGAGGTGGGTTTGCCATCTGAACTATCATATAAAGTGGACCTTCACCTAGTGGAAACTGTTATTGTTGTCAGACATATCAGCATTCCCCATTTTTTCTTCTAAGAAATGTACCATGTGTTTACTGGAGCAAAGATACAAAGAACTGGTTCTAGCAAGTCTGTGATGTATGGAGTTGTATCTATTGGCAAATGTCTTTTATAGCATTAAGTCAGTATTAACATAATGTGCTTTTTATTATTATTATTATTTTTGATGGGAATGTAAGTTACTTTATTTAAAGTGCTAGAAGAAGCTGAACATGCCAAGCAGCATTTTTCCTCATATGACGTAAATAAGCCCGTGTTGGGAAGTTACACCCGCTGCACCGACACTCTTAGCTCCTTTGACTTTGTATGATGTCTTTAGATGAGTGACAGTTCACATGCCACCATTTTCAAATAATGGATATTTCTAATATCTTGATCCTATAGTAGAAGAATAAATAATAATAATAATAATCAGTTAAAGAGTCATGTTTATTCTTTTGTATTATTTGATCTGATCCAAAGAGAGTCTTTACTTGAAACTGAACAGATAAGCAGCTTCTTATTTGTGAGACCTATTTTGAAGCGATAAGCAAGCAAACAAACATGCTGAATCACTGGTCAATTACAGGCTCCTCATTTACAACGTGTCATTTTGACTTTCAGCTAATAGCCACTTCTCCTGCCAGACGGTTTTGGTCTTAATTGACTTAATTATCACAACCATTTTTGTCCCCGTGTTTGTAAATCAGCACAGTTTTAGAACGTCACCTGCCAGATTGAACAGTCCTTTCATTGCTGTTAATGATTTTGGGGGGGATTAATCAAAAAATCCATAAAATGTCACAGATTTATTTGACGTCATTGAGGTTACTAAGAGCCTATAAACATGATTTCTTATGACCACAAGTGGTTAATATTTAATTACAATATGGTTACTATAATTTTTGCTTGCTTTTCGAACCTCCTGATTGATGAAGCACTTGCACGTACAGTATGGAGGACGAAAAACTGACATACTTAAAAATAAAAGCAGAGATATATATTTTTCATTTTCCTTACATATGCTTTGGTTGTTTTTACATTCCCTCATCTCTTTTGACTTTACCTTATGCATTTCTGCTTCATTATGTAAATGAGGAGGGCTGGTCTTCTGGTCCAGCTCCTCCACTATTGGTCAGTAAACAGGAAGAAGCAGGATCGGTCCAAAATTAAGACTATTGGCGGTGACACACTGGGATAAACATAAATACCCCTCACATTCGTTGTAATATATGTATAATGCTGCTCTCATGCCTTGTTGTTTACACAATCAGGCCTCACTGAAGACTGAATATTGTCCAATGGATATAGTCTCCTGGGACAAGGATGTGGAAACCGCCGGTTACGCAACTGTTCCTTGCTGTTTAATGAGCAATAGTAGAGGAGCTGGACCAAGAAGGGCAGCCCTCCTAATTTGCATAATGATGCAGAAATGTTTATTTAGCTTTATTCATCCCCAAGGGGAAATTTTGTAGTCATCGAAGTCCGCCGTGCTAGGGTTTAGTTTTTTTTGTGTGTTCCCTTCCCACCCAACACAACTGTCGCTTTATACAGGAAAACTACGTATTAAAAGATAATCGTCTTGTCTTAACTGCATGCAGCTTTCTCAGTGCTGAGTCATGCAAAGAGCTGGATCTTCTAACTAATTCTGTTGAGCTGAGAAGTTTACTAGATGCCGAAGTGCTCCTTAAAGAGCTGAATCCCTTGCTTGCTCTTAAAAGTAGGTATAGACCCCGCGGATCGGACAGAGTTTGGTCAGTCATTCCACCACCGGGGAACAGTGGAGGAGAAGAGTCTGGCTCCATAGTACGGATGTCTAATTTGTCAACTCAGAAATGCTCCAAAGCAAGAAATGTTTTAGCACAAGTCCAGAAGGCCTTGACCTCTGTGTCTTTAAAACAAAGACAGCATTTACTGTAAAACTCATGTTGTAAGGTGGTCATGTATTGATTTTGGGTTTATGTAGCATCCATGTTCTGCTTTCATCTGAAACTGAGCTTAGCAGCTCAGTCAGCACCAGTAGCAATGCTCATTGTTTTTGGAGGCTTTTGTTATGTTTGTTCATGTGACCTTCACAACAGTGTTGATGATCTCACCTCAACAGCCTCCCAGCCCCACTCTCTGTATTTGGGGTCATGGGTCAGTCTCCACATGTACATGTAGCTTTCAATGACTTCTGGTCGCAGGATGTAGTATCTGTCGCTCAGCCTGGTTGCTGTGGCTTCAGCTCCACTGTCAAACCTGAACGCCTCTGGTCCCAGTTTAGTTGCTAAAAACAACAACAAAATACAGACCACAGATTATTTACTGATGTATGGCAAATGGAGGCAAAAACATTACCTGTGTTTAGAAGCCTTTCATTTTTTTGGCTTCTTTTTAAAAAAAAAGAAGAAAAAAGCATCTTTCTATTTCTGTTTTTGAGAGCGTGAGAATTTGAGAGCGTTCTACAAAGAGTTAATTCAACATGAATGTGTGTTGTTACCATAGGCAAGGACATGTGTGTTTGCATAGCAACAGCTTCAATTTGGAAACATTCTTAAAACACTATTTTTTAATCTTAAGTCAACAATATTTATTCTTTTACTCATGTGGATTTAAATAATCAAAATGTGGTCATTTGTAAATAAAATCGGAATGTTACAAGAAGTTGTTGTCGCAGGGTTTCTCATTGTACTGCACCTACAGAAAAAAGAAACTGAACAACAAATGGTTTACAACTCTCACAAACCCACAGAATACATCAATCCCTGGGCTAGAAGTACTGAAACTGCACTTCCACACGGAAAACTGAACCACAAAACATTTAAGAGGGGAAAGGGGGGAGGTGCCCTGTTAGAAGTAATAGCAGCAGAAGTAGTGAGATATATGGACCCACAGTTTTATAATACAGAATTTGGAGTCTAAGGCCCCGTTTACACGTAGCCGGGTATTTACAAAAACGCATATTTTCCCCTCTCCGTTTTCAAAAATATCCTCGTTTACACGGACCCGCATTCGAAAACGCTGTTAAGGTGCTATGAGCAGCCAAACCTGCAGGGGGCAGTGTGACGAGAAGCGTAAAGTCCTGCTAGCCAATCAGAATCCTGGAAAAAAACATAAACAACTGACACGTTTAGACCACTTCCAGTTACTTCCAAGATGGCGCGAGAGTCTTACGTTTGGACCGACAGAGAGGTGGAATTACTTTTAAATGTTACGTTAGACTATAAAACTAGTAAGATACAAGAAGGTGTTGACTGGGAGTCGTGTCAACCTAAGTATGGGGATATACTGGCTCTGTTTTTAGAACAGTACCCAACGGAGACCTCTGAGGATTTTCCTCATCGGAAGGAGGACGTTAGTCGGACCTCGCTAACGACAAAACTGAAGGCAGTTAGAGGAAAATACCGGAAAGCAGTTGACACTGGGCGTAAGAGTGGACACGGTAGAGTAGTACTCCTGTACTTTGAACTCTGCGAGCAGGTGTGGGGTGGTTCACCGGCCACTACAACGTTGTCGTCCGGTGTTGAAAGTACGGACCTGGACGAATCATTCACACCATCGACTTCCTCGGGCTTGTCGAGCTTGTCGGCGCAGGATGTCGGGTCAGAAACTGAAGCAGAACGTGGTGAAAGTGTGGCCCCCAGAGAACGTGACGAAAGTGTGGCCCCCAGAGAACGTGACGAAAGTGTGGCCCCCAGAGTGAAGGAGAGGAGAGACCTGCTTCATGTATGTATATATTTGTTACATTTATGTTCATGAACATAGAATAGAGTTTTGTGTGTCTGCTGAACTGTGTATGATTTGTTTGTACAGTTATACTATTCTACAGGACTGTCTCAGAAAATTTGAATATTCTGGTGCCTTTGTCATTCATGTGATGTGTACATAATTCACCTGCATAGAGATGTTAGTCACAGCATTACCATGCAGCGTTTATTCAGGTTATAATATACAATATTGTGATAAAGTTCTTTATTTTCTGTAATGCAATTAAAAAAAAAAACAAAAATGTCATACATTCTGGATTAATTACAAATCAACTGAAATATTGCAAGCCTTTTATTATTTTAATATTGCTGATTATGGTTTACAGTTTAAGATTAAGATTCCCAGAATATTCTAATTTTTTGAGAAAGGATATTTGAGTTTTATTAAGCTGTAAGCCATGATCAGCAATATTAAAATAATAAAAGGCTTGCAATATTTCAGTTGATTTGCAAATGAATCCAGAATGTATGACATTTTTGTTTTTGTAATCGCATTACAGAACATCACAATATTTAAATTTTCTGAGACAGTCCTGTATATTCCAATAATTTATTGAGATGTTTAGTCTTAAGGACTTGTTCATAGTTTGATTATGCTGAGGGAAATGTAGACCATCAATTATTGTATTATGTTATCAAATTAGATTGTATAGGATGGGTTTACTTCTGCAAATTACCATGTTTTAATATATTTTGTTTTTGGTCTACTTTGTAAAGGCAAAACTGAAGGGACACCGACATGAAAGGCTGAAGAGAAGACTGCCAGCTGAGGTCCAGTCACAGAATGCTGTTGAAGAGGACCAAAGCATCAAGAGGAGGCTGGTCGAGATTCTGGAAACCTCTGAAAAACAGGCGTCTGAGAACTTCAACAGATTAACCGATACTCTTGATAGGCTTACTGCTTCAATTGGTGATGGCTTTGCTCTCCTGCAGCGGGTTGTGAATACACCCCCACCAGTGCCACATTACAGCATGCCATTCGAGGGAAGAGGTCCTTATGGACAGATGTATGCACACACACCACTACGCCCATATCCCCCAAATTTAAATTCAGCACTTCACACATTCCCACACAACTCAACGGCCGGCAATAGAACACGGAATGCTGTACCACTTAGCACCATCAACCCAACCCAACAGACACCTGATGAAGGAATGCAGCAGTTTTCATATACCCGGTCTCTTTTTGAGGACGATTGATGACCTCCTTTTGTGAGTCATGGCCGTTCCTGCACTGCGTTATTCTTGAAGCCTCTTGAAAAGTTTAATTGGATGATGCTTTTATTTAATCATCCAAATGTGTATTATAGAGGCAGCTTATTTGCACTATGTTTGTCTGACATTTTTTTTTGTGACTCTTTACAGTGTCAGATCTGTTCAGAAATAAAAAGTCTGAAAACTAATTCAGGTGTGTGTCTGTGTGATTAATCGCCATAAGAGTAAAACCGAGTCAGATCAACAAAGCTTTCCCACATAACAATTTGGAATATCTCTATGTGAACAATGGCATTCAACTAAACCAAACATTTAGACTTGGCAGTCTCTATTCAAGTGACTTATTGTAAACAACTTTAAATGTAAAAAAAAAAGCCAAAAAATGTAAACTTAAAATGTTTTAATTACTAAAGGTGCACACAGACATTTTGAACATTTTTGTTAACACAATTGCCCTAACATTAATTTCTTATTAGAAATAATTTTAAGCAACAACACTGGTTCTCTCTCTCAAACACAGTGGAGAAAAGTGTCCCTTTTATGGATCCAGGAATTGCGTGAGGATTCTCCTGACCCTCTTCCCTTCTGCTGTCAAGCTGTCTCTGACGGCTAGTTCTGAATCCGGTTGGTTGTCCCTGTCGTACTGAACTGCCTCAGTAACACTGTTGTCGTCTATCCTGTCCTTTGAAGCTTCACAATAATTATGCAGCACAAAGCAAGCATAAATGACAAAGGGAAGGTCATTCAGATTAATGTCCATCGCCCTTCTCAGGACTCCGAACCGTGCTTTTAGTCTCCCAAATGCACACTCAATCACCATTCGTGCTCGGCACAAACTTAGTCCAAAGTACTGTTCCTGGGCAGTGTGTCCCCCATTTGCATATTCTTTCATGAGATATGGGAGCAGTGGGTATGCAGGATCGCCGAGTAGATAAACTGGTATGGCCTCTTCGTCATCAACAAGGTACCTTGGACAGGGTGGGATTTTTCCATTTTTCAGGCAGGTGTTCAGTGAGGAGTTGGCAAAAACACGGGCGTCATGCACACTCCCGGGCCATTTCACTACCACGTCCAGAAAAGAATACTTGTAATCCGAGGTGGCTTGGATATTCAAAGTAAACCTCCCTTTTCTGTTCAGGTAGTCAGTGGGATTATCTGATGGTTGCTTGATCTCCACATGAGTCCCATCCACAGCACCCAGGCACTGAGGGAGACCGTGAGCCTGTTCAAATCCCTGCACAAGTTGCTGGACAGCAGATTCTGTTGTGGGCAGTTTCATGTATTTAGGACCCAAGTGCACAGTTATTGCTTTACACACCTGTCTGACGATTATTGAAACGGCAGATCTAGATAGACCAAATGCGTTTGCCGTCTTGCGCAGTCTACCCTCGTCAGCTAAATAGTACAGTGTGCAGGCTACTTTTTTCATTACACTGACCGGGGACCGCATCACAGTTGTCTGCCCTTCTATGTGGGGGCGCAGTAACTCCGACAGGGACAGTAGCGATGACCGTGACATCCTGAAGTTCTCACGCCATTCCTCCGGGACAACAACTTCGTTTTCAAAGTTTTCCCACCAGCGAGCGGTCCGCCCTGGTCGGATCCAAAAACGACGCCGACGCCGTTGGCACGCAACCCTCTGCCTGCCAACGGAATGAAGTTGATGTAAGATCGTTGATACAATTGCAGACCTCCGAGCAGTCCTTCTCCTCTGCTCGTTGACAAAATACTGCAGTTGTGAATGCAAACGCAAACAGGCAAAAAGTGTTTGCAAAAGCGTTAAAACCAGTAATGCTTTAACAGCTTCCATCGCTCGCGGTCATGGAGCTATTATATAACGGTCCAGTCCGGTCGCGGTGGCCAAACAAATTGTAAACACCGGTCGCACTCATGACGCTGTTGGTGATGACGCTGCTGGTGACGTTTCTGTCGCATAATGTGACGTAAATCTCCGTTTTCCTCCGTTTCCCTCTGTTTAGACGCAAACGGGAAAACGGAGTTTTTGAAAATCTCCACTTTGGCCGGAGTTTTCAGAAATGATCGTTTTTGGTGACTTGGACCTCCGTTTCCGTGTAAACGAACGGCCAAAACGCATGAAAACGCCTCCGTTTTGGTAAATACCCGGCTACGTGTAAACGGGGCCTAAATTCAAATCGTTTCTGGACTTCAAGTGACAAATTGAAAAGAAAAAAAAGGCTGGATGAGAAACCACCCCCCGGCCCACCCCCTTTCTTTTCAAATTAACTATCTTCTTGTATTGTTCACTCTAACGCACCGACTTGGCAGCGGCTTGCGATCTTCTGTTCGGTCACTTTTAATGATTCCCAAGTTGAGGCTCAAAACCAGCAGAGAACGAGCCGTTGCAAATCAGAGCCCTGTAGCTCCACCACAGCCTGCCATAGCAAATCAGGGAATTAACTTTTTTCAATCACAGTAAAGATTGAGGGCCATGTTTCAATTGTGCATGTACAACACAACAGCTTTTTTCTTTTTCTTTTTCTCCCCCAACAATGTTGTGGATAATCAAGCAAACATTGTGTGGTATAATTACCGTTTTTCACAGTGAGGTGCACCAAGAGACCGGTATATCTCTGCAGGACTACTTTTTATCAACTTCTACAGATATGGCTCAAGTGTAAAACCAGAAGTGCTGCTTACACTGTCAAGTGAACTGCCTCGAAATAATTTCAGATTAGCATTTCACTCAACTGCATTTACTGTTAAATTGAGCTGTCATTTATCTGTCGATTCTTTCAGTTTGACTTTTCCAGTTAATTTTCCCTCTATATTGAAGACATTAACAGGGGCTACAACGCTCTGTCAATCTGTCTTTCTTTCAGCATTGGTCATAGAAAAACATGAATCTTCAGTCTGATTCTTGAAACTCTTTCTAGCACCAGTTTCACAGCACTAGTCCTACGAGTTCCTCAAAATCTGCATCGAGATATACTCCAGGTCCACCAAGGGCTTCTTTGGGAATTAAACAGTATTTTGTGAGGCAAAACTCCCTCTGGCTCAGAATACATTATCCTCTTGACAACCTGAGCTTATGCAAAGTAATCTGACAACACATCCTTGGAAATCCTCCAACGTCCATTCAACTAGCTGAAAGTCTGAAATGCAAATTTCCTTAAACTCACACCTGTAAACTCTAAACTGTTTGGAACAAATCATTAAATCCAACAGCAGCTAATATTAATAATTTTCTCTCAAAAAAGGATCAATTCTGGTCCGTATTCAGCTGGTGACTGGAAACAGGCGTTGAGAAATCCACTTAAATGCATCGTGTCTTCAGTGTGGTTGTTTTTCACAGTGGATACAGAATACGCCAAAATATTTAAGGTTTAAAGGGACCAACAACTCGTAAACAGCGTCAAACCGCTGAACTGCTAGAGCTTTGAGGATTCACCAGTGTTTTTAAAATAGTCTGCATAGTTTGGCGGCCCAAGAACACACTTGACAAACTCACATATTTTTATTTTGCTCTATCTAGAATGGCTTAATACTGTAAACCTGCTCAATGGGGGGAAATCTCCTCCGGTTACAACGTCACCAAATAAACTTGTAAACTTGTAAAAGTGTATTTGATACGTTTAAGAAGATGGATACCTTTTTCTCTTCCTTGTACTGATTTCTCATCAGTTTAAGGCTGTGAAGACAGCAGGGATCCATAACCTCAGCAACAGGAAAGCCCTTTATGGTATTAGTGAAGTGGCAGCCACTCTGCACACACGCAGAAGCAAATCTCGCTTCTTTTTTTTCCCCCAGCAGTCAGTTAATTCAAGAGCTGTTAAGCACCATCCAGGTTCTGTAAGAGAAACCTGGTGGAAGACTATGAAAGGGAAAGCCGAAGAAGCCTTTTGAGGCTGCAGATCAAAAGTGTTCAAAGCCTATCAAGAAAGCCGTTATGTGATGAGTCACAGCAGCTTAAGGCTGAAGTGAAGGTGAAGGAATGGTTGGGGATGAAGCCTTACCTCCTTTTTCTTTCTTCCAACTAAATGACAACAAATTGTGTTTATTCATGTCAGTATCACTCCGAGCGTCCATGTTTGCCTACGGTTGTGAGACTTTAAGAAAATAACTTGCTCCTTTATTAGACCTGTCATTTTATTCTTTTTTCCTTTTTTTCTTTTTGTGATGCGGAGGTGAAGCCACCTAGAATGCTCTCATTTTGAGTCATGAGAAAATTAAAACGCCTGGGGAGCTTTTAATTCACAATATTTCTCTCCTAAACCGTTTCCGCAACACGAGTGCCCTGATAATATCTGTTAACGAGATAAAAACCCAACATTATACATTTGAATTAAATATAAAATATGTTTCCTAGCACAAGTATTAGATGTTAAGAAATTATGTATTCCATCAAATGAAAACGGATATACGGTTGGGGGATATTTACAGCTCCCTTAGATTCCCTTTTAGTTACAGTTCAGCAACCTGAGGGGGAAGTCGTGCACAGTGGGGTCAGATTGGGAACGCAGCACATGCATTGACGGCTTGGGCTGAATTATTTATAAGAATATGCTTTCTCCCTCTCCAGCAATTGTCTGCATCAATGTTGTGATTTGGGAAAAGATGGTGTAGATGATGCCCACTGGGAGATAGACACGGAAAGTACTCTGGTTGCATTACCCTGGCAGTAATGGATGGAGTTATTATTTTTAGATTCTTCGCTGTTTCATGGAGCACAATTTTTATACCTGTGGCTTTTCAGCTGATGGTCATTCACTGCATGTTGTGTGCTGGTGAGATACAGTACTCTATTTGGGCAGATTGTCAGATTGCAAAGAGCCTTTTTTTTGGAGAGAAAGTCTCTTTAAAACAGTGATAAAAAATGTGGCTTTTGTTTCAGGTTTATTAGTAAAAGGAAAGTTCAGCGAGGTCAGAAATGGTTCTGGGTTTGGGCCTTTGCTGTTAGTGATAAATGATTTGGAGCTATGAACCATCAAAACGAAACAAAGATCAAACTTAAGTGCAGAGCAAAGCAAGATTACACCCTTGATAACCCTCATATGCTTCATTTGCGTTGGACTAGTATCTGGGACCTGTGGTCATTTTTAATAATTACGAAGGACGTCCATGATACTAATCCAGTGCAAATGTCCCGTGTCTGTAATTTTTTTTAAATTCCTGAATAAATTAACTATCCAACTTCAGTACTTTATTGTTCACTTTACTGTTACCATGACAACTTAAGCACATAGACCTACATATAAAGTTCATGTTTTGTCACTGAAGTCCAGCTCGTGTGTGTGATCAACTGTTTCCTATTCAATATTCAAAAGGTAACGTTGAGTAAATGGTAGTGGTTTAACAAAATGCAGAGCCTTGAAGACACATCTAGAGATTTATTCTTGGAAATTGATAGTAAAACACAGACTTTGCTTATCCTGTGTGAATGTGCTGCTTGAAACACAGGGTGTTATTTTTAAATCACTGCAAGTCCCACGGTAATACTAGTCCCATGTGAACAGGGCATTCGTGTCAACTTACTTGAGCGAGTGTAGCTCTCATGGCACGTATGTGTAATCTCAGCAGCAAGGTCAAGGTAGTGCTGCCTTTTGTCTGGCGCTCCATCATCAGCTCCGATGCCAATCATCCCCCCGGAGAAGCAGGCCAGGTGGCCCATTTTGTGGTCCAAGATCCCCCCCCTCCACTCCGCCATGTAGGTGAGGCCATCAGGTGACTTTTGTACCAGGTTAGCTTCAATGGCCTGCAACAACATACAAAAACAGGGATATTTATATTCCAGGAGCTTTCAGACAAATTATGCAGCATGCAGTGAAACCTTGGTGCAAATACTATTCAGACAAAACCATCACCATCTAGAACCTCATTGTGACATTGACTTTGTTTGTGTTGCTGTCAAAATAAACTGACATCCATGTAAATGAATAAATGCAGTTATATTATACACGGAGTGGGAGAGAGGAGAAGATGATTGTTCCCTGTAGGTTATTAAAGGCCTGAGGAATTACATTTTTGTTGTTTGCAAATGCACATGGAAATGGACATGATTCACAAGTTCAGATCAGTGGGCGTTATCCAAGTGACATTTACAATGATGCCTCAGCAGCCTTTTAGGTTTAGACCCGGCAGACAAGTGTGTGGGTGTAAATGTTGATCAGCAAGTAATGTCTCCCTTCACAAGCTGCATGATGAGGTTTTTTTCCTCCTAAAGGACTGACCTGCCCATTATGGTTCTGTCAGTGTCCTCTGTAACTTTCTAAGAACTGTTATCAACTGTATACAGGATAACATACATATAGTTTGAATGTTTTCCCCACAGGAACTGGATTACATTAGCATGTCCTTTGACATGAAAAGAGTGTTACTCCGTTTCAAAAGGTTCAAATTATTGGTCTGTATCAATTAAACAAAAATGACTAACAAGACTTCTTACACAACTAGAATTGGGTTCAATGTCAGCTAGAGTATTTTTAAAACATGAAAGAAATAGTTATGAGCCATCATCTTTGAGCCCGGAGTAATCAGAGATCAGTTCATTATTTGGTGAAATTTAACTGACAGCGACTTGTTTGTG
Organism: Cololabis saira; assembly: GCF_033807715.1. Classification (NCBI taxonomy): domain Eukaryota; kingdom Metazoa; phylum Chordata; class Actinopteri; order Beloniformes; family Belonidae; genus Cololabis; species Cololabis saira. The sequence continues at coordinate 33,280,839 of NC_084589.1, forward strand.
AAGTTGATCAAAAAGTGTCTATTTTGTTTTTTAAAAAGCCTTGACTTTGCTAGAAAACAAAGACTGGGTTCTGGAGCTATTTAAAAAAAGTCACCTCCGGGTAATCATGCCCAGTACTTCCCATGCAAGTGTTTTGGGGCTCGGAAATGATCTTCAATTGATCAAATCAAGGTTCAATAATGCTATGCCCATTCTTTCCTCTGATGGCTAGGAATGGGCACCAAGTGCCAGTAATTTCTGGTGCCGGTACGTGACCATTTCAGTACTAGAGAGATGAGGAGCTTTGTTATCTCTGCTTACAGTCTTTCTCAATAGTATACCTGAAAGATGTATCAACGGTTGGCGTGTGTACATACTCATGTTACTAAATTTTGAAAATCATGTTAAATGGAATATATACTAAGCATAGTGGCATGGGAAACATCATCATTAAATATGTGCAAATAACATACAATATAATAATGTAAGTACCACCTTGTGTTTAACACCTTTAGCAGCTCTGGCTCAGTCTGGTCATGTGAAGATGTATAACTCATTGCAAAAATAAGCCTTTAGTCTAATAAATTATTTTTAACCCCAGAGGAAATGCCAGGCAGGCTTCCAGTGTGGTGGCAGCACATTCTCCACTGCTAACAGGGGGAAGGGGATAAAATAAAAAAAATCGACAAGCCTGTTGGCAAATTTAAATGATCAACTGCCCTTCAATTCAGTAGAATATAGTTGTTCGAGGTAGGAGATATATAGCAATGCATATTTTGTTATCTGTGTTAAACCACATTTTGGCTCAAAAGTTTTGAGATACTGTTTTATCCCCCTTTCTGTGTTCAGGACAATGACTTGCATCAGCTAATTTTACCCTGTAAAGAGAAGAAAATGAACATGTTTGATTTTTTTCTCTTTTGGATGAATTACAGAAGACTAAAGAGGGATGCCGCGATTCACAACTACATTCTGATTGCATTCAGCTACTTTATTAGGTATTAAAAAAGAAGCCTCAGGTTGTTATATTGAATGATGTATACTATATAATTATGGAGGCAGGTATTGATATCAGTAAAAGCCTAATGATACTCATCATTACTGATGGACAGGAATATTCCAGCACCAGGATTAAACAGATGAACAGTGTCAGAGTGGTTCAGGGAGCATGCGACACCATCCTCATGCATGACTTGATCATGTGAGAGTCCAGTAGCTGGGCATGTTTAGTGAGGCTTATGTTAATCTAAGGTCTGAATAAACGTAGTCTCGAATGTTTTTTTTATTTTTTATACTCCTATCTTGGTTTTTATGTAGTCAGGGTGAAAATCTTCCACTTAGAGGACATGTTTACATGAGAAACATCACCAAGGCCGGGCCATTGTTTACTGACCAGGACAAGTGCAACCTTAGTGCCTCCCATGACTGTTATAAACATCTATATAAAATTAATTTCTGTCTACCTAAAATCTGCAGATACCAGCCAGTCAATCAATATATAGCCACTAATCTCTGGACACCATTTGCAGTGTGTTTTTCATTCACCTCTTGACACACAATAGCAGGCCAATGGCAGCAAAGCCACGGTGGCTGGAAGCCACTCGGGAAAAACTTGGCAACTTGCTCAAAATGATGTCTTATATGCTATTAACGGGTCCTCGACAGAACAGTGAAGAATGAAATTGGATTTCCTCCCAATCTACATTCGATCTATTACCTACTGTATGATCATGATCCGTGGATAGTTAAGTAAAGAATAATTAAATTAAAGCGACCAAATTGAGCTTCCTCCAAAGTGTAGCTGGGCTCAGAGGATTAACCAGTCGGTTAGGGGTTCACAAAGGTCAGTTGCATTCAAGAAAAATCTGGTATTTCTTTGAAGGAAACACTAGTATCAGGGTATCTACAGCTTTGACAAAGTCACATTTTTAAGGGCCCATGGCCACCCTGAGTACAACTCAGATTGTTTTATGTAATACTGTAATGGTGTACTGTTAATGCTGTAATTTTACAGGAAGATTGAAATGCTCCCATGCATACGACTGAAATGCTGCAGGAGGTTTTTCAGGTTCATCTGCTCCTCCCCAAGCATGATTGTTGGGGTCTCCTATCATGTGACCACACACCACTTTGTCTCTACCTTTTCACTGCAGTTCTACACTGTATTACACACCATTAGCAGCAACCTTCTTAGCTTTTTAACTTGTGCAGATCCTGATCTGTTGTGACCATGGATCAGGAGTGGTCGATGGTGTTTTGTCTTTGTCTGACAAAACACTTTAAATGAAAACCACCAGCGGTGGTTTTCATTTAAAGTGAAGGTTGTTCATTTGTGATGGCTTTGTTATGTTAAACTACTTAACTGGTGTTAAGTTTAATTAGAAACACACCACTTTGAGGACTCTGTGGGGACTCGAGACATCCAGTCAGTGTTCATGACTGAACGCAGTCTGTTTCGATAGAAAGAAAACAGATGGCTGGTATCTGTACGGTAAGAAAATAATTTGCCACATATGATCTAGACACAAAATTTTATTTTTAAGGAAACTACAAGCATCACTCTTTAGAGTAGAGGTTTGTTTACTACCAAATAGAGTTTAGACTGTGTGAAAACAGTAAATCAAGTTTGTTTCAGGTTTCTACCTGAAACAAACTTACTTTTTGTAAAATTTGATACAATCAGATTTTGTCATTTCTGCAGCACCTTTATAAAAGTTTTTTTTTTAATTATATGTTTTTATAGAATTAGTCAAATCATTCTGTCTACTAACTGTGCAGCTCTATACTTTTTTTTATTATAATTCTTTAAGAATACTGGTCTGTGATATTAAGTAAAAGTAAAACCAGCCTCCTATTTCAATACATTTCTCCTATTATGTTTTTATCTTTTACCACTCCACTCTAATGCACATTATGTACTGGTGTATTTATGGAGTAATAATAATGATATAATGGGCAAGAACAAACTGAGATATAAGATGAAAATGTAAGAAATACCGTGCTCATGGAAAACACACTTCTCCTTATATTTTTGTTCTGTCAATAATACGTTATTCCTGCTAATCACGGCACTGCATAGTTGGATCATGTTTTATAATTTGAAGTTGCGTCGTCATGGGTAATTGCTTCTTTTTTCTTATCTGAATGCCAAACACAAGCGGCACTGTGTGCTCACCTTAGATCTAAACAACAGGATAACACATTAATCTGATTAGATGCACAGTCTTTAAATACCAGGTCCTGGAAGAGGGTTTTAATTTGGGGGTCTACCTCTGGCTTGACCCTGTTATAAGTGAAGAAATCTGAAAAGGAACATTAACTTGTATGTAGTTGTGTTGATGCATATCCTACAGTCATGTGCATGGCATTTACAAACCCGCTCATTTTAGTAGAGTGCTCCTTTTTAAAGCATGGACCAGGTGTATCCTTGCTATTTGTCTGTAGTGTGTCTCGGATATACAACGTTTGGTATATTTTGTTCATAAAATGCATAAGCAAATTACTCTAATCAAGATTTTGTTTAACTGAGTTATGGCTGAGCAATCACATCTCTTTGTGTACATTAAAAGATAAAAGATTTCCATACCTCCAGCGCACTGTAGTACATGGTCTTCGCATCCTCATCTGTCTTGTCCGACATCAGATATGATTTGATCAGATACTCGTAGAAACTATCCCCAAGACCACCGATGGACACGTGATCTAAGGAAAGAAATTAGAGGTAAACTGAGTTAACAGGGTCATACACAGCTCATAGTGTAGCATTTCTACGGGTCTTCGTTTTTCTTGGTTTTTAAGTGGAAATGTTGTAAAAAATTTGACTGCAGGCTGTTATCATCATACTCCTTGACTTTGGGGCAAAACCATCAAATTTGCAACAGGTCTACCTGTAAGTGTTTTTATTTAGCAGAATTGAAATTCACTTGCCAAGAAAAAAGTACTCACTTTCATTATAAGTGGTAAATTCTTTGATGGTAAATTTACTTCTGGATAATTTGTAGTGGATATGACGATGTACTGGAAACTGGCAAAGTTAAAAGCTAAATGAAGTTGGATGCTTCTCAGTGGAAACTCAGACGTGGCTGTTTATTTCCCTCTTGCTTGCTCCAAGTCTACACTCATAAAGATGAACATGATACCTCTGGAGGGATCCAAGAGAATCTCCATCCATTCATACAAACTCGGTGCAGGCACATACGACTTACGGCTTGATAACCTGCAAGGTTATCGTAGCGCTGCTGTTTGTCCTCGACAAAGACAAACGAGGAAAACCAAAGCCAATTTCTCTTTAGGCTGATATGTATAAACAGTTTTGCTTCTTTGCCTGCTCATTCGCATTAATTAGCAACTTTTCACCCCCGGCACCATTTTATCACTCTGCCACCCTTTCTTTTTTTTTGTAAACCCTCACCGTCTTTCAGGTAAATTGGAAACATCCAATTTTCTGAAGTAATTGAATTCATTATCATTTCAATAACCCTGAGCGGTGGAAGTCATATCGCAACTGCCACTTCATGAGCCCAATATTAAAAATGAAAGGAATTAGATGAATGGGAGGATGACATAGATGATTAGCTAAAGGTGCTTTGACATGTGAGGTGACTGAAAGTCCAGCAGGTGTGTACCTGCACAGAAAGGTGTGAGATGGAGGGTAGATGCTAAAAAATCTTTGAGTTTGCCAAAAGCTCCCGTGATAATGAAGTCTTTTTGTGAAATAATAATTTCATACGTGTTTAACCAGATCAGATATTGTGAAGAAGACATTATTTTGACACTTACGCTGGACCCAGTTGCCAGTGACTGGACTGAGGAAGTTGGGGTACAGGCCGTGGGGTTTTTCAATCTTGCTTAGTAGCTTCCTGATGTTTGTCACCTGCAAAGATATTTAATCAGCTCAAACACTCCACCAGAGAAATGAGCATTTTCAAACCTTTGGTAAAATGACATCACCGTCCCCAGTACTGATACAAAAATGATACTAAGTACATATAATGGGATTGTCATATTGAACCTTCTCTGTATAGATGGGACTGTTGGACAGCTCGCTCAGGTGCACAAATTCAAGGTGAAGGGTCCCAAACTCAGCCAGGATGCTGCTCCCAGCCGAGGCCCAGCCCCAGCTCCAGCTGGTGCCGCTGTAACAGAGACAAGAGTCAGACAGGCTCACAAACAACCCACAACCTCAAACATAGGAGCACCAACTGTGTGCCATCAAATGAACACTGTATGCATCTAGTAACTAGGACGGACAGAAAGTGTACAGTAGGTTGTAGTAGTCTGGCAAATTAAACCAAAGACACTTTCTGTGCCAATACACCGCTGGCATACTTGATCCATCACTGTAGTCATTCAGTCAAAACCGTATTTAACTAATGCATTAAAATTATGATCATTTCTTTTAAAGTTAGCTGTAATCGTATTTGATGTGAGAATGTGCATAATAGTACTTTTGCAGAACATTAAGTATCAGTTGTGTCAGTATCAGTATGCAGTTACCATCATCCTCTATCCTACTGTTTCAATATAATTATAATTCTCAAATACTGTATTTTTTACAATTTAATTCCTAAGAAAATATCTTTTTATGCAGTAATCAGACAGCATGAGTCAATAATTGTGTCTGAAATAATACCCAGTGAGACTAAACTTAGAGCAGCAGTAACCGATTTAATCGTATTTCGTATTAAATCAGTTGACATCATAAAAAGCTAGTTTGCAATCACAGCAAGGCTTCTTCTGGGATGGCAGACGGAGGTAACGTGAGCGTTTTTCTTATCACACTGAGAACATCAGGATCTTTTCCCAGAAAAAAAAGCCCTCTAATCAATGCACGTTTACAGGTTTGGGGGTTTAATCATTGGCAATAGCGGTTTGAATGATATCATTCACCTTTAAGAAGAATCAATTTGGGAATCTAAGCAGCAGTACGGGTCAGGGGTGGTGTTTTTGATGATGGACAGCTCTTATTCTGCGTCAGTCCTGCTGGGTAATCATCCGCGGTAAACATTCATCAATCTTTAACGTCATTAAAGGCTCGTCTGTCTACGGCTGTCAGAAAATAATTAAATCAATAGAGTCAAAATAAATCTGACACCCTTCATAATATGTCTAAGACTTGGGCGCCTTGTGCATTTTAACAGGACATCACAACAAGTTCAGAGATCAGAAAATGATTTTAGTCTTTGTTGACGCAAAATACATTTCTACTGTGACTGGTATGAAAATATACAAATTACAAAGAGTGGAAATTCAACAACCGTCTATTAAGATCTTTACGTTTGTTCATCAAACAAACTGCATAATCAGTCAATGTCCATGAGTCTGAGGTAACCTTTAGTTTTAAAAGCAAAGAAAACATTCAGTGAGACTTAGGAGAAGCTCATCTTTGACTACCGGAAAATACATGACAGCTTCACCAAGTTATAGATTGATGTAATATTCTGTTTATAATGTATTATGGTAGACTGAATATGCTGGCATCTTATGGGAAATATATTGGAGAGGCAAGAAGAAAGTTCATGCAGATATTCCATCGCTACAGTCAGCTACAGTCAGACTCTGTAGGATTGTATGTGGGAAAGTACATGAATGGAAGCAATCTGGATAAAAACCTGGCAGTCTCAATCTTTAGTGATTCTTGATGTCTGCTTGGTAGGGATCTCGAAACAAGTCGACCAAATGTTTCACGGGAAACATTTGTTGTTATGATGATGTGCATCCACAAAACCACTTTCATTTTGGCAAGTTCATTTCTATTTCAGTCGTCAGTTTTATACAAAAAAGACAAATGCTTGCTATGAACTGTTGCAAGGCACGTGCCTCATACTTCACATGGAGCTGGAAACGTCTGAGGGACTTCTGGATGTCATTTTCAAAGACTTCATGGAGGAGCAAAAAACTTGGATTCTAAACTTCAGAATAACCTGCGCGAGGCCATAACTGCTGTCGTTGCAGTTCCTTCAGAAAAGTCACTATACATCTTCTTCATGAATCATGTGCCCCATAGATGCAAAAAAAGAGTTGTTTTACCAAATATCTCTTAATAGAATCACTTGAAAAAAACATGTCATGTAAGCATAAAAGCCTTTTTATATTCCCCATTAACTGTATTGTCTAATTTCACGAATAATGGAAAAGCAGCTTGAAATACTGAAAAACAGCCAAAACTCCTGACAGGGGATTAAGTAAACCCGGTGGTTGAAATGCCATCTGATGAGAAGATGATTGGTTAATTAAAGTCACCAAGGATGAGAGGCCGGCCTTCTCTCCTGGACTTCATAAGGTCTCAAAGTCCTGGACTGTTCTGATGCTCTTAAATGTGTTATTGTCGCAGACAACATTTGTGTGGTTTGTTGTGCTATTTGTACATACTGTATATTTTTTCCTCTGTACATAAAAACATCCTTTGTTTTTTGTGTATCTCACCCAGCACGACTGTGCCTTCAGCACAGGGTGGTGATGTAACAGGAATTAACTGTAAAATAAAGTAATTAGATGTGCCAGCAGCTGCCCAGTTTGGCTGCTGGTGTAATTGGTAGCAGGTGCATGATTAAAGTGCCAGGAAGTATCTTAAAAGAAGATTAGGAGCTGAGAAGATGAAGACCAAATTACGGCTGGATTTACGAAGGATTTTGAAAGGGAAACATTTATCAAATATTATCAAGTATACTAGTTTGAGTCTCGGAGGAAAACATTCTAGCCCACCTTTCTTTCCCTTCTTGTTCATTCAGTGTCATGCTTTGGCAAAGCAAAACAGGAGAATAGTCACACCGGAGGGATGCAGCCTAGTCACAGTCACAGTCAATGACACAGTGCTATTATCAGTATTTATCTCATTTTCTTTTTATATGATCATCTTTTTAGCTCCAATTTCAGTCGCACTGAAAAAATGTGAGAGCACACAAGTGGCAGACTTTTTACTTTCACTCCTGCTTAAAAGGAGTCACACTCAAATGTAAACATACTGTACAAGGAAATGAATACCCAGGGCGAAATAATTGTTGAAATAAAATGATCAAAAGCTGTGTCGCTTGACCGTGACTGTCAATACAGAATTTCGATGAGAAAGAAAATGATTTAGAATAGATTAAAAATCAACAAAACCTGTTTTAAAGATATGCTAATATTATTCATATAATCGTCCGATGTATTCATCTTATCCAAGCCTAATCGCCGATCCCATGTCAGTTAACAGATACTTAACCTGAACGGTGAGACTTTCATTACTTTTCACGTTTGGATCCATTCTTTACAACGCAGCCTTTTCTAGAGCAGGTGAAACTTTTTTCTTCAATAAAACCAAATTGAGGATTAAAGGCTTGGTGAAATATTTGCATCGTTATTACAGTCTGAGTTCCCTCATGAGCAGAACTGCCTTTTCTAATGCCATGTCATCTCATTTCTCAGTACGGCTGAAGGACATTCAGGAGTACATAGTGGTGGCAAACTCACCTTCCCAGGTTGATGACTCCTCGGGGGATTCCTGTTGGCGTGTTAAAGGCTGGCAGAAGCTTTTCTCCCAGCTCCATCACTTTACTTTTGAACATCTGAAACAAAACAGAGAAAACACAGTCATGAATAGATGCGTGTGAATGTTTTATTGAATGTTTCTGTTCATATCTCACATAAAAAAATATTAATGTGCCTCTCATCTCAACTTAAAAAAACAAACAAAAAAACATGTGTATGTATGTGTACGTACATACAGTATATATATGTATACAGTGTGTGTATATATATATATATATATATATATATATATATATATATGACTGGAAAATAGAAGCCTTGAATACATTACTCCAAGTTTTCCTCAAATCAAACTTTATTTATATAGCACTTTTTAAAGGAGCATGAGGCTCCTTTTAAGAAATGAGACTCTCTAGCGCCACCCTTCGCCACTACGGCCGTTGGGGGTACTGCAGCCAACAGTGAAGCCGGCACGGGAGAACGAGGAGAACGCGCATGCAGTGTCATGTGACGTCACATATGCTGCCCAGCGCGGGAAATTCGGAGTCCGAATTGCAGCACATTTTGCAGCACACAGCCTGTTCAAGGCAACGGAGAGATACGCAAGAGGGCTCATTCGTTTTGGTTTGGAACGCTTCATCTGACATTATTACTAGAAAACTTAAAACGTATACAAATTTTTTTCATAAATCCTGCCTCAATCCTGCTTCATTCTCCTTTAATAGCGCACAGTGCTTTACATAATAAAATCAACATCATCATATAAAATCTCATACACTCCCATCAGGTCATTTTCACACACATCCTCACATTGATACCCACACAGCACACATACAGTACCGGTATATCCCCCATCCCACATACACATCAAAACATAATCATAAACATCATATAAATATCATAATTAAATCATGTCTAACAAAGCCTGCTGCAACAAAACTCTAGAAAAAGTAATAGCAGTATGATCTAAAGAGTCCACAAAGGTCCCGTCTATTTATACCAGCTTTTCTTCTACATCTCCACTAACCCTTCAAAGCCAGCTGGATTATCGGTCACAAAATCTCTAATAACGAGTGGGAGAAATGTTTGGAAAAAGAAGAAAACAAGGAGCACAGTGAGCCTCTGACAGTGACACATCTGAGGAGACGGAAAGGCAGATGTGCGCGGAAGAGAAGAATCACGTAAGAGACAGAAAACATCTCAGACTTGAGAAGAAGAGACATCTGTGGCATATGCAGGCAAAGCAGAGCCTGGTCCAAGACACGGAGCGTGGTGGCGGTGCAGAGTGGTGACTCAGCACAAAAATTGCAGAAGATGAAGAGAAAAATCGAGAAAATAAATTGCAGCCAAACAGAAGGCAACCACCGGCTTTTACGATGAGTAATGTTATGGTACAAGGGGTAGTAGTTGTAGCAGTGCAGTGGTTTCTGTGGACTGAGTGTCATTCACTATGATTATGTCTAATGAATCTTGCTGCATTCATTTTTTTAATCCATCGTTCATTCAAAGAATTTTACAACAGACGTAAATAAATACTGAATTTGTTTACAAGACCTGATGAAACTATTGTAAACTGAGATTTATTTTTAATAGAAAGTTATCTGTATTTCTGCAAGCAAACATTGTTTCAGTGCTTTTTAGAGAAAACATCGTACATAGAAAATGTGTGCGTGTTTAAAACACACTGCTGGTAGTATAAAACATTTGAAAGCAGCTTTGACTTTAGTCTCAGGTGCGGCTTTAAGAAAAGAGGGATTTTTTGTCTATTACATCTTCGTAACACACAAAAAATGGTTGAAGGTGAAGGTTTGTGCTGCGATTTCAAGTCCTTTGTGTCTCCTTTTTATCAGAGAATTTATCACAGCAAGGACTAATGGCTTGCCTCCCGTCTCATCTCTCTCGTGTCCTTTCCATCACTGATGCTGCAAGAAACCACATGCTTACACACACACACACACACACACACACACACACACACACACACACACACACACACACACACACACACACACACGCTTGTGTTGTGTATGTGCATAATTTGGGACTTCACCACCACAATTTAGTTTTGTTCACGCAATCATTCACACTTAAACGAACTGCCTCTGCTACATTGAGACAGACATCAAACAGCGGCCGCTGATTATATTGCATTCATTAATTCTTGTTAGTTTGTTTATAAATTCCTTGATTAATTACAGTTAAACCCCTTTGGCTTGCATCTGCTCTGTCATGTACTGTATACAGCACACAAACAAAATTAAAGGCCAAGTTCATAAATCTGTCTCTCCTGGTACTCTGCTTGTATCTTCAACCACACAGAGCCTCAAACACCTGATTTTATCACTGAAATGTACCAAATGTACTCGTCCAGTCACTAATATTAAGCTATCACTACGTAAATACCATGATAGGTTTTCTTTTGGAAGAATCTGATGGAAGAATGGAGGACCTTTTCAAAGAGCAGTGTTGATCGACGGAGATGGTGAACATGTTGGTTTGGACATTCAACACAAATGGCTGTTCGTATATATAGTATATTAAATATATATAGTATATTAAATAAGAATATGTATTCCTAACTGTCAAAGACAGTCATCAGGCATGTATGTCATAGCTTATCTTTCCCCCTCTGGGAACGAGGAGCATGAGAAACTGGGTTCAGACCCCCCCCCATGGCTGCCTGTCAACATAGTATTGTTGTAAAACACTGCATTGTGTATTTTGAGTTGCATGGGTGCCCTTTACATGAGTATGTGGCTGCTGGTCTTCATTAATGTTTATAATGCTCACAAACCCATGAGGAAACCAAAGTGCCCATTTTCTGTCTCCTGTCAGTAGCTCTTAACTTTAAGCTTATTTGTTCCTAAAGAAAACACAAACCTTCACAAAACAGGGCAACATGGTTTTCAAGTCACCAGGGGCCACTGAGTGGTTCTCAATTTGCCCGACAGTCCTGACATTGGAACTGGAGAACGCATCACCACAACAAGGGTTTCAACTTAGATACTTTTCATGACATCTTGAATGTTATTGACTTGGCAGATGACAAATATAAGCTTCAACTTTGTTGGTGCTTCTAGAAAAGACACCTCAAAACACCAGGTACGCAAGCAGAACAGCCAGTTACGTTTAAGATTTGAAAAAGAGCCAATACTTCATTGAATATTTAAAAAGGTCCACCGTGTAGGATGTGGTGACACATAGTGGCAAAAATTACGAATTGCAATCTATTGAATAATGTGAAAGGCCTGCTCCAGAGGTGTATGGAAAATGGCAAAGCTTTGGGGAAAGTATTAGTATTTACTGCGGTTTGTAAAGAGCTTTTCACCCTTCTGTGTTTTTAAAGGATTTCTGACCAAGTTTATGAAAAGTGATAGACACCAAAAGTATTATTTTTGCTACACAGCCAGTACCAGTCTCTCTTTTTTTTTTTTACTCATTCATTGGCATGAAAAGAAAGAGAGCATCAATATTCTTTTCCTTAAAGATGACTCACACCAAAATGTCTTAGTCATGCAAAAGCTTTTTAGTCTCTGGGATATTTTGACTTGGCAGCCAATTTGGCTCAGTGGGCTGCACCACATGTGCTTCCTCTCATCTTCACATTTAGGACACGTTCTCAAGTCCGAGCGGACAAGTTATGGGCGGTATGAAAATATAATGTGGCAATAAAATTGTGAACCTCGGGACGAGTTTCTTCTGCATTTTAGCAGCCAGCGAGGAGCTTTGTCTGTTCCTGGAATTCCTCGCTCACTGGATCACTGCTTTTGAGTTTGAAAGAAAAAAAAGTGGGCTTTAATAAAAGAACAAAGCCCTGCTTCTTTCATAGACGGCATCACCTCCTCTTTACTCAGATTACAAAGATGCAGAAGATGAAGCAGCCTGAAAATGTGATCTGTTGAAGATCTGAAAGGGCTGGTAAGCAGCACTGTCAGGGAAAACCCATTTTCAGCGTGAGGGCATATTAAGTCGCAGCTTCAGAAGACTGCCTGTGGTCTCCTTGAATCTGGCCACCAGAGCACATGGAGGGAGCATGATACAAGTCCAGCAGGGAAAGCTAATTCAATGTGACCAGCTGATTCTGGCCCACAAGATCCTGACCTGACAGAGCTGATTAGTTGGTCGAGCAGAGGCTTTTTTGTTAAGAAAAAAAAAAAAGAAAATTTGTGTATCACAAGAAGGCACAACTGCAAATCTTTTCTGCTTCACAAATATGTAAGAACTGCCAACATTTGCAGCCCTTTCCCTTTGGTCTGACTGCCAGAGGAGAGCTCTTGGTTCTGGTGGAAATCAACTCTATGAGGCAACTAAATAATCGCTGCCAACTAAACTATGCATCACACCGATCTGTCTCTATTGGCATGCCAATTATTAGTTCCACATAAAAGTTTTAATGATCACCTGCGGATGAGCCAGAGAACAGACGGAAATGTCTCGTCTGTGAAATCACTTTGTGGGCAGTTTTTACGCTGCAGTGGTTCACGGGGTACACACTTATGCATTGGCATCTCCAGGGTGCACAAATCAAACTCACTCCAGAGTACGCCTTGCATTATATTTACAGAGTATTTTTTTTGAAAGAGCAGTGAGGTGTATTTACACCAGATGTGTCTCGTTTTTCCTCTTTAACACTAAACAGTGTAGTACATTTAACGTTAATTTACTTTATTTGAATGTTATAAAGTATTTGGTGAGACCAAAAGCAAAATGACAAGTCTGAAATCCATTATTTTATTTACAAATAGTTCCTTGCAACCACTTTTAGGGTTGGTGTCTGCCACTCAGATCCTCTCCACCCCTCCTTTCTGTTGTGTGTTCCTCTTTTAAAATCAGTGTTACAGCTTTGTCCTACTTCGGTGATGCAAAGAAGAGAGCATGATAAGTTGGACGGAGATAAAGATGGGATACCTGGATAACTCTACTCTGATCGAGCTCTGTGATGCCACAGTTCCCTGTAAATCTGAACAGCTCACTAAGAGACACATTTTCAGACTCCTTTTTTGGGTGGTTCCAAATATATTGACATTGTTGTGTTACGACAGAATCATTCATTTGATAACTTCTCTTCACCCAACACCCAAATAAATACTATCAAGCATAGAAAATTTGATTAGTTTTCATAATATATGCCTTTAATTCAAATGAATTTTTAGCATCAAACTGTTGTATTAAGACTAGGGGTGTAACGATACACTAATCTCACGATACGGTACGATACACGATATTGAGGTCACGATAACGATACGATATTATAGCAGTATTTTTTTAACAACCTTGAATGAGGAACATATGACTGGAAAAAATTGTCTTTTATTTGAAAGACACAAAATACAAAACAATGCTGTGTGTTTGCCCTATTGTTCCAGTTTGTAATGCTTTATAACTGTTTAAGTTTTAAAGAGAAAGCCAGGCCAATCATTTTCCACTAACTGAACTAAAAGTAAATGTCAGGTTTGCATTATGCATCTTCAGTTTCATACAAGTAAATATATTTTGCCACAAACTGAAAAGTTTCTGTCATGTATGATTTGACTTTTTTCTTTCTAATTTAACAACTAAAGTTAAATAAATAAATAAAATTAAATAAATACATACAATTTTACATCATAAAAAAGATTGATTCATGCTCACCTATAAGTGTAAGAGGAGATTTATTTTGTTAAGAAGTTTATTTTGATAATAGAGGGTTCATTATTGTATAAATATATTCTTTATATTCTGATATAAATCAGGGACTATAATGACACTAGTCAATTTATCTGTAGTTGTTAATATGTTTTAGATTGGGCGGAGTGATACAGCACTAGGTGCTGTGTTGATGCTCTAAAATCCTACACTGTTGAGGGACATTAAAGTACACTGGAACTCAGCAGAAGTTGCCCGCGTCGGGCCGCTCGGTGGCGCAGTGGGTTAAGCAGCGGGCCATATACTGAGGCTACAGTCCTCCTCCTGCAGCGGTCGCGGGTTCGAATCCAGCCTGCGCACCTTTGCTGCGTGTCTTCCCCGTTCTCTCTCTCTACCCCTTTCCAGTCTGCATCTCCAATAAAGGGCCACTAGAGCCCAAAAAAAACCTTTAAAAAAAAAAAAAAAAAAAAAAAAAAAAGAAGTTGCCCGCGTGTTTATCCTACTCACCACCCCAAAAAGGTTTAATTTAATAAGGTAAGGCTTAACTCTACACCAGCCTTACATAAGTAAAAGTTCAGAGCTCAAAACGGGACCACAAAACGGGACTAGTTTCTTCTGAGCGGAGTAAGATTTTGGTCCGTGGGTCGAGGTGCCGTCGCAGCCGCGGTCGGATGCGCGTTTCTAGTCAACACAATAGATTAATATTAATATTCCAATATCGCGATACAGTTTGTCGCCTCCACGACACGTATTGTGACGTTTTTGTACCGCGAAATTTCGTGGCACAATATATTGTACACCCCTAATTAAGACATTAATGTCGTGCTCAAACAGTGAGAAGGGAATGCTCAGTTGTCATTGGCCAGGGGCCAGTGTAGCCTGCATGTGCCTCTCTTTCTCTCTCTTGAGAGAGAGAGGAACAAGAACAGATGAACAGATGATGAAGGAAACAAAGGTAAGCGAAGGAGCAACAACACGCTTTGCTGCTTTGCAGTGGTCCGTGTAACATTGGTGATCCCACCGAGTTCTTGTGGTGTCTGGCTACATTAGCTGCAATTCCACAAGACTCATTCCTGCTGGCCTGTAAACGGTGTTACAGTCCCATGGCAATATCAAGGATTTCCACAAAAACGCCTCATTTCACATTTGACATTCTCTAAACAAAACGGTCATTTCTATAGCATCATTTTTGCATGGTGTCTCATCTCCTGTGTGTTCTATCCAGATGCCACTCAGCACGACTTCCAGCTGTGGGAACACATCTCCAGCGGAGACCTTCCTGCTGTGGAGTACACCTGTCAACCGCAAATACGAGAGCAACTCTGGACCCAACTGTCCACGTGTTTTCTTGAAAACATCAAATGTCTTACTTATCTCACTTCATGTTTTTTCTTTGGTCATCGAAACCCCGCAGGAACCCAGCGGCGACTCCGAGGCAGCGTCCAATCACAGACCGGGATTCCCAAAGCAATAAACCTCAATGCACATTGTACTTCCGTGTACATACAAACTTACACTCATTCACATGCAGACATAAGCATAGCTTTGCAAACAAAAACTTATTTTATCAGGAATTAAACTATTTCATCCAACAAACTGACATTTTTGCTGATTTGACTGCCATTTTTACCTGAACTCCGCTCATGTGATCCAACGCAAAATCATTAAAAACGGTGATTATTAATCACAAAACACAGTTTAAACAATGTGACCAAATCCGCTCCGACCTGGTGTGTCAGTGTTCACCGCAGACAGACTGCAGGCGTCCACCGGGACCAACGGCTCGCCGATAGTTGCTGTTGATCCGCAGACCAACCTTGTTAAAGGGAAAGTTCGTTTTTTTACAACCTGGACCTTATTTCTGGCATTTTTTATGGTTGTATACTCACCCAGAGGTGTTTGGTGTCATTTGGAGTCCTTCGGAAGATATTAGGAGTTTTTTGCGAGCCGCTTCTCCATATAACGGTAGCGCATGAGGGCACCGAGGGACACAGACGATGCAGCGTCTAAATAACACATGATTGCCGCGAAACTCTTCATTTCTTTTATGAATCACTACATCTGCCTCCAGGACCTGTTGTAACATTGTGGCGCTGTCTGTCTAATAAATAAATCCGTTTGTAAACAAGACCTCTGAACTCATGACGTCATCTCTGTGCGCGCACTCTGTCCTCCGTTCAGTGAGCTCTTCAGCCGTATACTCTGGCTCAAAACGGTAAGGACGTCCATCATATTCAAAGTCGTCGTCCACAACCTCAGAATTTGACAAATATTCAGACATGTTTCAAATAACTAACAGTAAACTAACAGTAGCGAACTCCAGCTGTACACGGAGCTGTGTCTGGGATGCGCGCACAGAGATGACGTCATGAGTTCAGAGGTCTTGTTTACAAACAGATTTATTTATTAGACAGACAGCGCCACAATGTTACAACAGGTCCTAGAAGCAGATCTAGTGATTCATAAAAGAAATGAAGAGTTTCGCGGCAATCATATGTTATTTAGACGCTGCATCGTCTGTGTCCCTCGGTGCCCTCATGCGCTACCGTTATATGGAGAAGCGGCTCGCAAAAAACTCCTAATATCTTCCGAAGGACTCCAAATGACACCAAACACCTCTGGGTGAGTATACAACCATAAAAAATGCCAGAAATAAGGTCCAGGTTGTAAAAAACCGAACTTTCCCTTTAAGGAGAGCTTCAAACTCACTCTTATATATGCGGAAACAACGCTGAAATATAAAGAAGCTTCCCAAAGTGCGATCCATGGTGAAAGAGGAAACCGAAGATGTGCACGCTACATATACATAGATATATGTAGGCTATATACACGTTTTTCCCTCTAGTTCTGCAGCGCCGCTTGAAAGATGCAGGCGTCTGCAAAAGGGGCGTTGCAGGCGTCCTGAGCGACCACAGGTGATTTTTGACGCCTTCGGTGTGAATGCACAGTAAGAATTTCTATATGATGAATAACACGTCACTAAATACGGGTAAAATTCAAATTCAATTCAGAGAGAAATCAATCATAACATTTAGAATAGCACACAAAAACCAGGATAGGCTCCATGTGCAAATATTCAAATGGAAATGATCAAACAAGGGCTCTGTATGAAGTCATCCTCTATGTACTGTATGGTTGGGGGAAAAAAGAAGCGTACAACCAATGGTCACTACGTTGGCAGGAGGTGATCCTTCTGTTTCTTCTGTGTGACGGCAACGATGCAATGAATAGTACCAACAAAAATAATGCTTGTAGTATCCGGAAGTGCTTTCTGATGACGACCTCCTTTCACGGTCCACTACATGTTGAACCTGGAGTTGTGCACTGGAGTCAGCCAAGGTTACATTTCTTCAAAGCATAAACTCTACATCAGTGATGGTGTGTATCCCGTTAATGTGTGTTATTTATTCATTTATTTCCCCCCACCAAACATTATGTTTATGGTTAGTGTAAGAATACAAATGTGCACTCACACCTAAGAGCACATTAAAGCATGATTCAAAGACTGCTGCTGGCTGTGAGGAATGTGAGGTTCCATTCTGCTGAGGCCGCAGTAAAACACTTATTTTCTCTGTGCAAGACGAATGGAACAAAAAGCCGATCCTTTACAAGCAGCAGCTGTTGTTCAGTTTCTCTGAAATATTGAAAATCCGGCACTTTTAGAAGCGTGTCAGACGCAAGTGGTAATCACTGATTGAAAGGAACATAACGAGTCTGCTTCAATTGTCTTCACCAGTGCCCTTTGAGCTGGATCTGTCGAAGCTGACAGGAGGAGGCCCTTTGTTGCACATTGATTTTGTTCTTCATTTCACAAGCTGCCGGTGCGAGCTGTCTGAGATGCAGAGGAATGCACAGGTCACAGCAACATCACTCAACACATCTCAATCTCTGTGCGTCAGCCGTGTGTTGTCTCCCAGCACGGCCTTCTCCTGCTCTGAATGCTGAGAAACTGTCCCGGTGTGTCACATGCATAAATAAGGGCCAAAGTGGACAGGATAGGAGAAAGCCTGCAAGAGTTGCTTCTGTAGACTCACTGCAAATCACCAAAGGGAGTCCAATTAAAATGATAACAACCACCAAAGCCATTGGATCCAGACCAGTGATTTCACAAAAGATTTCTCACATTTTTATACTTAAATTGTGATTGAGCATCTTAACTGCCAGGCTGTCGGCGTTACACCGATGTCTTCAACACCATCTGCTCTTGTGCAGCAACACAGTCTCTCAACAGATCCTCACCTACAATCTACAAAAGTGCAATTAATGCAGGATACCGTCGCTTGAGAGAAGGCAGGAAAACACAGCGGTAAAATTGAAGTGCCCACCAAAGCCCAGACTGGTGAAGGAGCGGCAGCTGCTAAAGCAAATCCACGGTTGGAAAGGAGAAACTCCAAATTAGTCACATTGCAGTTGTATCATTAAGAAATGTGCAATACAGCAGCTTAAATATTCTTTCAAATGCACAAGCCAACCACCAACTCAACCCCCTCTCTTTGACCTACTAAACTGAGCTTATAGAAATTGTTTCAGTGTGGCGACTGCTCCCTGTTTATACTGCACAGCAGCCACTGTTATTTTTTCTCAGTTCGGTGATTTAATTGTTGTGCATGCATACTCCCAGCTTTTTGCTTCAGCTCTCGATGTTAAGAACCAGCAACTAATTACTTAGAGTGTGGCAGATGATGCAGCTGACTGTTCCAAACAGAAACGGTCATTATCGGGTTGTTTCAGCTTCAATATAATCCCTCTGTTTTACGGGGCAACCATCGAGTGGCAATGTGTGACTCGGTTTCACTGGTGCTGTTTGTTATCCGCAAATGGATTGTTGTCTGCAGCTGGGGAGAAAGAAAACATGTCTACATGGATGAAAAATTAATTCAGAGGGAAGATTTAATCCCATTATAGTTCCACTGTCAAGAAAAATACAAGAACACTTGAAATGTTACATGGCTCCACTACCTGTCGCAGGAAAAAAAAAGTCCCTCTGGTCTTATCAGACTTTGAGAGATGATTAAAATGATGTCACGCTAACCAACATAGATCCAGAGACATTTTCCCGTCACACCGAGACTCTTCCTTTTACACACTGACAGATATCAAACATGATCGTTCCTCCTGGCAGCGAGTGACCAGGCCTACTCTGCGACGCATCAATAATTCAACGTACAGTCTTCGCGATGCCTCAACCTCTCTGCCGTCACTGCTGTGTGAAAGCACAGGAAGAGGAGGGCGCCGAGGGAAGCGGAGAGGAGCGGCGTTTGGAGAGCATGTCACATGCACTTCTCATTAGGGCCCTGACGGAGTCACCAGCCTGGCGTGGGAGGAAAGCAGTTACCCATCAGCCCACTCAGTGAGTCAGAGAAGCCAACAGGTACCTTTCTGTATGAGCATCCTTGAACAATACAGCCAGACAGCCTGCAAGAAGTCTGAGGGGTGTTGAAATGTAAAACAATATGCAAATGGTTGGCGAAAGACTGTGTGGCATGATGGATTTTATTGTTTAACCTGCTTTTCTTATATCTTCTTTACAGTTAATAATCAATATTAAAAATTATGTTATTCTACGCCTTATAAGGGCAGCGCCTGCCATGGCTGCAGCCTCAGGCAAGAGTCCACAACCTCAGTATCTCTGTGCAGGTCTATTCATGCACAGCTTTATAAAGACTACAAACAGGCTCACAATGACGGTACCAGAAGATGCTTAATGGGGGCTGATGATGTCACTGAATTCAGAGGTCAATTTAGGTTCATTCATGTGCGAAGTTCAAAACTGTCTCAGTCGTCATGAGACTAAAGAGTAAATAGCACATTGGCACCAGTTCATCAACCCTGTAAGGTGTTCGAATAAAGAGATACTTTATATGCAAAGCAAAATAATAATTTGGTTATACTAAAGAAACAAATACTTATTTTAATGCTGTAAACCATTTACAACAGACTGAACAAATAACACACAAAGAGAGCAAAGATTTATCTGTATGGCACTTCCAAAACAAAAGACAAACAAAAACCGCAAGTTCAACCGTTTTTCTGTCATCAGTCTGTTTTTCTCATTAACTCCTGTCACTGTTTTTGCACCTGCTGAATTTAACTGAATATACTGTACTAATATACTGTAGTGCACATTTGTTTAAATGTCTTTCTGTTGTTTAAGTCTAGTGTAACTGTGATGTCCATTTCTCTCTTTCCTTCTTTCTAAATCAGATTTCACTTTTCAGAAACACCAGGACTTTTCTGAGAGTTTTCATAACCTTCTTATCCAGTAAAAACTATAGTCAGTCATGATGCTCCTTTGCAAGTCGAGAACATTCTGTAACTAAAAATGCATAAAAACCAAACAAAAAAACCCTTCCTAAATACAAGAGCTCATAAGAAGCTGATTTTGGAAGAATTATGTGTTTCTCGCAGGACAAATAATCGTATCATCTTCAGCATGAAGGACTGCAGTAGAACTGAAGTTTTTATTAATCTTTTCTCCCAAGTTTCTTTTGTTTGTTTTTTCAGGCTAAGATGTCATAAATATTGCACTACAGTATATGAGTATAGTATATTACAAACCACCCAGTGGTTTACAGGATATTTAAACTGAAAAAATAAAATAAAAATATTAACACGTGGCTTGCCAAACGCAATTGTTTTTTAATCCTTCTCTTTTCACATCACGCATTACTTCCAAGGCTTTTCTAAATGCAAGGCTACAAAAAAGCTGTAAATATCTGTGGTGTATTATCAAAAAGAGATGAAGATGATCTGTGTAGAAAACCCCAGAAGATTTAATGAGAGTCATAATGAGTTTGGACAAATATGATATAGTCGGCATCCGAGGATGAAATGTTAAACAAAGGCAGCCCATCAGTGGGAAAGATGGCGAAGAAAAGAAGAATAAAGGGGGCTGGGTGATGTCTACGCCACTACTGTGAATTAGAAGGATGAAAAGGAGGCAAGGCAAGATGAGGAAGATCATATTTGGGTTATCTGTGTAGCCTAACACGAATCTGTGGTTCAGTTGGCGATATCAACGAGGAAAGGAGAAGGGGAGGAGAGGAGCTCCTGATGGCAGCGCCAGGCTTCAAAGCATCGGCTGTCTCATCAAAGGCTCGGCTCAGAGAAGGATACGGCCACTGCGATGGCACGCATGAGGGAAAGACGAAAGTGTGTGTGTGTTGAAGCGGTGGAGACAGAAGTTTGCCTGAGGATGAGTTTTCTTTTGCTTTAAATTATGATGCCACAAAACATGAATTCAGCTGTTAATGTTTATAGCATGAATCCTTCATTGAGCCTCTGCTGGAAGTTAATGTGTTGTCATGGCTGACAATAAAAAGGGAGCCAAGGACAGTCTGTTATGCAGCCACTGAACGTCATTCAGTGCATCTTTAGGGAGATTTTAGCCTAAGCACAAAAACTGCTATTTATTCTGCTTACAACCAATAAATAAAAGCCAATATAGTCAAATCGATTCCACATAGTCGGAAATAAAAGGAAGCCCTTGTCTACAGTAGAAAACTTCTATCCAGGCCTATTTTAATTTCATTCCTTTCCCTGGTTGACTAAAAGATATTACCGACACAAAAATATGCAAAAACAACAATGTTTTATCGAGGCACAATCAATAAGCATGATTTAAATCATGAGAAAACTGTCAAACAAGGTCTGACGGATTCCTTGTGATTAAAAATCGGGATGTGTTAAGAAAATGTTTATACAATACCTTTTACATCCAAGCTGCAATAGTGTTGCAGTAAACATCTGGACAGGAGTTTGATGGAATATTGTGAACTTGTACGCCGTGTAAGATACGGTGTTGCAACAAGCATGTCATGTTGAGATGAATGTAAATAACTGTTTGATGCAGGAGAAACATTGTGTAAATGAAGTTTTCAATGATTTAAATCTGCTCTTCTATGAGCCTCATCCTTGGTAGCTGTTCACCGAGTTTAACTGAGTGTGCTGTGACTGCTATGAGTAGGTTAGAGATTAGGAAGTCAAACGTACTATAACCTCACTTCTAAAATAATGTTTTAAAAATAGATAAATAATTAAAAACATCCCTTGAAGGGTTTTTACTCACTAGCAAAACTGGAATGTCAGAAAGCAGGAGACAGCTTCGCTGTAACGCAACTGCTTTTTCACTGGAAATGGATAACTGCAGAGGGTTTGGTTCATAACGCAGCAGAGGAATTTCCTGAGTGGGTATTAAACATGGCCAAGACCAGAAATATTCATTTGATCAATCTTTTGACAATGCAAAAAGTAAATAAAAAAAAAAAGTTGTTCCCATAAAATGAATTTCCAAAGACAAGCGGTTTGTTTAACAAAGTGACTTCCTTCGTTCGGGAAATGACTTTCAGACAGCCTCATGGGCTGACGTCAAGTACACTCGAGCATCTTTGAGCGAGACACTTCACCTTCATCGATTGTGAGGCGACTTTTGCCCAGCTGATCCTCGAAGAAACGACAAATACCATGTGGACCCCAGTTGGAAAGCACGATTAAAAGAAAGAAAACAAGGAAATGAGGTGAACTCAGATCCTAGAGATGTAGCCTTTTCACACAGCAGTTTATTAAAATATGAAACACATCAAGTTTATACTTGCCTGGAGACTTTAGTTTGCTCATATTTAACAGGCTTTGCTGATGGCACCTAATTTTCCCTAATGAAGTCTATTTCAAATCATCCCCTTAGGAAGCTGATGAACTCCCCTCCATCTGCCATGATCATTGCAATTGACCCCCCGATTCTTTACCTCCATCCATAAGGCCATTATCCCCTCTGTCTACATCGGGGACCTCCTTAGGTAGTACTGTGTTGTTCTCTGGTAGGCTTCCTGTTGCCTCACTGTTGCCATGGTTTCAGCGGGGCTGTGCTGCAGTGTTCACCAGCTCCATCTGTCTTGGGTTTCAGCTGGGTGGAAAATGCTGCGATTCCACTCATTTTCTCACTGGGGGGTTGCATCAACCCTGCTGCAGCTCTTCTGTCACTGTGCTGGCACACGTCAACGCAACTGCTGACAGGAGTTCAGACACACGGCTCATCAGCAAAGAGGATTTTTCCTCAGTTTTTGGACAAGCTTCATCAATTTGAAGGCAAAAACAATGTTAGGAAAGCTGAACAAATTTGCTTGGCTCCTGCATAAAGGGCCCAGGTGCAGGATTCAGCCACCGGGAGTGAGTTTTAAAAAAATATAGGAGAGCTATTCTGAGCTCAAACAGAAATGAGGTCAGTTAAACCAGCAAAGTGTTAAACCAGCTTAAATTTCATGAGTTAAATACCGTGCAAGGCTTCTGCAGATTCCACATTATAGCCTCCAGTAGTCTTCAGTATTTGTTAGATTGCTGAATTTTTGCTACTCGTTTATGAACACAAGTGTTTGAAACATGTTTACTTGACCAGATTGAAAAAGGTGCCAACACAGACCTGCAAACAGAGACGCTGAAATGACCTGAGAGCTCGCTGAAGTAACGGCCAGGCCTGAGGGCACCCAGGTTTTATCTTCTTCATCCGAGATCGTAGCCAGGATAAAACTGCTCGCTGGCCCTCAGCCATTTCCCCCAGAGTTTGCCAGCACGAGTCCCGCTGGTCCTCGCATTGTTCTTGATTTTAATGGAGCAACAGATTGTGTTGCCTAGGAACTCACACTTGGACATCCCAAAACATTTAAGCTGTGATCAGATCACTATCTCAGAAAATAAATAGCAGCCAGTAAAGTAGTTATGGGCATGAGCGACAACATAAACAATAGTACATTGCTCTGACAGCCCATCACAAGGGGAGTGCTTGGAGTCTCGACCTTCCACAGGAACTGGAATATCTTTTGGCTGGGGAAGATACCGTAGGTTCTTACGAGACAGTAATGCTGTGTGATATTTCCAAGACTCTTGGATGTTCAAAGCTCCTGGGGTCATCTGAGGGATCCTCGTCTGGCCACAAATGTCACAGCTCATATATATTTCATGGGCCTTAGTCTTTTGATGCTAATTAAGTGTTACTGCTCAGCAAGTGTTAAGATAAAGAGGAGCTGGAAGAACACAAGGAGTGAAGTGTGAGGTTCAGATATATAAGCCCTGATTGTATTCCTCTTTGTTTCCATGTCGTCTCTAAAAATATAATCATATTTATTTATGAAGGATCATGGTTTACTTAATTTTCCAGGTACGAGCACTATAAATATCCCTGTTTTTCCAGAGGACCTTGATAATCAGCAAAATTAATGATGCCGCAGTCCTTCATTTCTAACTGACAGGGCTAATGAATGGTGTAGCAGGCACAGGTATTGGTGAGGAAACAGCTCATTAAAGGTGTGTCTACATTGGATTGTGAAAATGAGGCTGAAACACATGCTGAGAATTCAGCTCAGAGACTGAGATTTATATATAATTTGTACACAGAGGGCCCGATTTACTAAGATCCTAAATAAAGAGTACTAAATTGCGTGTGCACTGAAAAAGTTTGCACGTGCTGTTGTTGTGTGTTGTGTGCCTCCTGTGGCAACCTTTTGCTGAACAATACTCGATTTAACATTCAAATAAAATATTTCTCCTTTTGCATGTGGAGAATCCTCACAATAAGTTGAGCCATCCTCACCTCAGTCCTCAAATCAGGCACCAACAAGCATCCCTGCGTAATGCTGGGCAGATTAGCACCTTCCTTTCGAACGTATTAAATACAGACGCAATCACAATCCCCGCAAAAACTTTCAGGCTTGGTAAATCTCATTGCGCGTGGTAAATGGACATATTCGCATTTTCCCCTCCCAGTATTTAGCGATTTCTGGCGGGTACGCCCCATATTGATTGTTCATCAGGGCAAAAGTACTAAATGAATAGCGTGTGCTATTTTGCTCATTAGAGAGGCGCAGTCCTCTTTGCACGCTGTTAGTAGATCAGCTTGCACATTGCTTTGCGGGTGATGTCAAGTTTGCACACGTTTTTACGCACGCAAACCTTTAGCAAATCAGGCCCAGAGTGTTTTAATGCTGATAAAAAGGTAAAAGGATGAGACTATTCAGTTTTGCATCTCTTCTAACTTGAAGTTCTATAAAACTGAGGTAGAAAAGCCAATGAATGTCAGCTCTCTGTAAGTAAAGTTTCATGAAATGACAGAGTGACACAAGTACACCTTCCTAGAGAGAGACTCTCTTCATCCAGGGATTTATACAATAATAACTCCCTGTTCCCTCTGCAACAGCTGGTTTCTGATGCTGCCTCTTTCATTGTTGCAGTGCAGATTGGGTGTAAACCAGGTGTAACCCTCTACCATCTGCAGGCTCACTGAGTTTTGGTCACAAAGACAAACTGCGATTGTCATGGCTGACCTTGATGTGCAACACTGGGGCAGAAGCACCAGGCGCGCATCAGCCCGCTGCACAGCTGTTGATCACATCAGGAGGTCCTCAGCTGACGAGCCAGCACAGCAACGCTGAACTGCTCAAAGGGTCTTTGTAAGGTGTGAGCGTTTGCGTACGTGTGTATTGGCTGGATTTGTCACAGCTGAGTGCCAGCGGTGCCATGTGAATCAGTGCTTGGCCCTGGGTCAGGACTCCGATGCTCAAATGCAAGTTATTGGTGCGTGGAAAACAATCAGCTTAACGCGACGCTACACTGCGAATTATTTGCTGCTCTACAAAAAAAAAAAAAGCAAATCCTGCACAGAAGAAGAGTTCCAATGTTTGGCACTGAGACTGCACTTTGATAACTCACATTCATTACCCTGACAGGGTAAAATGCACCCTACCCTGGGGGACTTATCTGGACAAGTCTGGGATTTAAGAAAGTCACCTTGCTGGGGCGATTTCAGCTTCCGAAGCCAAAGTCAGGAGTAATCAAGGGCTTCCTGCAGAGTGACATTTTGTTAATGTTCCAGCCAAGTCAGGACATCCAGACTTTGCTGGGAGAAGTCATACGTTCTGTCACCTTGAATAAGCCTGCTGTCCCCATCCAGGCTGGGAGAGTGGGCCGGCGGTCATCTTGCATTAAACTCAGGGAGGTGCTGTGTCCATAGCAGGGACAATAGCAGAGCCAAAGTGTCTCACAGGAAGGGATGCTGTCACTCCTACCACAGTAATACCCACAAACGGGGCATAGCTCCCCCCCACCCTCCCTTCTTAGCAGCACCTGACACTGCAATGGTTTATTTCAAACGGCAGCAGCATGTGAGAGGAGACTGCCTGCCTTAATGCGAAGGAGAACCAGCAGGACCCAGTTGGAGGTGGCAGATGTGTCACATCGCGAGGGCAGATACCTGCTCGGCAGCTACAACGTGCCTCGCGGCTGCTTTCTTTTTCTCTCTGTTTTTGCTTTTCGGTGCAGCTTTTTTAGACCGGTGATCAACCAATTTGCCGTCATCTCAGAAAAATCCTAATTAGCAGAAATTCTCACAAAACAACTTAAATGCTCACTCAAACTTTCAAAGTGGGAGTATAATAGCAGAGTGGCCAATAAACGTTTCAATTCAGTCAAGTGTGCAGAGCAAAGAACCGCGGCAATTAAAATGGCCTGAGTGTCTGGCAGCAACTGTACCTAAGTGCACGGCTTCACAATTACAACTTAATTACGAGAGAAGAGGAAGCCCTTCTTTACTTACATTTCTCTTCTTAAATTTACAAATAATAAGAAACTATCGCACTTGTATACAGATGTGGTTGAATGTATTTTATAAGACTGGATTTGTTTTTCCTTCACAGATTCAATTACAGATTTTAGTTTCTTCTGATGAAGTTTATGATGGGCATAATTGTAGATTTGACAGACAATGATGCTGAGATCCACAGCTGCACAGCTGTTAGGCGTTTCTGTATTTACAGGATATCTTGATTTCCTTCAAAATTAGAAGTAATCATTTTAAATAGTATGCACAGTGGCATGCAAAAGTAAAGTATGGAATAATTACTGTGAGAAGATGGTATTATCTCCAAGATTAGCACACAGTTAACAACTCCAGAGTGAAATTAAAGCAAATGAGCACCAAATGAGTAGCAAGCTCCTCATCCTCTTACTGCAAGTCCAGATCTCAGACCAGAGAGTCTTTAAAAAAACATTTTTTTGAACTGAAGAGAAATTCAGGAAAAACTAGAACTATCCATCAAGACCTTGTTTCACTCCTCTGAAGAAAGTTTTAATATAAAACTGCAATTATTTCAGAAGTTACAACGTCAACTTTTCTTGTAAATGACCATCTTCGCCCTCACGTTGACTAACTGGCTGGAGCTACACGTCATTTAAAAGGAAATCCTCTTCTACGGATTTTCTTAGCACTCCAAACATTTAAGTAATTGCTGTTCACAAAGCAGGAAAAGCCTCTGAGCAGACAGCTCCAGTAATAAACTACAACACGATGTGGCAAGAAAAACATCACCTCTTTAAAATATTAAAGCGCAGACCATCAAAAATAAATCTTTGGGCTGAACGACATTAACATACGCATATTTACACAGGTAAAAGTCATTTAAGATTGCAAAGTATGAAATAATACGGAAGCACATTTGAATAATTATCTTAGATTCCGGTTATGACTCAGGTGTATCTTTGCCATGCGCTATTGTATTTTTATTCTGTCTTACTGCTTATTTTACTTGCCCTTAATTATCTTTCCAACACGTTAGGTCACATCTAGGGGTGTAACAATATA
This sequence comes from Cololabis saira, assembly GCF_033807715.1. Classification (NCBI taxonomy): domain Eukaryota; kingdom Metazoa; phylum Chordata; class Actinopteri; order Beloniformes; family Belonidae; genus Cololabis; species Cololabis saira. The sequence goes on from NC_084589.1 coordinate 33,308,536, forward strand.
TCGTGCCACGAAATTACGCGATACAAAAACGCCACGAAACGTGTCGTGGAGGTGACAAGGTGTATCGCGATATTGGGTTATTAATATGAATCTATTGTGTTGACTAGAAACGCGCATCCGACCGCGCGTGACGACTGCGCGTGACGACCGCGCCTCGACCCGCGGACCAAAATCTTACTCCGCTCAAAAGAAAGTAGTACTTTTTTGTGGTCCCGATCACGGGACTCTTGGGGGGTTTTGAGCTCTGAACTTTTAAGTCTGGTGTAGAGTTAAGCCTTACCTTATTAAATTAAACCTTTTTCGGGTCGTGAGTAGGATAAACACGGGAAAACTTCTTCCGAGTTGGAGTGTACTTTAATGTCCGCTCAACAGCGTAGGATTTTAGAACATCAACACAGCACCTAGTGCTGTATCACTCCGCCCAATCTAAAACATACAGTAACTACAGATAAACTGATTAGTGTAATTATAGTCCCTGATTTACATCAGAATATAAAGAATATATTTATAAAATAACGAACCCTGAATTACCAAAATAACCTTCTTAACAAAAATAAATCTCCTCTTACACTTATAAGGTGAGCATGAATCAATCTTTTTTATGATGTAAAATTGTATGTATTTATTTACTTTTATTTATTTATTTATTTAATTTTAGTTGTTAAATTTCTGGAAAAGAAAAAAGTCAAATCATACATGAGAGAAACTATTCAGTTTGAGGCAAAATATTTGTACTTGTATGAAACTGAAGATGCATAATGCAAACCTGACATTTACTTTTAGTTCAGTTTGTGGAAAATGGTTGGCCTGGCTTTCTCTTTAAAACTTAAACAGTTATAAAGCATTACAAACTGTAACAATAGGGCAAACACACAGCATTGTTTTGTATTTTGTGTCTTTCAAATAAAATATCATTTTTTCCAGTCATATGTTCCTCATTCAAGGTTGTTAAAAAAATACTGCTATAATATCGTATCGTATCGTTATCGTGACCTCAATATCGTGTATCGTACCGTATCGTGAGATTAGTGTATCGTTACACCCCTAGTCACATCTGAAAAAGCTACTGAAGAAGTGAAAGATGGGGTGAAACATTTCTGAACTGGAGAAACAAGAAACAAAACTGTGTAACCACCAGACTTCATGTCCATCCTCTGTAGCTTAGTGCGAGGATCTGCACTGTGAAAAAACAATGGGAGCACATCTCGTTCCCACCTCAGTGGCTTTCTGCCCGGTTCCTCCTAGCTTTTGCCAGTTGAAAGCACTGTCTCTATTTGGAAAACTACGAGGACATCTCCTCCCCACGAACGTCTGACAGGCACGTTAATGCGCAATCCCCCCGCTGAGAGACAATGCATGTTAACTTGATTAATGCAATCACAGAGCTGGCAACAAAATCGTACAAAGATGAGGTTCATTAAGGTCCAAATTAGCATGGATCGTCAAAGGGGAGCGCCGTGATTGGCTCTGATTGATATCATTATGGAAATGTTGATTGTGAAGCACCGGCTCTAAAAAGACAGTTGGCTGCAGAAAAAAAAAGAGATAAAAAAAAAAAAAAAACCGAGGGAGAGAAAGGAGGTCATGACTGGCTGCGAGAACAGAGAGCTAAGCTGAGGTCACCATGTGTTCAATTTTTGGCTGTAATGAAATGTTGTACTGGCCAGAATTGGCCCAATCGTAGCCTCCAAATGGCTTTGGATGATGGAAGAGGAATTGGTGGGAAATGAGCTCAAGGGAAGCAGAAAGAGCCGAGGAATTGACCGTGGAGAATTGACATGTCCTGGATTCACTTTGAGGCAGAGATGTGAATGAGCAGGAGGACTTGAACAGTGGGCCTGCTCCCTGTTGTCTCTTCGGATGGCATTCGAAGTTCAGGAAATAATCAATTACAAGATGATGCCTGTAAATTGATATTTCAATATTGAGAAAAACAAACACTCAGATTCTGACACATCCAAGTCCCTAAGGCCGGGAATATACCCGCAAATGACAACACCTACATCAAGGCTATGACCTGTAATATACCCTGACCGCTCGTGGTGCAAGGTCACGGCAAATGAACGCTCAGCGCCGGTCAGTAGCTCTGTAATCTGCTGGTGTAGCGCTGATCAGGTTGCGCGATCAAACGCGACGAGTTGGTCAATTTTACCGTCTATTCAACGACTTTCGAGTCAAACCATGCAAAGCACATTTAAATATAGTGTCTGTGTTTCAAGCCGTCAGCTTCCCACATTGGTAAAACCAGAGTAACAGACAGCGATGCAAATGGTGCTGATTTAATACTTTAACAACCACCTCGGATGTGCTGCTTTCACTGCCACAACCGCAACAAAACCTAGAAACCAGTTGGGAATATTTCACATAAAATTATACATTTATTCAGAAAGAGAGATCACTGTGGAGGTTTTTTTTGTATATATTTGTTGCAAAGTGTTTTTACATTTTAATTTACACTGTTCTCTTTGTGGCATTCTTCAGAGTCACAAAAAAATTAGCAACTTTCTTATCACTCTTCTTAACTAGATATCTGTCAGTGCATATATTCCGAAACGTGTATTCTCTCTGTTTGTACAATGTTGTAAAGTTTCTGGTTTCTGGATTTTGACTCTTTATACATTTGCTCAATATATTTCAACTGAAAATAACAATTTCCTCTTCTAACACTTTCCTTGTTGTATAATCTTCGGTGGTGTTTTCTAAACTGAGTTTACACTTTGCCCCCAAGTGGAGGCCGCCGGTATCACACGTACAGTCCACGTGGAACTAAACCGCTCGCAACGCAGCAGGTCGTGTATATAAATGGACGCCGACATTTGGAAAAACTGCACGGAAACGTGATCCCTAACTGGTTGATGCAGACTGGGAACCTCCCCGTCTCCGAGTCTGCTGGGCGTCTATTCCTTTGAAAATAGACTTCTTGCTGCTTTTGCTGCTTTGTGCGTTCTCAGGAGAGGTGAAGTGGAGCGATTTAAAAATCAGTAGGATCTATTGGCTACCTTAACTTGGCCACGTTTTTAATAAACTGGGGTTATATAAATTCAGCTGTGACGATAACTTTATTGTCGGAGTAATGCAAGTCATGACCCCCATACCTGCTTTTAGATTCCGTCTCATGGAAAGAGATTTGCTGTTCTGTATTCAAAACAAAAAGGAGCAGCACCAGCTTTACCCCCTCAATGACTAAACTTTGTAATAAACTGTATGGTAATTGGATGTCAAAATCCTACTTTTGTTGCATAATTATGAAAAACCTGACTGCCACAAGGGCAACAGCTGTACAAGCAAATTGTCCAAGTTTGTTTTCAAAGCAGACAGAACACTGTTATTAGTGCTACTGAAAATATGCAGAATCTGAATTTAAAAGAGTCAATAATTCGTTTTCTGATTAAAAATGCCAAGTGCACTCATCATTTTTATCTTGATGGGATCATTTCACCATCGCCTGCCATCTTGAGCTGCAGGAAGGAAGGACGTTTCTGCTGTAATTGTGTTTTATGTGGATTCGTGTCAGCCTGTAAAAGTCAATGAGTGATGTAAGTCAATGTTCCTCACTTCACGGATGGACAATCGACAAACCATGGACACGGTGGCATGGATGGGTATTTTGGATTCCTTATCTTTTGTTAAAAACCTTCACTTGATTAGGCCGTAAATAAATAATTCAAGCTGTTTACAGAGAGAATGACAACGACCCAGTCAGCCACAACCATTTGCAGCTTCAGAGCCTCTTTGGCATTACATGAAGAGACAGGCGTAGATGAGGCGCGCTAAGCCCACACAAGGAAGTTCTCAAAGATAATGGGAACAAGTTTTCTGCCAAGAACTTGAGAAGAAAAAAGCTCAAAGCTCTTTAAAAAGTTTCCTTTGAAGAATTTGGGTATTTAAAGGCTTTACAAGTCAGCTTCAGGCACTTGTTGTAGTCTTAAAAGGATAAATCAGCAACTTACAGAAATTAAATGGCATTTTTTTTCCTTTTTTTTAAATATTTTAAATTAAGACTTTTCTGTTTTTTGACTGGATTGTACATCTAAACTTAATTTAGATACATTTTTGCGGTATAAACTCAGCACGAAAAATGGCTTATCTAAAAAAAAAAAAGAATATTAAGATATGAAAAAGATATTTATTGTGTTTCCCTTTAAGATTACCAAGTTAATGTTTGATTCCCTACTGATCAGACCCATTTTACTAAAACAAAAATCCAAAGGCGTGTACAACCGACCCACTCCACATGACTGAAGTCTCCACACTCAATTCAATTTTATTTATATAGCGTCTAATACAACAGAAGTTGTCTCTAGACGCTTTCCAGAGACCCAGAACATGACCCCTGAGCAATTATTACATAAACAATGGCAGGTAAAAACTCCCCTTGTGGGAGAAAAGCCTTAAGCCAAACAGTGGCAAGAAAAACTCCCCTTTAGGAGGGAAGAAACCTTGAGCAGGACCAGGCTCATAAGGGGGGACCCTCCTGCCGAGGGCCAGACTGGGGGAGTTTGGGCATCATTGTTCAAGATACGATTTGAACTCGTCGAACCCTGGTGCCTGTTTTGGTTTAAAAAGCCATTTGAAAAGAAAAACAGGTGAAATAGGTGCAAATAAAGCTTTTATTTTCAGCAGAGCTCATAATACCAAAGGGGGAAAGTTTTTTCCCCTTTTCTTTCTTTAATGGCTTTCAGATCCCCTGTTTCCCACCATTTTGACTTTGTCTATATTTTCAAATCACTCGGCATTAAACAGGAATCTTACCAAGCACATTGGAGTTTCTGCTAATGTATTCCGTGCAGACGTGTTGCTCACTCCGCACTTCTGGGAAGAAATTGAATCCTGTTACTTCAGCTCACGTCTTTCTGCTCACAAAAATCAAAGCTTGTCTTTACCTCACTTTGCTTTCAGGCTGTTAAGAGTTAACGTGTGAAGCAGCTGCAGCTTTGGTCAAGTTAAATAAAACTCTTCAGCTAGTGAGTTTACAAAACAAACACCCTATGATACAACACAAACTACAACAAGTATAAAGGAAAGATGGCTATGACACAAAGAGGACTTCTAAGGGACAAGTTGAAACAAAAAAAGCTTGAAGGACAGCCTGAGGTCCAAGTGTAACTTTAGAGACCTTCCTGCCCATGTACTCTTTCTCAAAAAGTCTGAAACCAGAGAGCTGTATGCAAAGGAGTATATTTATATTTTTTACAGAGGAATAGATATGTGGAAAGTTCTATAGGAGTGGCTTCAAGCAGCTATTAAATAAAGACGAGACACAAATTATTTATTTATTTATTTTTGAACCCGATACATGCGACAGCCGCCGCCTGGCCGCTGTCACAAAGTGATAAAATACCCTCCTTCAAAGAGAGCACTTGCCCTACTTTCTAGAAAAGAGCAGTTCTGGCGTTTCAGCACAAACCTGATGTGCACATCTTTCCACGTAAAAAATACAGGGGGCTTAAGCTCGCATGCATATTGACCAATATATCAAACTCCTTTTCAGTCTCCAATGTCAAAATGCACTATAATCCTATTTCAAACCAACACAGTGTAATGGCTTCACTGTGCCTTAACCACCACAGAGACCGAACTCATCATCTGTTGTTGTAAAGTCAGCATTCACCCTCACCTGTGCACTGTGATGCAGCCTGATATAAAAGCCATGCATGTCCTGGAAGACTCCTGCAGCCTGGCCACATGTGACCACTGCTTTCTTTCACTTGAAAAACTACAACGTTTGCAAGCAACAACACTGCCCAAGTTCAAAAGAGAGGGTTCAACCAGGTTGCTCCTTGCATTAAAGATAAAAAGTAAATGTTTGACGGAGGCATTAAGTAGATACAACACCAATGAGTCCCAGAGAAAAACAGGACAGTCGAGGAGTGAATTAAAATGAAAATCTTCCACATAACTTCCTAAATGCAGGCGATGTGTAGAGCTGGGTATCATCACTGACCTCCCGATACGATACGATCCCGATACACTAGGTCCCAAGACGATACGATTTCCGATACGATTCGATATCGATATTCTGGTTACAATAAGGGAATAACATGATCCTTCCACGCGCCACGTCCGGCCAGAGGAACCCCACCCTGCCTGGTGAAAAGAAGCAGCCTGCTCACTCCTCAAGTAAGGAGGAGACTTGAGCTCAATGCAGGGCCTCCCGGGGTTGGTAGATGGAGCAATGCCCAGGACTGACTTAGGTAGGAGCACTGGGTGATAAAATTGGAGAAAAAAAAAATGTAAATCGATACTTGGATTTATGAATCGATAATCGTTCCTACACATGCATATCGATAAAATATCGACATATCGATATTTTTAACCCACCCCTAGCGATGTGTGCACGTTACTTCAATACATTTTTGCATGAACACATGAAAATAGTTTTGAAATTGCAGTAGCTGAAGTATAATGTAATTTAAAGGGGACCTATTATGAAAAACACGTTTTCTCTTGCTTTAACATATATAAAGTGGTCTCCCCTCAGCCTGCCAACTCAGAGAAGTAGAAAGCAACCAAATTCTGCAGTGTCTGTACAGCCGCCCGGATGAGCCATCCAGTGTGATGTGGCTTCTACAAGCCGTTCAGATTCTGCTCCCTTTCGTTACGTAACGAAAATGCGATTTACATAGGTTGGCCTCCGATGCGTGAAACCATGCCCACAACTAACTCCGCCGGCCGGAGCTTCAGCCATTTTTTCGTAGCGGTGTATCGCGTCATACAGGCAGCCAATCAGCACAGAGCCTCATTATCATACTCTCCCCGCCCACTCAGAATCCCGCATAGATAATGAGGTTAGAGAATGGGAAGATAAAGACATGGCTCAGAGGCTGAATTTCTAATTTATTTAGCAAAAACAATAAAAAGCTTGTTTTTAAGACATTCAATGCCTGTTTAAAATAGGTATTAGATGCCATAATAGGTCCCCTTTAAACATTATTTGCATTACATTAAGCAAGAACTCAATGGATGCCGTTAAAAACAACACTTGGACATTGCAATACAACATAGCAGGGACACAAACAGCAACAGAACAGCGTTGTTTACACAAATTTAAGGTAACGTAACACTTTCGGACATGTGTCCAAAAGATGTTCTGAAATAAAGGTGGAATCAGAAAGTCGCAGTATGGGCAAGATTCCCATGACTGAAACCGACAACAAACCAAAGAAGTTGCCTTAACCAGGAGAAAAATAAAAATGTTCAAGTTTTTGTTATTTCGTGTGCACTTTCTGGAAAAGAAATCTAACATCGTAAACAAACTCGGCTATTTCCACTTCTGGAAAAAACAGACTCTGGTTGTCTAATCGGTGAATTAATAGATACTGATGATAATTCATAATGTATTAGGTTATTCATTAATCTGCAGTTTCACAAGCCCAAGCTGATTCTAAGTATTTTATTATAATCACTCTCAGATCTAATCATCCCACTGTCACAAAACACAAAAAAATACCAAATCCTGACTCTTGAGAAGCTGCAAGGAGAGATTTGGCAATCTCATATCAATGAACAGTTGAAAATTACATTTGTATCATTCCTCTGAAAGAATAGCACAGCAAAAGCCTAAGCTCGAACTCGTTTTTCTTCTGTCTGTATTCACACCTGCATGTGCAACCTGCAGAACACAAGCAGCTGTAACTTGTGTACCGTATGTGAACTTGTAAACACGAGGCTTTATAAAAAAAAGAAAAAAGAAAAGACATGTGCCCTCCACACAACGAGCCACCTCTGACATTATAAAGCGCACTGAGCCCACACACATTGTTTTTCCTGCATGGCTGGGCAGGAAGACTGCAGTCCTTGAGTTGTGGAGAGGGAGAAAAAAATGAAAATTGACTGCTACAAGGTATAGTTGTAAAAGTCAAGATTGTTCTTCCCTGTTTGGGAGGGGGGGGGGGGCGGCACACACACACACACACACACACACACACACACACACACACACACGATGAGCAGTGAGAAGACAGTCGACTCAGCCCTACTCTGACTCCCTCATTATAAAGAGACCAACTACACCACAAGCTTGTGAATATTTCAAGTACTTCGTGCGGAGAATCAAATCGAGTGGATTAATTCACAGCATGAGTCATAATTCCAACTGTGAAGAGTCTAAGAGCAATCAATCAGCCTTTTCTTTAATGTCGTTTCTTTATTCTGATAGACTGAAACACTGCAACAAATAACTACTTAAAGGAGAATATAAGTATGATTCAAATAAGGAGATTAGGACGAGTTGGGAGGGACAATTATTTCATTAGCATACAGAAAAAGATTTATATTGTGTGCGTTTCATGATGGAGGCTGTGTTTGAAAAAGCCTCAGTTTCAGCTCGACGGGGTTCACTCTTCAACTAAAATGAGAAAAGTACATGATCTTTTCTTTCAGGAAAGTGAAACAAATCAGAATTCAGGCGTGAGTTTGTCCTGCCCGGTTTATCTAGCGTTGTATTTAGATTGGGGGAAAAGTATTAGAGATGGGTAATAGCCTGCAAAAGCAAAAGAAACGTCCAGCTGTGAACAGACTCCCACAGGCCAGAGGGATACTCCGTTTAGATGGTCTTCTTCCTCAGAGGCACAGTGGAGTGTCTGTGCGGGCAACAGGCTGCACCCCAGGGCAATCTCACTTTCTGTGCACGAGTCCAGGAGGAAACAAAGCAGGAAGCCGGAGTGATGCCAACTCAAGACAAGATAAGTGCAAGAGAAAGGATGAAAGTTAGACTTTTAGAAGGGGGGAAAAAATAAGCAAAGCCTCACTTAATGATTCAAGTCGCGGTGACCTGAAGTTGTCACATTGTCATCCTTCTGCTGCAGACGTTAGGGCTCCATGACCCACATGGCGAGCTGCAGCACATGTACTTCAGCCATAATGTCACATCGTGGTCGGGACAGGGTTGTTTGCTGGTGATGAAGTGTTCAGCAGGCCCGGCCTTGACACCCATTCATCCCCACAACAGTGTTTACTGCCCTTATCATGTGGGTGGATGCGTCTCTAGATACATGGGGTAAGACAGGGTTTAAGGACATCATCTTAAAAACACAGCGATTAGGATCGGTGCACGTCCATTTGATTTGATGCAGTCTCTTACCGTTTGATTTGTTTCAACATAGAAAGCCGTCTCCGATAGCAAATGAAAACATTGCTGAGCTGCCTTCAGATATCTGATAAGTTCCTGATTTCTTTCTTTACTTTGAACATAAGTCTGAATACATTTGTCTCAGAATTACTTTTTTTGTGTATGTTTTACCGTGGCTGTAATATATGTGCAGTATCAGGATAATCTGTAGCTGTAAACCACTCAGTAGATCATAAACCTTGAACAATAAACCCAGCAACAGATGCTGTAATTGTCTTCAACCTCGCTGAGACTAAGACTTAGCTGAGACTTGGAAAAAAAAAAGTCAATATCTGTTTCTTTATCCAATGTGTGGGTTGCAACTTATATAAAATATATGACCCTTCATTTTTATTGTCATATCTCAACACAACAACAAGAGGAAGAGTAGTGGTGCATGTGGTGTCTGCGTGCATGCATGTTTGTCATGCGAGTCCGAGAAAGAGAACACGAAAGCAGGACAGTCATCATCAAAAAAGCACTAACAATGTTGTGCATGCTGTTATTTACCTGCATCTGCTCAATAAACACCCTACTGTCACTCTCGCTTGGCCTTTCAAACCATCAGCTGATTTTTAAAAGAAGGATTCCAACTTATCTGTCACATGAGAGTTTGAATGAGGACAATCAGCAGGCGATCTCAGCTTGAAGACCTTTTCTTCCCGACATGACCCATGAAACACATCCACAGGTCATATTGTGAATATAATAACACCCTGCACATACTGCTCTGCTCTTCGTGAATCTGAAACTTTGTGGGAAAGCTGGTTTGATCACAAACTTTGGAAATGAAATAGTGTTACACATAAGCAGACAAACCATCTGATAAACTGCCAGCAACAGATTAAAAGACACAAATTAATTAATCAGTCAGCGGAAGGGACAGAAATTAATTAAAATGAATTACATCCCAACTTGTTACGGAAGAGCCGTTGACACTCCTGTATTCATGTTGTAACCAGCCGGGCCACTCAGCCCACTAGCCAGGCCCAATCCTATTTTATTTTGAAAATCCAGCTTTGACTTTAAAGGATCTGCTGCAAAAATCCTCAGTCAACCCACTGAACTGTAAAGCCACCTCAACCTGTTTATGGCATTTGATTCAATGCAGGGGTTCACATACTTGTGTAAATATATATATATATATATATATATATATATATATATATATATATATATATATATATATATATATATAATAAGGCTGCATTATGCATATATATATATATATATATATGATATATTGATATAGATTTTTAATACATTATAATGTATTGTTTCCGAGGAGAGTGTGTGCAAATCTTATTTGTGTAACAATAATAATTCAGGAATCAGGTGTCACCTCTCCCTGTGAGCCGTGTGTGTGTTAGCTTGCGCGGGTTGGTGGAAGGTTTTTTTAGTTTAACATACAATCCTTCAGTCGTCCAAGGTGGCGGCGGTGATCTGTCGACTTAACTGAGTAAGACAGCAGTGACGTGTTCAAGTGAGGAAAAGTAGAGTGAATATGTCCAGCCCATGAAAGAAGAGGATCTTCATTTCATTCATTTTCCATTCTTTATCATTTAATTGACCACTGCATGTAGACTTTCTAACCTGTCCCCCTATTAATGTGCTGATTTTATGTGCTTAATTAATGGCTAGTGCAGGTTCATAAAACCACTCCATTACATCTGGAATTGAAAAGCCACAGCAGCCTGCGCTAGACTGCACCAAGGAGGCATTAATCAGATAAATGTAAGACGGACTTGGTTAGTCTCACGGAACCTCACCTGTTCTGAAAAGAACCATTTTTCCATGTTGAATCTTCCTTTTGACCTAAAATCCACCGTGAAACATCTCAGCCGTCCAATCTTTGCCGTCCTCCTCCAGCTTGTTTGCTCTGAGACTCTGACCACCTTGTTTCCTGCTCAGATTTCTTCTTGTAACACTGTGTGTCTGAAGCATGAAGGGCTATATTTAATGTGTCTATTTGGTGACGAGTTACTGTTGTGTCGACAAACAATACATGCACACAAACACACGAGGCGCTGTACGGACTCACGGCGGCACACGTGTTTATCTTTCTGACTCATGTCTAGAGAGGCTGCCACCCAAACCAATTCCAGGGGGTCTTGTTTTGAATAAAAAGCATTTGTGGCCAACACTGTCTGAATTCAAAATACCTTCTTAGAAGGAGGCGCGGTGCTGTGTGTTGTCGTGCCTGAAAAATAAAAGCTCTCAAATCAAATTTCTGTTTTGTTTTCCCTCTCTGCACATGAATGAGCAAGACTCCGAACCAAACTCAGTTAAGCTGAGGGCTCTTTAAAACCCAACTTTATAAATCCCCCAAAATAAATTATTGCAATATAATCAAAGTAAATAATTATGATGGATGGGTGGATGAGTATTATTGTATTTAATAAAGTCAATATAAAAAGTAGCAGGGAAGGGCTTCAGCTACTGGCAGGAATAATCTCCTGCAGCAGTCTGCATGGGAGTGAACCCGACTAAGTCTGTAGACACAGATGTTTAATCACTTTCAGTTGTGTTTTTCATCACGTTTTGCAACGTACTTAACATTTGTCTTCGCAATATCAGCTGCAGGAGCTCCAGGAGGCCCCAGAATAGTGTCCGCCTGCTTTATCCGCGTTTTATTATTCAGTTTCTTTGACTCATTGATTCTGATGTTGCTGCCTCAAAAGGTGACTGCAGATAAAACGACTCTCCACAATAGACTAAAAGAAAATATACAACATCTTGCTGCACACAAAGGAAGACCTAAACTCTCTCAGGAAGCACACATTCTCCTCAGTCCCCTCTTGTATTTGGCTGCGGTGGTACATAACCAGTTTAGTCTTGTTCAACCAGGTTTTTATTGTTTTTATTAATCCTAGTCCTACTGAAATCTCAAATCGTCCCCTTTGCCTCAGTATGAGCTGATTGTTCCCACACAAAGCCACTATGTGGCTGACCACCCATTCAGACCCACAACCCTTCAGTCTCACTACCGATTGACTCCGTTTGTCAGGTAGTAAATAATCTAGGCAGCTGTAGACTCAGGCCAGGTCATAACTGACTCTGCTACTTGTAATACTGTAACCCTGCACTTCACTGTTGACCGGTTGATGACTACTCTCACCTGCCTGCTGTGAGACGTGTCAAAGTGTGGATGAGCTCAACTTGAGTCAACAACCATCGAGCAACAGCAACACGATGTTCCTGTTACTATCTCAGCACTGCTGTGCCGTCCGTTCACCGGGGAATCTAGCCAAGACGGTGTCATGCCGAGTGATACCGACATCGTAACACACATGCTGAAGCATCCGTGTGTTTTTTTATGTAGTTGTTTTTTTCTCCACATAAAAAGGTGCAAACTGAATTGCATTTAACACTGGAAAACATGAATGGCACAGCGATGCCTGCTTTGGGTCCTGAAAGGTGTTTATGAAACTCCTGGGGAGACAATGATTGACCCACATAAATAACAACGGGATGTTGGCTGTTAGGATACTTGAGATTCTTTTAGGGACTTGACCAAGGCAGGATATCTTCCACAGCATTTCTTTTCCTCCTTGCTGAGGCCCAGTTGGCAGAGTGTTCACCCATGAACCTGAAGGTCAGTGGTTCGAGCCCTAGTTCCTCCTGTGTCCTTGGGCAAGACACTGAACCCCCAGTTGCTCTCGGTTATCAGGCCAGTGCCGTTGCATTCCAGCTCCACCGACAACCGGGGTGTGAATGGGTGACTGTCTGCAGTGTAAAGCGCTTTAGGGCTGTAGGAGTACAGCAGGAAAGCGCTATACAAGTGTAAGCCATTTACCACTGAGGCCCACATTAAAGGGGACCTATTATGGCTACTAATACCTATTTTAAACAGGCCTTGAATGTCTTAAAAACAAGCTTTTGATTGTTTTTGCTAAATAAATTAGAAATTCAGCCTCTGAGCCATGTCTTTATCATCCCATTCTCTAACTGCATTCTCTATGCGGGATTCTGAGTGGGTGGGGAGTAGGGCTGCACGATTCTGGACAAAATGAGAATCACGATTTTTTTGCTTAGAATTGAGATCACGATTCTCTCACGATTTTTTTCCAATATAAAATTTATTGCACTTATTACTTTAACTTTGCAACAGCTGAACAAAAATATAATAACAATAAACATCTCTTGTCTTCTTTACACAAACCTTTGAATAATTTAAACAATAATAACAATTTTGAACAATATTTGTTCCTCCCTGAGTTGAACACCCTTTCAGAAAGGGGACTTGTAACAGATCCTGTAATTCTGAGGCAACAAATTATTCCTCTGGCTGGGATGAACTTGCCTTTTGCTGCTATTAAGAAGCTGCCGATACAAAAGGTAAACGTTACAACAAATATGATGGTGCCTGATAAAAGACTGGCATCAACTTTGTAACAGCTGACATTGAACATAAAAACAATAAACATCTCTCTTGTCTTTAAATAATTTAAACAATAATAACAATTTAACAATATTTGTTCCTCCCTGAGTTGAACACCCTTTCAGAAAGGGGACTTGTAACAGATCCTGTAGTTCTGAGGCAACAAATTATTCCTCTGGCTGCTTTTTGCTGTAACAGCTGATATTGAACATAAAAACAATAAACATCTCTCTTGTCTTTAAATAATTTTAACAATAACAATTTTAACAATATGTATGTGCAATATGTGTCAGGTGATGAGAAAGGTAGATGTTTCTCCAAATGTAATCCACAATCATTAACAAAATATAACAAACATGACAACATGATAGTTGACCATGACAGGACTACAACAACCTAGAACATAGGCCTAGTCCTTTTTTTATGCAGCCATCTTAAAAAAAAAAAAAAAAAAAAAATTAAATCGTCGTCATTTGGAAATGAGATCGCGTTCAAGCATGAATCGAGATCGCGATTTTTTAACGATTAATCGTGCAGCCCTAGTGGGGAGGCTATGATAATGAGGCAGAAAACGTGTTTTTCATAATAGGTCCCCTTTAAGTATCTGTAGGATCTCCTATAGTTGGTCTGTGCAGGCCTGCAGGACTCCGGAGCTGAGACTATCTGGACCTACAGCTTCTTTCTAGTTCATTCTCTCCAGTTATCTCATCACATGACTGCTGAAAACTGGCTGGTTGTGGGGTTTCATTCTTTCCCGGCGGAGGGGGCAGCGATGAAGGAACGATGCTGAAGTGAGGTGCAAGATGAGACTGCAGAGGTGTGACAGAGAAGCTCTGGGGCCACCATTAAATATGGTAATAGGATATAAAAATATACTTGTAGTAAAAGACAAGCTGTGTGGGGTTAGACTTCACTTGCTTACAAAAACATTTCCTTTATCCTTCTTCGTTTATTTTATCATGCCTGTAAAACAGCAAAACCTGTATTAATCAATACGTTTCCACTTCGGTAAATGAGCCACCAGTCCGTGCGTAGATCTGTTTCCACGAAGGCAACGACTGGAGCCAAAGCCAACAGTGTCAGTAGTTTTATGGATGAGAACCAACTCATTAACCCTTAAATAAGGCTGCATTATGCAGTGAGGCAATAATGGAGCATTTTCACTGATTTTTTTTTTCTTCCCCATTTCAGGGATTTAAAACATCAAAACAATTTAAGCTTGCTTAGGGGAAATAACTAAACTGCCAACTTTTTAATCTCTTATTTAATCAAAAGTATATTATTCATTAATATATTTAATTATAATTTAAATTATATTTAAAATGTATTTCATTCCTTCTCAGAAGGACAAATAGTTGTTTTTTTTGGATAGATTGGTGCCAAAGAGCCTAGAAAAACCCGACCTCAAGCCTGTGAACCATCCAAAGGCTCAGTGAAAAGGCCTGGATGCCAGCAGGCTGACATCACTAAGAGCAGCTTAATGATCCCCTGTTGATTTGTTCGGCCTGTTTCACATCTTTCCTGAATAGCATGACGTGAGTGAAAAGGGAACTGGAAAAAACAAAACTAACAAAAACATGCTTAAACATAAATTTCAGTCTCTCCACAGGGTTTCTATTGAGGTTAGGACTCATTTGGACCTGTGCCGAAGCTCTCCCTGGCCAAGTCCAATTACTGCTGCAAGAATGTTATGTATAGCTTTAAAAAAAGAAAGACTAATTGAAGGGCTTTCACAAGTAAACAACTGACATTCTGACTGAGAAAAAGTAGGAGCACATCAAGGAAGATAGTGAAGAAAAGGGCCTTGTGTCATTTTTGCAGCATTAAAAAACAGAATTCTTACCCATGTGATACACAAACATCGACATTTAAGATCAGCTTGGTCCGCAAACTCACTCCAAGTTAAGTGACAGATTTCTTCAGCAAGTGAGCTATTATTAGCCGACTGTACATGATGCATATAAATATTAAATGAACCGCATGCTCTGATGCATGCAGAGTTTAAACGAGCTTTTGCACGATGTGCGAGGTGCTGGCTGTGAGTTGGTGTTCTTGTGTGTACATCTGCTATTCATGCTATCAAAAGGATTGACGGTGAAGCTGAGCATATAGTAGATACAGTATTTCAACTCTGCACGAATGAGATTTGGTGCTTGTAAACGGCAGAAAGGCATTGGGGATATGGAGTTGGCTTCACATGCGGTGGAGCCTATGGAGTGAGGCAGATTTCTGTGCATTTATGATGATCCAATTTGATCGGTGAAAAATGACATTCCTTCCAAGACCACTTTTCAGCATTTCAGCAAAAGGATGCTACTGATAAAAATGCACCGACAGCCACTAGTCACCCGCAGGCAGCAGAGCACATACACAAACATACTGTACATCTGCATGACTTCAGCAGCTGACACTTTATACTAGATTGTTCACACCTTT
Organism: Cololabis saira; assembly: GCF_033807715.1. Lineage (NCBI taxonomy): Eukaryota > Metazoa > Chordata > Actinopteri > Beloniformes > Belonidae > Cololabis > Cololabis saira. The sequence continues at coordinate 33,324,462 of NC_084589.1, forward strand.
TGAGTCCAAGTTTTCTTAACCTTAACATCAACCTGAACGTGCAAAAGAATCAAGTCAAAAAAAAGTTTGTTCATGCTTGAAACAAACTTTCTTTTCTCCTCCTCACCCTAGAAGCTGGGTTGTTATTCATTCAGAGTGATATTGAGATTTGATTATGAAATCATAAATCATTAACACACAGCACGCTGAACACAGTGTCACCACAGGATTTATGCTGCGAGTTTGGGACATAAGCAGCTCTGAACCCATATAAATTAAGAACTCACATCAACAGTATGCTGGCATCTCTGAAGGACTGTGGTTTTTGCATTTGCATTTGCAGCTTCAGCTAAAAACAAAGGTCAGTATGCTTACGGTGATGGTCTTGATATGTTAACCATCAGCAAGGATAGGTTGCGGTGGAATACAGTGTTTTGATAAGTTTCCAAATGAATGAAGTGACCTGAGATCATCTTGTATTGATTTCAGTTTGTATTCTAAACCTGAATTGATAATTGACGACAGAAACTGGGAAGCTGAGTTGTGACTATGTTGGACATTTGGCAGATACACGTGTCAAGACACAGTATTCTACATTATTCACCTTCAAATCTAAAAATGTTAAAATAATTACAACAATCAGAGTACAGGAAAAGTGCTAAAGGGCAATGGTGCCAACCTCCTCCTCCGCCCTCTCAGTGATGAACCTGGTAGGACTAAGAGCCAATCATCTCACTTCCACGTTGACGCAGACCTAGGTTCCATTGCAGTTCCTCAATTGGCCACTAGAGGTTTTGCTGCAAAAGTGACTCAATCTCCACTGACTCCCATGTCAAAATGTCCAACTTCAGAACAGAATATATTATATATATATATATATATATATATATATATATATATATATATATATATATATATATATATATATTATATAATAATATAATATCTATATATATATATACTTATAGCCTCATTCTCAGTGTTTTGGTCTCAGTGGTTTGATTTCACATCCATAACAACTCTGAGGAGGTTGAATATTTTTGTACCTCGCCAGGAGAGTTTATGTCAAGCAATACATTTCTTTCTAATATGATTGATTGACAGTCGTCTCAGCCAATCGTTGGCCATTATACTTCATCCGTAATAGTCATGCTACCGAGCTTTGCGAACCAACCCCTCATTTGTATTAACACAGCATCGGCTAAACGCAACGGTTATTTTTGATTTCACCGTCGAGTCGACATGTTAAATGGTATATCCCGCTGTAAACAACTGACGGCACCTCTGCTGATCAACTGATACTTCCTAATTAAACATCACCCATGTGCAACCCACTAAATCACAGGAAATGCCAGTCACCTCATCAGGATACGGGCACAGTCAGCTTCATTTTCACAATATATCAACTCCATCTACTCTCCCTCACCAGGACTGGCTTACCATTTATCCTACATCTCAGCCACATTTCATTTTCTAATTTTTCCTTTGACTCTCAGTCCAGCAGTAAGTAGCAGCCAGGGTGTTGGGGGATGGGGTGTCAGGAGAGGCACTGTTCCCTCTAAATGGAAGGGGAGTTTGTCCATGTCTCTCCCTACAGAACCACTGAAAAGTGATCCTTTCAATGCATATTTTTGTGATGAATATCAGCACTTGCTTGACCACTGAGACTCACATTTATTTAATTGGCTCTGACTAAACGCTTCACATTGGGAAACACAATTACATGCAGATCTGGTGTTGGTGACGGGGGACAAATGAAAGTATGAGTCAAATACAAAGACCGGCTGTTTACACTCAAACAAAGAGATGTTTGTTTTTTCCTTCCACTGGCTGAAACAACATGAATGTTGAAATTGATGTCTGGGGTCACATTTCAGAGAAAAATAAAAGCATCAGTAATCTATACCAATGTTCAAACGAGGTAATCCAAGAAATTTGACAAAATGAAAGTAAAAAATGATGTAACATGTCCTTAAAACAAACAATGCATGCAGATCATGTTGCAAATCCTGAAACCTTTGCCAACAAGAAAGAAAAAAAAAATCATTGTTCCATTTAAATCTAAGCAAAAAGTACTTGCACCAGTGCGTTTGCTGGAAGAGTTAAATCAGGTCACATCAGGGTTCTGAATAGGTAGCACACAGTTCACAGCACATAATGAGTGCAGCACAGGGTAGGTGCATACTGCCTAGAAACTGACATTTGGGTAATATTGTAGCCAGAAGCAAATAGTGCAACTGCAGCACAGCAGAAAGAAGGTCAGATAGGATGAAACATGACCAGGAGGTGTTATGTGGCCCGGCATCAGTCATGACTAAGCAAGTCACCAGTTTTCTGTTCTTGTGGAAGCAGAGGGATCTGTAATGTAATACTCTAATGTCCCGGAGTGGCACAGAGTTAGCAGAACAATTTTATCCTGATCTGTAATGTAACTCCAGGAATCATTTTCAGGGTAATGTTAGATGTTTTCAAATATATCAAATAGGCAGCCCTTAACACTGTTTTTCTCCTCCCCAGTAGGGGAGTAGTTTGATTTGGTAATCACTAAAGACATCCATACACATTACTGTGTAAAAGTAAAAGGCACCCCTTTTTGTTTTGTCAAAATTTCAATGACAAATTATATTTATTTTTCCATCATTGCAGTAGTTGAGGCTGTATTCATTCCCAAAGAGAAACTGTGCTGTTCCAGGATAAAACGTTAAGGAAGAATAATCCTGAACTTAAATTAAACTAAAAAAAAAAAAATGTTGCCTGAAAAACCTCCAGAAATCAATATACAGTAGATGCATTGCTGACTGTTTTAGCCCATAAACGGTCAACTGTTGACATCTTACGCAGCCTTGGCAGGCAACACAGTAGAACCTTCTGCAAAGAAAACATGGATATAAACACCTAGTTAGCTTTTTTATCCTTCGTGCAGTGATGCACCATCACACAACACCATCTGATAACAGGCACTGCAGTCCACCTTCATACCTCTTACTACTCTGTCTACAGTCTCCTCCTGAAATTCATACGGACAGGCATTGGAGTATTCAAAGCCTGTCCATCATAATTTCCAGTGATCTCACATCCTACTTAAAGATTGAGGGAAGAACTGCATCAACTTTGTCTCTGTTAGCTATGTTTTCCTCCTGTCCTAAATCCTCGATGGCCACTATTGCATCGATAGAGACAATTAAACCTTTTTGTTTCTGTGAATCTCTTATTACATTTTTGTGGCTTTTTATACAGAGAAAGAAAAATCTAATTTGGATGAATGTATTTGATCCGATCAAGTTTTAGTTAATGTGAAAACATGCATGTGTTCCACCTAAGATAGTGGAACTAAATTGTAAAACACAACATGTGCATGTAATACAACTCCAATTCACAGTGGCCAACATATCCTCAACAAGCAGCCAGAAAGCTCTTAAATGTGTATGTATCTGCATTGTTTGTGATCACACCACAACAGGTGTGCACAAGCACACAATCCTCCAAATCCTTTAGAGAAAAACAGCTAAAACAACTCCAGTGTGTGTCCTCTCAAACGACTTCCTTGTTCGTGAGAGAAATAGCTCAGTTTCATCTTCACCAACAGACCGGCCTCATAATACACAATAATCAGAAGACCAGAGGTATAAAAAGACAAACACTTCAAATTCTTAATAGCTGCAACCATTTCCATTTATTATAATATAAAAGTCCCATGAGAGTAAATGTTATTGTAAGCCATTAAAAGTTCCGCTGCAGAAAGTATCAGAGGAGTTTGACTTGTGAGATGATTTTCATATTTTCTCTGCGCCAGAAAAGTTTGATTGAGCCTTGAAGCATACTGCCTGACATTGGTGTATGTTATGAATATATTTTTTTTGCATGCTTGATCCTCTAAAGCAGGCAGATGGAGGTCAAATCATTTAGTCTAGAAGCCAGCCTGGTTTGTCAGTCAACACTTAGACAAAGTGAATGTGACATCCAAACTCCTCTTAGCATTCAATGATTCTACTGTACGATGCCAAGACTCATGCGAGAAAAAAACTAACAAAAACACACAACCCCCAAGCTGTTTACCAGCTCCAAAGCAACTTATTCAAGGACTGGATACCCATCAGCTTGTCATCAAGGTATGTGCAAATCTGGTAATGAATTTCCCTTCAGGGAGTTAAAAAAGTATTTTTGTATTGAATCGAACTGAATTGATGAGCATTCATAATCAGGTGTGCTGGAGCTGTAAAATATCTGAAGCATGTGGGGAACAGAGGAACGCCAGTGCAGGGTTGTTAAGAATATATTTATGGAGAGCTTTTTAATTCAAAATTGATGCCTTTTTCTTTGGAGCAAAAATATGTTTGGAAGAAAATTTGCAATTCTAGCAGCTTGGGAAAACAAATAAAGTCAAACCCGTCTGTTTTGTCACCCATTTATTTATCTATTTATTGGGGATCTTCCTGCCACTCAGCTGGGCCATAACGGTGGTCTACGCCGGTCTATATCTAAAGGCAGGGATGAAAATTAATTGACATGTGCAGGTTTATTAAAAATCCTGCAGCACAATTACATAGCTGCTATTTGATATCATGAAGCATTTTTTTTTTTTTTTTTTTTAAGTCCTCAACCTCTCGTCTGTGGTGTGAATTCTGTATGACAGCTTCCAGTTCGGTCTACTTTAGACTCTGAGGTTATGCACAACTATGCTTTTATGTACTACTTCATTCATCGTCACAGTTGCTGATCAACCTTACATCTTCCTCACCTCTACCGATCACCTTTGCTCCCTTTCTTCACCTCCCTCCTCCTCTTGCTGATGAGCAAATAAGCACACGTCTTTCTTCTCTGCCGACTACTCTTCTCCCTGCTGTTTCGGTTCAATTTGCAAGGAATTTTCATACAAGGCTGCTTGAAGTCACTCTGTCCCCTGCTTCTTTCTCCTTGTTATTCTCTGTTTTCACAGAAGGAATGAGGCACAAGGTTCCCATCGCCAGGCGCACGCGTGTATTAATGGATACTGACGAATGAAAACTGAGAGACACAAACAACTGCTCGTAGGGATGGAGTGAGCAGCCAGGCAGTGGAGAAATTAAAGTTGAGTTGCAAACAAACACATCCGTTCCGACTTGATAATGCATCAAATGTGCACTGAAAACATCTCACTGACGAACGTGTATGAAGAGAGAAAAGACAGTACGACACACACATTCAAGCAGATGAGTTCTGATGATAAACAACGAGGGCTGTGAAAGAGGAGAATGCTAAACAAAGTTGACAGCAGTCGTTGAAATTAACGATTCAACACAAAATCAACACTATTTGAATAATTAATTTTCTAATTTAAAGTCTTATGTAATAGAAATGTAAAACATTTGATGATTTGTGTTCTTGTCAGTTTGAGATAAAACATTCGGGAGGTTTGGAGGGTAAATTGGCCAAAAACAAACATTTTGAATCGGTCTCCTGCTGGTCTGTGTGTAGATTCACTTCTGTGAAGTGAGCCCAGCATATTTCCAATAAAGTACAGCGTGCAGAATCTGGCGTTTGAAGTTTGACTGAAAATACTTGTGATACAGTGAAACCAAATTCAGCAGCAGTGATTTCAATCATTAAAACAAAACGATGGAGTAGCATGAAGAAGATCCGAGATCCAGTCAAACTAGCATTGCATTTTCAAGGTGACAGTGATTAGTGGCAGAAATCTCAAATTGTCTCTTTACTGACAAAATCATTTATTATGTAGGTGTTTTCTATTCAACTAAATATTATAAGAAATCCATAAAAACAATTGTTGTTACAAAGCACATCCATTAATACATTCTGCCTGTAGTAATTGTTATTGCTGTCAGAGCCATTTGGTCTTCCCAGGAGTGTGTGATGGCGAATGATAAAAGAGAGACGTGGGAGCAGCCAGACCCTTTTGAACAAGACATTTAATGTGGGTATGATTCCATAAAGACCAGCCATGAGCCTTCTGGGACACACAACACACACACAAAAAGTACATCCCACATGGCCAAAAACAACTGGGGGTTATTAATGGTCAGGTTTTGCTGCAGTTCTCCAGCAAACTGTGTCCCGCAAGGAATCATAATCATTTCCCACTCCCCAGCAATCATTTACAACAGCGGCAGCAGCTGCCCAATATCCTCTGGTCAAACTGGATCCACAATCTCCTAATAGTCTCCCGCACAGTGTCTCAGCTGATTTAAGTCTCCGCAGCAGTGACAGACCTTCAATCTGTTGGTTTTATTATCCGAATAGAACAGCAGACCGCTGGGAGAAGTCTCTAATGGGAGAATCAAGGGGAGGGGCGTCAGGTAGCTATAAATCCTTCTCCCTGTAACCCCTCACAGAAAGGACATGAGTGAACTGCGTGATGGATATCTGCACCAGGGTGAAGGGTATTGATACTTTTGTTCGGAAACTGAGCCAGAGAACGATGTTGCAGAGTAAAAACTGGGAAAATCTGAATGCAACGAAAGGAATGTGGGGAGAGACTGCAGTTATTTAAGGCAACAGATGAAAAAATAAGGTTTAAATCACTGGTTTCCAAACTTTTTCTGGTGGACCCCCTTTTGTTTATACTCCCCCTTTAGGAAGCTCTCCGCCGGCCGACCACTGTCACTGCACTGTCTCCTTTGAATCGCAAATTGTTAAAACTCAAAGTTGGTCGGCTCCAAGCATTTGCCTGCTATGCCAGTCGGCAAGCAGCACCTCTGATTATGCTAGCAGTGTCAAAGCATTCATTTTTCCTTCACTCATACCGCCCTGCAGAGGCTCTGTGCAGGTACAACAGAGTACAACTCTACAAGAATATCTTCTGCATGGCTTTAATGGCATCAAATGTGAAATAATGGATCAAACAGCATATTTCGTTTCACTGACATGTTCATATTTTACTCGTCCAGCACGGGTGGACAATTTTACACCACTCTCACTTCAGCTCTCATAACCTGCAAATCTGCAAATCAATGTCCGTTCCAGCGACCGAGTATTCATATGTCACTGCATCTTCTCAAGTTGTTTCTGCTTCTGCACAAATCTGTGTCTTCCACTGACGGTTTTGCTGCAGTGTATGATATCTGTATGCTCCAGGAGGCCGCTACAGGCAGATGCTCATTATTGTGACACATTGACCTCCAGTGACTTAACAAAACTATGATAATGAACTGGACCATTTGTATTGTGTGCGTGTCAGAGGCCATTTTTAATCAGTATTTACCAATCCAAGACTTATGTGGTGTTCCTACTTCCTTCCTGGCAAGAACAAAGTTACCTCTCAAAGTTTCACACCCACACAACTGGACAACATCCACTGTAACGGATTATTACACTGCACAGCTTTCCTGTCTGCAGCACATTCCCCTTTTATTTAACCAAACTACGTTAGTTTGCTTCTCCAGCAGTGCTTTGATTACTATTCACTTGGCTGCCCAAACTATAAAACCTTCTGCCATGCCAGTGAACCTGAGGAGACGATGAATAAATAAAACGGGCACAGGTGTGATGTGAAAGCTGTCTCCTTGCAGCCACGGTGCAGGACACCAATAACAACCGCCCCTGTCCACAACTAAAACCTGATTTAGGGGTGATTACTTTTTGCATTTCTGGTTGGATTTTGAGACACTGAATTATTTCCTAAAACTATGGATGTCTGTATGAAGCGCGCAGCATCATTTTACAATAATTTCATCCACCAGCATCACTTTCAAACAACCGTAAAGCTTTCACACCAACTCCTCTCCAGCATATTTAATGTGAGGGATGGAAAGCAACCAACATTTTGTGAATATTTAATGACAATCGCTGATTGCATAGAGTTTTTCTGCACAAGAATGAAGGATTCACAAATATACCAACCAAATCACATCCCGAATAATTCAAGATCCCATGAGCAACTCAGCTGAGAAAACGCACAACGTGTGAATATGGGACCTCAAGAGATCCCAGGAAAATCATTTCTGCTTAAAGATAAGTTAACTATGACGTATTAGGGCCAAACTGGCCAAACTGAGACAAAAAAAGGGGAAAATACGAGAATAGAGTCCTAATATTATGAGAATAAAGTCGTAATATTACGACTATAAAGTCGTAATATTACGAGAATAAAGTCGTAATATTATGAGAATAAAGTCGTAATATTATGAGAATAAAGTCGTAATTTCTGAGAACTCACAGTAGGAGCTTCTCCCTGTGTTAAAATGAGGAATATTGAGCATCTTGTGAAGTTATATTTTGGTATCGGTTTCACAAATAAGGAAATACATAATCTTTTGGCACATCAGCATCGAATTATTATCAGTATAAGTACTTTAAAACGATTGTGCAAACGACTGCGTCTATTTCGAAGAAGGAAGCACACAGACTTGGAAGAAATTGCATCTTTTGTGGAAGAAGAAAATCTTTACGATCATCCTCATCGTTTCCTGAGAAACAACAAAACCTCTTTGAATGCAGTCGACCACTACCAGACAGCTCCTCTTCCACAAAAGACGTATGTGCTCTTTCTGTTAGAGTTCTCATAATATTACAACTTTATTCTCGTAATATTATGACTTTATTATCATATTATCACTTTATTCTCATAATTTCCCTTTTTTTTTGTCTTAGTTTGGCCCTAATACTCCGTCGTAGGTAACTGACTCTCCACATGTATAGATTCTGTTACAGGCTCAAACTTGACTTGCCAATGAGCACAGGGCTGAAATTGATATGCAGCTTTCCTAATGGACAAAAGCAAGAATCAATTGAGAAATGTTTTTCTTTTCTTGGATCACAGAACCTGCTCCTCCAGGCGAGAGTGTAGGGTTAAACTCACTTCCACGCTGGCTGAAGGTTTTCAGACTGCAGGTTAAAGTCTGACAACTATAAACCTGATTCTTTTCAAAAACCTTTAATTTAGCCAGAATCAGTAAAGCAAAAAATGGGCGAGTTTTATCTCTAATCTTAATTACAATATTATGAATTCTTTTAAAAGAAAAAAACGGTAGAGTGGTATGAGATTTCATTTCGTGTTGGCAGTGCAGTGACGCATTCTTTCACACAAACACACAGCTGTCACACTCTCACAGCCTGATCATCATTCAAACTGCAGGCTTGGTTGGAGATAAAGGAAGCAGCAGATCTCACTAGAGTAGAGGGACAACAGACATCTATTAATCTTACCTCCTCTCCTGTCAGGTAGTACGCTGAGAGCAACCCACCGACGTAACGGATGTTCACCTCAAAGAGTGATGCCTCGCCGTTCTGTTAAACCAAAAGAAAGATCAAATTGTCAAATGTCATAGTCAGCCAAAGAAGTCAGTCAGGGAATGAAGGGTACAAAAAATGAATTCACTGCACAGCTCATGAATTATTTTCCCCACTCATGGAGCTATTGGTTTGGGAATAGCAAAGTCCAGATGTGTAGATAAATATTTCACAAAACAGACCGTAAAGTCTCCGAGATGCATGATTATCTGAGGAATATTTATCACTTCCAGGTGTGCTGATTTGCATCGCAGGATTGTAGCAAGAAATACAAAGTGGTGTAGCGATAAAAGAAAAAAACTGATGCTTTGGCTTTGGCTGAAATTTCACAGTGTCGCTACTCTGACGTGGTTTCTTCAGGCCCGATTAGAACCGGGAAGCTGTTCACACAAAAAAAAAAGCTTTATTTGCAACACATGAAAAAATAAATAAACAAATAGAAGAATTGTGTTCATCTTTCAGTAGAGATAGAGATTTTAACAGTGTGTTAATGTTTCTGAGACCTTAGAAGGAAATCAAGCGTGAAATCAACTTGTCTTATTTCTGCAGGAAGCAAGAGGTGCTTGATTGTGGAAACTCGTTCATGAAAACTTTGATTGCACCAGCAGAGAGAAAAGGAAAAAAAAGTCTCAAGAGATGACAAGCAGAAATGAAAAGCAGTGTTGCCCTGATTAAGCATCAGTTATATATTAGTACGCAGAGTTACACAAAGCTCCGAAGCTTCAGCAGCTGTGGCTGTGATCCCCCGTCTCAGCAGTATTCAAAAGTATTTCATTTACAGCCTACTCTTCAAGAAACTGTCACTCCTGTATGGCTCATTTGTTTTGAGTGTGGTTTATATACTGTTAAAAAAAGTTTTGAACGCTGACTGCAAACTCAACAGCACAGAACTGAGTTGTAAATACTTCTTTACTTTCTTTTGAAATGGGTTCTGACGACTTCTTCTGGCAGAGACGTGGTCTCAAGGTCCCAGATCCTTCCAAGGGCACATGCCAGCACATGAAACGCACAAACTTCATTTTATTCTAATACTGCAATCTTGCCTTGACAGAGCAACTCATTCAGCTTAATTTGCTCAGATGTACAGCTACACCTAATTTATACATTTCCCCATAGATCGGTTGCACTTTGGCGTTGAGGACCAGCCAGGAGGACGGCTGGGGGAGCATGTTTTCACGCCACGATCACTAATGTGAAGACTCGTACAACAAATTACTGAGGTTTAGTAAGATTTCAAGCCTTTTTCCCAGTTATTAAACTGCCAACCCCAACTAATATCTAGGTTTTCATTTAGCTTCCCATCCTGCATCAAATAACTTTGCAGTAGGTGCACGTATTCATTATTCCAGTCGGATCAGCGTTATTAGGAACACAGTACCTGTTGGCACATGTAAATTTTCACTGGGTGCTCCAGGCGGCAAAACTGGAAATAGATCATTCTCTTTTCCCCCCCATCTTTCTTTCTTTCTTTCTCCTTCTTCCCAGAAATCTATGTTAAACAGCTGAAAGACCAGGAACTTACAGCAGCAACTGGCCGACAAAATTACATGAACAAAAATATGATTGTTTGGTTTTTGCTTGTTTAAAAGGAAAAATAGTTCAGACAACATCGTAATCAAACATAAACTAGCCTTTTCATCTCCAATGCAAAGTAGTTCATGACTGTATAAATGAGCCTGCTGAGCATGCGCAGCAGCTTCCCGCAGCCTGTTTCTGCTGCGCGTCAGGATGAATGAGACGTGTCCAGCCGGGCAACTGTGCCACTAAATTTCACGGAGACTGAGATCGAGATGTTGTGGATGAGGTGGAGGCCAGGAAAACGACATTATTTGGTGGTCACAGTAAAAGTATAAATAGTATATAAATAGTATAAAATGAAGTGAGTGAGTGGCAGCACGTCGTTGCTGCGCTAAACGCCGTGAGCGCCACGGACAGATGGTGCAGAAAAAAAAAAGAAGTGGTGTGATTTGAAGGTGGAGGCCAAGAGGTACGGAGCCCCTAAAGGGACACAGATTGTTTTTATATATATAATGAGTTTTACGTGCGCGCGTGAAACCTTTAAGGCTGATTTATGGCTCCACGTTACACCAACGCAGAGCCTACGGCGTAGGCTCTGCGTCGTTTTAACACGGAACCATAATTTAGGCTTACGCGCACGCGTCAAGGTTTCTCGCGAGCATAAGACTCATTATATATATATAAAAAAAATCTGAGTCCCATTAGGGGCTCCGTAGAGTGGCCCGGCACTCATTTGTTCTGTCCTCAGTCACTCTCCAGTTGTCACGGTGGGTGACGAGGAGGTTCCCAGCCCAGCGTGTCCTGCACCGCGGCTGCAGCAGCAGCACCAAAGTCCTGACTGACGAGGAACACGATCAGCGCTATTATATTATAAGTCTGATATGGGATGACATTAAAAGTATGAAATGAATCTGGCTTCATTTCACCACCTCACCGCCTGCGTCGCCAGTTCCCCATATCTTAAGACTGTTCCTGCGCGAGGGTCAGGGTTGGCGTAGGGATACGCACATTTTTCGGTTAGTTTTTTCTTTTTAAATCTCAACCTTTGCGTAGAAGGTGGCTTGCGCATCTTTCAAGCCCTGTTTTGTGCACAAGCGAGCTTTATAAATGAGGCCCCTGTACTCTGGGAAATGATGGTGTTACTTGACGTAACTCCACTTCTGCCATGACACTGCAGCCCCCAGGGTAAAAACGACCTACTGGTCCAATAGGAAGGGATTTAAACTCTTACTTTTTTAACTGCATTTAAAAAACGTTAAAAAAGACTATATTTTCCTCTACAATCCATCTGAATATGAGAAGATTATGCTGCTGATATTAGTGTCATGCAATCCCTGATTGATGTGAGATGTTATAGAATTAAATGCCGCTGTCTTCTAAGTGAAATACTTTATTATTCTCGTCCTCCAGCAGTAGTGGTGTATCTCATTTAAAGCTTTTCAGGGATTGTTTGTCTGACGTTCAGTGGAGTCATTAGTCACTGTGGGAATAAGCCCAGTAACCTTACACTTATGAGGAGGTCTCTCTAACCGCCAGGTTCCCATGCCCCATCGCTCTCCCCGTGAGCTTGTTATAAAGAAGATTCCCTCTTCAAAGAAATCAACTAATAGAGCAGAGCCAGCGGAGAGGTCAACGAATACCGTCAACGCCATTAAATCTTGTTCTCCTGTGCTTTGTCCCTTATTTGGTTTCCTACATCCCTCTGGGGGTCATGTATTGATTAAAAGGAAAGCGAGATCTCTAGGGAAAGCTCAACTTTATAGTATACTCGTTATCTTGAAATGATGGTTCAGACACTGTATATACACCGCTGTTTTACCTCAAAAAGGTCCAGAACTTTCAGATTGGAGTAAACAACTATTTGCAGTTTATAATTACTACTTTCAACTCTAAATCTGGATTTAAGCCTGATCACTTCATCAGGTGAAATAACAAATGACATTTTTGACTAGAAATAGGAGAACCACTGCACACAGATACACACACAAACACAAGACTACATGGGAGGGTTTTGCAGAGTAATATATATTTTAAAATGGAAAGACTTAAACTTTAGGCTGAACTCCGTCATGCTCCTGTTTCAGTACGACGCATAAAGCATGGCCCATTTCCTTTTCTAAATGTAATGTGAAATACCAGGTGACAGTGCATGCATCTCAATGTAACCATAATCATTGGCTCTCGTGAGGGTTGAGAGGTTGAAGCAGAAAGCTACTCAATGACTTGGAGACCCACTGAGAAATAAAATTGCCATCTTAAGTGTGGATAAGAAGGAAACTGTAATTGAGAGCTAGAAAGGCCAATGCGCTCCACTTTGAAGCATATGATTGAAACGGGGAGTCGCTAACATCTGCTCATCTCAATTTAGCCTCACATTTATCCTCACTTTCAAATATTTATATCCTTAAGTTTAATATCGAATTAGGTTAACTGAAATCAAAAAGTGGCACAGATGAAAGCCTTCACCCTGTAATAGATGATGTATGAAATATACAGAAAACTAACTTTTTATTAATTAAAAGTGTTTATTATACATAAACATTTAAACTCGCCCACCCCCTAATTTTGTATACGTTTTTTAATTTTTACTTTTTGAATCACTATAAATACATTTGGTAGTTTTATTTCTTTTTCTTTTTTCTAAAGCTATTTCTTTTATTGTTTAGATTCATGGGATGGTGCAGCTGAGCTGAGCCGAGCCGTCGCGCCAACCCCGACATGAGCTGCCCATCCAGTAATGGCACTCGGATTGCAGTGATTAGGAGCCGAGTGTCTATTTAATATCAGCGATCGCATCGTTCAGCAGGACAGCTAGAGGGTACGGTGCCAGTCAGGAAATAAGTCAAGCTGACAAAGACTCTGCAGTTAAGACTTTTAAGTCCCTGTGCAGCTTCAACACTGTAACTCACTAAGCAAGCTTTTCCTAAAGATTGATTTGAAGATTATAAAGAAATATAAAGCTCATGAATGGACGTCCACCCAAACAGCTTTGGGTGTTGTGGTGTTTTCAGTATCAAACATATTATTGTGAAACAGCCAGTCATATGTTTAATGCAATCAGGACAGAAAATCCAAGCAAACAAGCTACACAATAAACCTCACACCTAATTAACCAGTTTTCACGGAGGAAGACATCAGGAGATGGAATTAAGAATAACACCACAGTCTTCGTATAGGCTTTACTTGTGATTAAAAATAAATTCTGCATTTAATTCGGCTTTAAAGTTAGAGTTGCGTTACTATATAATAAAAGAACTCCCCCACTTATCCCCCCACTAATATTGAAAGCCTTCAAAGGCATCAGGGGTCAAACATGAGCTAATATGTGGATAAACATCCACAAATATAGATTAATAAAAGTACATTTTTCTTCGCTCATTTCTAATTATTATCCAAATAAACAAGAAAATTGTTGTTCATGTACAATAAAGACAAAGTATTTTGTGTGGAAAAACAAAAATACAATTTAAATTGATTTAAATAAAGATAAGAAATATTTTCATCCATTTAAAAAAAAATTAAAAATTGAATTTTAGCAAATATAGACTAAAGTTATTTTAGAGTTGCCTCTAAATGTTTCCCAACTATATATTACAGTATTGTTCAGGATTTTTGATATATGAAGTCATTTACAAATCCTTTCCCCATAAGTCAGTAGAAGTTGCAGGACTGAGGTCAAATTCAAATCAATCAAGTCACTGCAGTTCTAAAACACAACCAATCCCTTCTCTACTTACACAAATTCAATAGGAGAATTCTCTTCAACGACTTAAAAGACACAAGACAAAATAAATACATAAATACATACTTGCCAGTGAGTTTATTGTATATTGTATTAAAATTTTCTAGTTTGAGAAAAAAAAAAACACATGTAAAATGCGTTACATAATGCAGCAGAGTACTACTTTTAAAAAATCCTTCAACTTTCTCAAATATGTAGAGTACTGAATGAAAAATTAGCATTTTAATGGGGGTAATAACTCATAGGGTACACTGGTGTTGAAGCTTGTAGGTGTCCTGCCTCAGCAGCACCACTGGTGCAACGTTCCCGACTTCTGCCGAGGAGCATTCCACTAGTCATGCTCAGATTTGCCTGGAATTGCCAGCGTGCTCAGATTTTCTTGGAAGTGCCGTCATGCACAGCACAGATTTGCCTGGGATGCGGGCCTGGCTGGCACGGTCAGCCGCTGCGGTGCCGTGTGCCAAGGCACTGACTAGACTGTTGCCCAATGGGGTGTCCTGCTCAGAGGCTAATGCAATGATTTACTCCTAATAAAGAGGCATCATTGTCACTAAGAAGAAAATTAGACAGAAGTGACACGGAAAAAAAAAAAATGCCTCAGTGAGCCAAACGATGATTGCCTTTCCTACCGGAGCTGGTGATTCATACTTGATGCTGTGATTCAACTTAACACTGATAATTAACAGACAATTCATGAAAGGGGCCAATTTGATCCTGTTACTCTAATCTTACTATAGCGGAGCCTTCTGCAAAACATTTAGTAGCCATTTAGTATACAGCACTTGATCAGTCTCCTATTGGTCCTTCTGGAGAAAAAAACATGTTCGTGATGTCGGTTACTACATCCACCTTTCATGTAAGGTCACACAAGGTGGGTATTGTTCTGCAGCTGCTATAAATATGACAGCACATTTAACTGAAATGAAGGATACAATACAACAGTAACTAATCAGATAAAGAGCAGTGGTAGTTGTGATAAAGTGGAAAATTCAATATTGTAGTTATTGTATTGTTATATAGGTTATATCCCTGATACCAGGAACATGATTTTAATAGTATGTTTGATCAAAACAACTGTCATGGACTTAAATGAAGATTATTCTTAACAAGCATCAGTCATATATTAATATATTAAAAATTCATTTTATCGCACATTGTAGTGTTGCTCTTTAAACCAGCGCAAATTAAAGGAGCCGTCTGTAAGAAATGGCCAAAACTGGTACTGCAGTCACTTTCAAAATATTGTTGAGCAGCGTGTTCCCTCCCCCTCCTCCCCCCGACCAGAGGTTGCCAGGTTTTTCATCCAACACGTTTGTAGCGGCTGCTGCGATAATTAGAGCCGAGCTGGCAACCCGGATGCCGAAACAATACTGACTTGGTGATTGGGAGATAGGTGGAGGGTGGAGCTTCAGACCAAAACAAAAAATGACAACATAAACATCAGTTGAGGGCTGCGACGACTCTTTTTAAACTGGAATATCCTGGCTTGAGTGCTGTTGTCAGTGACATAAGTATTTGAAATGAACATGATTTTTATATGTCTGTTGACATATCGGGGTCATTTTATGATTCGTTTTATTATTGCTCTTACATACAGCTCCTTTAAATGAAAAGATCAAACTGATCAGCAGGGCTCATGTTGCCTTTTCAACACATCAGGGAGTTGTCCCTCCTACTCGAAGACCTTTTTCTTTTATTATTGTGGGGAACTTGATAGTAAAAGTGACCATTGCATTTTGATTTTTAACAGAGCATTTTAACTGACGGCTGTAATTGTTATCTGCTGCAATACGTCAAGTTGACTCAAGAGTCATTCTGCACTCGTCACATTCCCATGATGCATTTTGAACAAGCTCGGCGTAGCCTCAGTGAATATCTAATTTCTTCTCAGACCAACAGAGCACGGTTTAATGGTCAGAAGATAGAGGCATTGATATAGACCCCCGGCTGATGTTTGGAGTCCTGTCACATATGATTTGCATTTTCTTTCTTTGATAACACTTACCCTTTAAACCAGCGTAATTGATAGGCATATAACAACTCCCTAAACATCATTGAGTTGGTGTATAGAGAGAGTGAACGTATTTACACCATAAAACGTCCACTAAATGCATTACCTTGAATAGTAACCGCCTGGTGAATAATTAATCAAATAGAGCCAGGGTGATACATTACAGTTGAATTACAACCCAGCCAATCACCCTGAATCCTATGTCATTGAATGCCCTACCCCCCCCTTTTTTTTTAAAGGTTTCATCCATCTGTGGAGAGACACATATGCAAATACACACATGCAGAATCGAACTGAGCAGCATCCTGTGCTCAAGTTTTGCCTTCTCCTGAGGGACACAACATCCTCCCACCGCTTCCTCTATGATGATGCACAAGACTCATGGGACCACGCTACGCTCTCACTCTGCCATTATTATTCACCCCGCTGCGGTCCGTTTTCCTTTCTTCCCCTCTCTGTGTGCAACTGTCTGCCTCTGCCTCTCATTATCTACCTCCCACTGCATCTGGCCTCGCCGACTGAGCCGCATCCTTGACTCGTTCCTTTACACCACGATAGACGTTTGCTCCCAAACTGCCTCCAAGAACTAAAAAGTACTTCAGCTTCCTAATAATCTTCTGTATCCAAGCTGATAATATTGTACGTCCAGCTGCGTGCAGTTACCATGCACTTAAGAGGTCATTACCTAAGCTAATTAATGCTTCATTTATAAACATTTGTTTCAGCATACTTGCCTTCTCATTACACTATCAATGTGGAACTGAAATGATTACACGATTCAAGAAGTCACTTGATATTAGAGCTGTGCAATATAAGGCAAAAGATGTGAAACTTATTAACAGTGCAATGACGATAATACTTATATCGAAAAATATTTTTGTATATGGTGTTCATGTCCCTCAAAATATCAAATTTGTCACCCTAAACGAGCATTGGCGCTACACTTTACAAATAAATACATTCAAATCTGAAAAATATGGGAAATTATTTAAAATGAGTGCAAATATAATTAAATCCATTACGTATCTTTCGTTGTTACTGCCCCAGTAGTTGAACTCAAAAGTTTGTTTTTGTTGTTTTGTTTTTTAAATATTCAATTCCCCCTTACAGTAGTTCCAGTACGTTCCCCAACCCTTGAAGCAAATCTTTTTAGTTCTTATGCATTACAGTCATTGACATTGTGTCACTGT
Source organism: Cololabis saira (assembly GCF_033807715.1). Classification (NCBI taxonomy): domain Eukaryota; kingdom Metazoa; phylum Chordata; class Actinopteri; order Beloniformes; family Belonidae; genus Cololabis; species Cololabis saira. Next base: position 33,342,127 of record NC_084589.1, read on the forward strand.
TTTCATGCTGTTCACTGCAGTTAATGCAGAAAGTTGAGCAGCATGAAGTCTTAGATGAAACTTGGTTAGGTGTAAATATCTGTTCTGTCTGCATGTCATCTTTTATTCACATTTTTTGTGGTACTCCCTCAACTTCTCCTGTAACCTCAATATTTCATGGACGTCATTAGTTTTACATCTGAAGCTGTTCTTTGATATTTCATAACAGTGTCTATATATGACGCAAACTACTTCAAAATGTGTTTTTTGTAGGATTGGCTGATTCAACTGAAAACATCTGCTGAACAGGGAGGCTGTGATGGGAATATTAGCTTTGGCCTGGGTACAGAATGTGCAAACTAATATTTAGTTTCTGAAAGGTTAGCTCTGGTGTCACAATGACCTGTTTATGAAAACCACAAAATGATGACTAAACATTACAATTCTGATAATCATTCTGCCTCCCTTATTCTGTGTCATTCATGCATCAAGATGCCTGATGTACGTTCTGACCCACCTGCATTCAACTGCTGAATTATTTATTTATTACTCAAGTATTTATTCCTGGTAATGTAAATGCTTTCAGTTTCAGTCTGGATAATCACCTCTTGGTTTAAACATATTATACAGAGGTGTTAATACGTTTTTCCACAACAGAGGCAGAAAAATACTTCATGAATGATGGAAAACACTCATCATTATCTGCAGGTGTGCAACACCCACAGAAAATGTCCTTCAGCCTCTACGTCCCAAGACACAATGTCAGCTCAGCATGAGCTCAGCTCACGGGCTCAGTGTCTTTACTGAACCATCTCCCGCCATTAGAAATGACACAGCTTTTCCTCAGATGTCTTTGTGACCTAGAGCGATTTGAGCCCGGTTAAAAGCAAGCAGGAGGGTCAAAACACCTCTGTGGAGGTACATGACAACCTTGCACAAGGCCTCCTCATTAGGAGCTATTTCAGTTTATCCTGTATTCATACACACACGTATATTTGGAAAACAAATGATCAGCTTTTTAAAAATGGGCTGATTTATAGAGTCTGAGACATGGATGTTAAAACACAGAATATCTGTTGCAAGAATGTGATCACAAGTTAAAAACTGCCCTCATTAAAACAGATAAAATTGAATCAGTCACAAGATCAAAACCACGGTAAAGAAAAGTGGGTAACTTTGATCATCTTGTTGCAGTTAAATATTCTGCAGGGAAACAGTTGGTCCTGACATGCATTAATGAGTTTAAGCGCTCCAACCGTGTCAAACACCGGTGACCTGTGACCCTGCCACCACGGTTAGGGTACTTCCAGATGGTAGCAGGGTCCTTTAATTCAGTGCTGTCCAATCGTGGTTGTTGGGACCCACTGCCCGACATGTTTTGGATGTTTCCATGCTCCAACAGATGTGGTTCAAAAGAATGAATCACCGTATAACCTTGCTCACGTCTGGTTTTAATTTCTTTGATTCATTTGTCTTTCTTCTTGTGCATTCAGCATCGTCATCATTGACCCTACATGTGATGCTCATTCACTTCTCCGTGGGAATGCACACAGCTTAAACAAGAAAACAAAACTACCACCAGACAATCTAATACTGTTGAAGCAATCGTTCAGAAAGTTATAAATTATCCAAGTATAGTTCCATTAAAGGAGCATGAGGTTCCTTTTAAGAAATGAGACTCTCTAGCGCCACCCTTCACCACGACGGCTGTTGGGGGTACTGCAGCCAACAGTGAAGCCGGCACGGGAGAACGGGGAGAACGTGCATGCAGCGTCATGTGACGTCACATCCGCAGCCCAGCGTGGGAAATTTGGGCCCGAATTGCAGCACATTTTGCAGCACACAGCCTGTTCAAGGCAAAGGAGAGATACACTAGAGGGCTCATTCTTTTGGGTTTGGAACGCTTCATCTGACATTATTACTAGAAAACTTAAAACGTATACGAATTTTTTTCATAAATCCTGCCTCAATCTCCTTTAATAAGAACCAACTATTTTTATTTTGATTAATGTGTTTCTATGCAGACTGTTTCAGTTTCTGAAATTATGTTTCACTGTTTGGTAGTTTTTGTTTTAGCTGTGCACATTCCTACAGGGGATGGGTTTTTGTGTGTCTCAACAGGCATGGACAATGCAGTGGCAATAAAAACAAACAAAAAAAAAACAATTCACCGCCTTGAAATTTTCACATAGTCTTGAGAGTGCACCCTCACATAAGTCTCTAAATCCTCTAAAGAAAAATGTTGATTCAAATGGTTGTTGCATTCACATAAGAGTTTAATGCAAGAAACAAAACATTCAAATCAGGTCTTAACCAAATCAGAACTGTAAAATTGGACAGTGTGGCTGGCGACCAGTGGAAGTAAACTTTATGTCTGAACTGGCAGCACAATCTCTGGCTTGTAGGTCCAGCATCCTTTTTAGTTTAAACAAATAAACAGTAATCGCTCATGCTATAAACACTTCAAAAACATCAACCAATCTCTAACAACGCTGGCAATGATAAACTTTGTTTTCTGGCTGCTCTAAGCTCCTGCCGAGCTTATCTGAATTAAATGAACTGGATGGAGCAAATGCAGATATTTCAAGATGACAAAAGAGGCTTTTTAAAGATTTGAGAAATCCGTTTTTGTAAGATGTTTTAGAGAGAAGCATGCCTCTGTCCCTGTGATGATGTGCACCCTCCAACACAATTATGGGCCCACTTATCCCTTCATTGCTAAACAAACAGTCTACATTTCAGCAGAACGAAACACTTACTGAGGAACCACAACATTACAAAAGGCAAAAATAAAAACAAGACTAAAGCAATTTTCACACTGCTTGGAATTTTACTAAAATAACCTCCTGAACTACACCTGAGGATTCAAATCTGCAAATCTGCAGGACATAAAGCAGATAACCTGCCAACTCCAAAGTACAAAGTGCATGTAATGTCAACTGAGCCCATGTGAGATTAGAGTAAGAAATACGCAATAATTACCAGCGTGCAGTGGGGTGTACTTTATCCAGGCAACAGCTATCGACTAAAACGATTATTTCCAGTCAAGTGAACGTGTCTAATTCAACAACTTCCTGTTATATGCCGAATGTGTCAGTTCAGTTACTCACAGACAAGAGATATGTCTGGTTTAAAACATGATCTACTGTATCTATTAATCCTGCGTTTACATGATTTACTTTATTTTTCTGCCTTTTAGATTAACATGTCTTGTGTATCACTCTCCTATTTTTATTAAGTATGAAACCCTCTCAGCTAATTGATCAAACATGGCAGAGTGCAAGATAGCCATCCGGTCTTTGTTTACAGGATGAACAACTAGCCACCCGGCAGTTCAGGAGCCATGAAATGCTACCAATTAATGCACATTTCATCACAATCCAACAAATAATCTACTTAAAAAGAGAAAAGGCTGTTTCACAAACCGATTTATTTAAACCTTTCCCTGGACGGGAAACATAAGTAGATATTCATAGACTCAAGGATACACATTGTCCAGTTTCAAATGTTTGTAGAAGATTTCACAAAAGCTTGTAATGTTTCCAACAGTTTCCATGAGGAGATTCTCAGTTGAGGTTTCTGAACATGTTTCATCATACTTTGCTGTGGTGCTGTGATTTTCTATATCTGCAATGAGAGGCTCATTGATCTACATGTAACTTCAATGATTCAAAACAATCGATGGCTCAAAAACAGTTAAACCCAAAATTACCCATCAGTCAGAATTAACGAAGCATTTCTGGTGAGAAATGGAGCATCTTCAGGAACCAAGAAAAGATCTCCAGTTGCCTTCTATTCAAGCTTTATAGATAATATCCCCTATCTTAAAAGATGTTTTTGACACCATTGGTAGATCATATCATACATTGATAAATTCTAGCGTAAGTTCTGGTTGCGTTCCCGGTCGTCTATAACAAGCTTATTGTGCTAACCCAGATAACAAAAATCTTGATCCCTCTGTGCTTTCCAAATTTAGGCTGATCTCTAAATCGGCTTTCTTATCTAAAGTCCTTGACAAAGTAGTCTCAAAGTTTTTTTTTTCTTTTAGAGGTCAACACAAAATATATGCAAAGTTTCACTCCATCTTTTATGCCTTGTCATAGCACTGAAACTGCACTGCTGAGAATCCATAATAACCTAATTTAACCAGGGGATTCAGCCGTTCTAGTTTTTTATTTATTTATCTTTTGAATTCAGCAGCTGCCTTTGATGCTGTTAACCATAAAACTCTGCTGTTGCATATTGAAAATAATTTGGGGATCAAAGTAGAATTACTAAAGTAATTCCACTTTCATTCACCTTGCAAGAACTCCTCTGTCCATCTCTGGGATCATTTCTTTGGGAGGGCTGCACTTAAGAGTGGTGTTCCACAGGGTTCTGTTTTAGTCCTCATACTTTTTTCATTGTTTATGTTTCCTGGGGCTTTTTTTGTAATAAACATAATGTCTTGTGTCATTTCTACGCTGATGTACAGATGTACCTGCCCTTCAATTAAAAAAAAGTGGTCACTGGAGCCCATTTGATTGTCTAATATATAGTAAAATCTGGTTAAATTTAATGACAGTACAAAAAAGGGAATGTGTTTGATCTCTCTGGGCTGCTGGATGTCAGTACTCTTCCTCATTTGTATTCCTCAGTCAAGACTCTTGGCATTTTTTTTGGTAATGCTTTTACGTTTGATAAAAAGTTCTCATCTCAAGTTTCTTTTGAGCTGAGGCTAATTTCTAAAGTCAAGGCCTACCTCCCTCTTAATGATCTAGAGAGAGCGATACATGCCTTTATATCATTCCGTGATTACTGCAATGGTGCTGCTGGTGTAAAATTGCAGTTGCTCCCCTTTTGAATAGCAAGAGGAAGAGTGACCACATCACCTTACTGTCCAGTATAGGGTTGGTTTTAAAATGTTTTTTTTTTTAGCACCAGGAGTTGTCCCCTCTTTGTTTAACTGAGGTGATTCATGCCCCTAGAGGAGCATTAGGGTCATCCATCGGTTGGTTTTAGGGGTGCCCTGAACAAGATCCCAAACAAGGGTCAATTGATCTTTTGGGGTTTTTGCACCTAAATTATGCAACCACCTTTTCTCCCATGCAAGATCCTCTCCAAAGTTTATTGTTTTATTCCATCAGTTTTATTAGCTTTGTTTTAATTTATGAGGTTTCATTAAATTAATTTTCTTACCATTTATTTAGAGTTTATTACGTATCATGCATTACCTATGTTTAATCTTTTGTTTTGTAACTCACTTTGGTGTCTGTGTTAAATAAAGTTAACTTTACTGTATACGATTAATAGTTGATTGTGTTCATTAAAAAGACTGATGGAAATAGTGTAATCAAATTTAAAGTGCCACTAATGCCATCACTGAATAGAAGCTAAATGAATAAAATAAAAAGGCAAAAATGCAACATTTTAAGACAGCCACACACTTGCAAACTTCAGAGCTTTACTACCTCATAATGTTAATCAATGACAACGCTCTCCATTTGCTAGAGGTGACTTTTCTCATGATTGTACATAATTAAAACACTGTCCTCGAAGATCAACTAAGAAACTAACAACTTAGACAGGCATCTAATAGAAAACTTAAAAGCATGAAAGAAAACTAGAAAAAAAAATCTCTCATCTATCATATATATATACACATACAGTATATATATGCACACACACCCACACACACACACACACACACTATATATATATATACACATACAGTATATATATGTACACAGACACACAATATATATATATATATATATATATATATACATATACACACACACACACACACACACACACACACACACACCATTTATTATCTGTAAGCCATATCAGAGAGCAGGAATGGACAGGTCTTAACTGGCGTCCAATTCTCTTCCAACCTAATGCTTCAGGAAATGGAAACCTCCATCCATCCCATCCTGCTGACTCTCAACATCTCCACTACCATAGTGTTTAAGGTTAGGAGGCACAGAGCACTGCAGGAAGACAACACAGCTCGGTTCTTCAGGCTTACGCAACGACACCGAAGATATTTCACATTCACATACTTTAGATGTGGAATTATAGTTCTTAGTGTGCAACTCATCCAGATACTTTTTAGTGTGGTCTATCTGAAGTTATTGCCAGCAGATGTCTCAAGTTATACTGAAGAGACTTCTTAGAATCATCAGCAAATAGACAAGGTGGAGGCCCTTAACTCTATAAACAGCAACAACTAGAAAATCACAATAAATAAGGTTTTACTGAAAAGATGAGCTCACTTCAACTTTTGTTCAAGACCTTTCATTGTGACAGCGCTTCTGCAATTTGTACAAATCAACATACATTTATTTTGCAGCCTGTAGGCTAACATCTCATGACATACCCAAAAAAGAAAATGAGTGTTCATGATTCCTGCTTTCAAAAAAAGTGTGCAAAGAGAAAAAGAGTGAATAAGCAAAGCAGCAGCAGCAGCAGCAGCAGCAGAAGTCATGTGGCTACATGAAAATGTCAACAGTTTTTTACTGTAGCACTCTATGGCAACAAGTAAAGAGAAAAAACCCAGAGTTTATGTAGAAAAGTAGACATAAAATGCAGACTGAACAATACTACTTTGAAATTAAAATATTTTGCCTAATAAATGAACTGACCTCCTTTATTAGGTTCAGGATTGAAAAAAGCTGTGATGCAAACAAAATATACAGATAACCAGCAAGGGCCAGAGAGTCGTTTGAATTACTCATTTATCTGCCGGTTTGCTCTGAACTTATGATGGTAAACATAAGGCTACTGTTGCGTGTAATTTTAGAGGGAAAAAGCAAAGGAGAACTTTACTGAGGTTTGGAACTGAAACATATTTGAGCTCTCAGGCAATTTAAAATCTCAGACAGTACAGTAATAAAAACTGGTAGCCACTGACTCTCTGTAGCTCACAAGGACGTAGAATTAAAAGAAATGCCCATTACACAGGAAGGAGGGTTGTAAGATGATGTTCAAGAGACGTTTCTTCCTTTGGTAAATATTTAGGAAGTGGCAGGTGACAGGAATACTGGATGCAAGAATGAAATCTCAGGAAAAACCAAAAACCAAACAAAAAGATTCTATTAAATCTGCTTGTTAAAACCTCGTCTGGTTGTGAAGAACCTTCAAGAATATTCACCGACACATATTGTACTATTTCCCTGTAGAGCACAACCTGCGTAATCACCAACAAATGTTTTATAAATCATATCAATGAACATCTACAAACAACCTGGTGTCTGCTAAGTTTTATTTAAGCACAGAGGGGACTCCTTTGGGCTTCTGTTGCAAACTTCTGACTGGAATCTTTGTTCTTCTGGAGTCTGTGGTTGTAACCAGGAGCACGTGGAACATTTCACTAGAGAGGGAGCAAGGGGCTTTAAATAAGTCCAGAAGAAAAGATCACATAGAGAGGCTGAAGGTTTGCCATGCCCTTCACACTGTCCCAGATTTGACCACTTATTACATGTAGTCTGTAAATGACCACTGTTGCAGAAGGGACAAAAACATCATCTTCTGAAGAAAATAACATGCTCACTCTTGTGTTAACATTCCCCCCTTTCCTTTGATTCCCCTTAAATACAGCTTGTTTTTGATGAACACACACAAACCCTCGAGAGCCCTTTCAAAGGTTTGCGAGCTAGAACAATATGTTTTTGGGCCATCGTCAGTCGATGTTTTCTTTCCTTTCTTTAGAGGATTTTTCTTTTTTCTTCATAACCACTAAAAGCCTCCGAAAATTTATGTCAAAAGGCTGTAGTCCCCAAAACTTTAGAAACCGTTAAACAGTGCCTCTGAGACTGAACTTCAGGATACGAAACCCCAAAAGTGCAAAGATGACAGTTACCTGTTCTCATTTAAATAAGGAGAGCTGAACCTCCCAGCAACAATTATGAAGAAAATGGAATGAACGGTGACTGAAAGTATATTAAAATTTGGACGGTGACATGATGGAATACAGTCAAACCCTTAAGTCTTCTTTAATCTTCCTGTTACTTCGTCTTTAATGAGAATAATCCCAATAGACCAAAGCTTAGAAAAATGTGTCCCAGACCGTAGCTCAAAAACTACTGACAACTGTTCAGAGGAGATTCTTAAGAGCAAAAAAGCCTTTGTGCCACAAATGTGCAGCTTTCTTCAGTCAGGGAACCCCATAATGATGATCTCCAGTGATGTTGCCAAATACTTAGATTTGTTAGACAAGGCTGGCGAAGGACTGTCTAATATTACAGAAAACAACTGTGGCAGAAGCACTACATAGCTTCTTATGTTCTCAGCCTCAGGAATAATCAAGTATCATCCTGATCTGTTTGTGTGATCAAGATGAACCTAGCAAAGGGTTTTTAATCTGTGGTTTCTACATACCAAACTCATTTACCAAATCTTAAAAAGTAGAGGATTTACAAATTTGTTCAGCATCATTCCTGGAGACAGAAAAAGGAAAACGCCTTGTGAAAACTTCATCTGATGTTGAAGCTTCTGAATGGAAAGAGAAAGGCTTAAACGTTTTGCAAATTCTGTCAAATTTGCACTTCTGTAATACTTGTCAGTCATGTTTTACAGCCAACAGTTCAGCAAATGGCTGTCACTGTTTGCTGAACTGTAGATGATAGACAAGCCTGAACACATAAATCTCCGAAGTGTGCCTGATGTCAATGTGACCAATTAGTAAAAACAATGTGTCCATGTGTATCCATCCGCCTCTGCTCTTTTATCCTTCATGATGCTGCTGTTTGTGACTGCCTGTTGAAGATGTTAAAGACTTCCACGTTATAATACAATTATTAATTACACTTATAATACTATCTTATTCTCAATCATGACTTTGAGCCAAAGGTTTTAAGATACTTTGATGTACGCTGCAGGGATAAAACATAATGTAGATGAAACAACTGTAACATGAAATTAAACGTTGTACTGCGATGGAGGGCATGAAAGATGTGAAAATCTTTAAAGAGTCTATTGAAGCTAATCTGTGTAATATATTTTTTATATATATAAAAAAAAAAGAAAAAGGAATTATACACCAAAATCTCTAAAGCGACAACAGGGTTGCATGTGGATGACTGCACCAAATTTGACAGTAATGGAGTATCACAAATGGGATTTCTTATGCATGACTTCACACTTATCCGAAGGCAAAAGACATTATAGGATTTCACAGAGAGACATTAAAGATATAAAAGAAATAAATCTTCCTCATAAAAACGAAAATGTTCTAGCGAAATACCAATGTACACTTTAACTGTAACTGTAAACTTTTACAACATAAATGAAAAAATTTAAATGCATAACAGATGTCTTCTGTAATATCCACCACCAAATGTACACAAAATGCCTCTACTTTGGATGTTAATTATGAAAATACCTTTTTCATGATTGTTTGTTGTATATTCCACTTTGTTCAACGTTATTTCGATCTTTAGTTAATGAATGTACTGTATGACCGATATTGTAAAATTGGCTGATTCATTTTAAGGCAAGGCAAGTTTATTTGTATAGCACGTTTCAGCAACAAGGCAATTCAAGGAGCTTTACACGATGAAAAGTAAAGATGAAGGAAAAAAAGATTAGTTACAGTGAAGAGGCATAGTATTGACAAGTTAGACTTAAGCTAGATTTTAACAAGTACATTGTTTCAATTTGAATTGAGAATGGTTTAAATAATTCAGTTCTAGGCAGCTGTAAACAAATTAGTTTTTAACCTTGATTTAAAGGACTTGAGGGTTTCAGCATTGCTTCAGTTTTCTGGAAGTTTGTTCCAGATCTGTGGAGCATCAAAGCTGAATGCTGCTTCTCCATGTTTGGGTCTGATTCTGGGGCGCCAGAGCAGACCTGACCGTGAGACCTGAGAGGTCTGGATGGTTGATATGGCAATGACAAGTCCCTGACGTATTTTAGTCCTAAACCATTCAGTGATTTATAAACTAACAGAAGTATTTTAAAGTCTACAGGGAGCCAGTGTAAAGGCCTGAGAACCTGAGTGATGTGCTCCACTTTTGTAGTTCTAGTGAGAGCTTGGGCAGTTGAACTCTGGATTAACTGCAGCTGCCTGATTGACTTTTTAGGCAGACCTGTGAAGACACTGTTGCTGTAATCAATTTGACTTAAATAAACACATGCATGGGTTTTTCAAGGTCCTGCTGAGATATTAGTCCTTTGATCCTGGAGATGTTTTTCAGGTGATAGAAGGGCGACTTTGTAACCGTCTCTAAAAGTTCACATCCGAGTCCATGACGACACCCAGATTTCAGGCCTTATTAGTGGTTTTTATTTGTGATAACTGAAGCTCTGTGCCGACTCTAAAACACTCTGCTTTTGGTCCATAAACAACTACTTCAGTTTTATTTTTGTTCAGCTGGAGAAAATGATGGCACATCCACTCATTGATTTGTTCGATACATAAACTCAACAATTGTACATTGTCACCTAGTGACATTATGATGTAAAAAGTTGTGGGCCATCTGCATAGTTATGGTAACTAATCGTGTTGTTTATTATCTGAGATAGTGGAAACCTGTAGATGTTAAATAGGAGAGTTCCTAGGATAGAAACTTGGGGAACACCACATGTAAATTATGTCAATCCTGATATGAAGTTCATATTGACACAAGTAATCCCTGTCCTTTAAGACTCAAAGCTTTTAAGTACTGTGCCAGAAAGTCCGACCCAATTCTCCTGTAGCTTGCCCAGATATTTCTTTTTCAACAGTGCTTTGATGACTGCTGTCTTCAAGGTAATTTTGTCCAAATTGGCTTTGATTGGACACAGCACTGTTTATGGACTTGACATTGATGTACTGATTGCTTTTCTAATCTTCTGGATTTTCTCAGTAAAAAAGTTGGCAAAACCATTGCAGGCCCTTGTAGAGTGGAGTTCAGATGCTCCTGACACAGGAGGGTTTGTTAACCGTTCTACAGTAGCAAACAAGGTACGACTATTGTTGATGTTGTTGTTGATGATTTCAGAAAATAAGGATGACCTTGCATTCCTCAGTTGTAAATTATATCAATGACGTCTCCCTTTATAGATATCATTGTGAACCTGGAGTCCAGTCTTTCGCCACCTTCCTTCGGCTTTTCGAAACTCAGTTTTTTCACTTCTTAATAGTGGGGTATTTCTCCACAGAGATTTCTTCGTACCGGAGACAACCTTCACCTCAGTGGAAGCAATGGACTCAATAATATCTAACATTTTAGAGTGAAAGTTATCTAGAATTTCATTTACTGAGTTACAGGAGAGAGTTGAGGTGGAAGAGTAGACTCGGATGAGTAATCCTTAAAAAACACATTTGTTTTTTTTTGTACTTCTCTCTTGCTACTTGATTGTATGTAAATTATACTTTTAAAGAAAACAGAAAAGTAGACAGACAAGGTGACATCATCGCTAAGACCCTTACTGATGATCAAGTCCAAAATATCCCCCCCATTTGTGCATTGCCTGTTTCACGTGTTGAGCCAAACCAAACATTTTTAGTGCATCATAGTTCTTCAGCCTCTCTGTTTTGGGGGTTGTCAACATGGATGTTAAGAGTCCCCCACAATGATTAAACTGTCGTATTCAACACATATCACAGACAGCAGGTCATTGATTAAGTTACCATGACACAAGCTCATGCTTAACCACTGCCAGAAGAAATCCCAGGATTTTAAAGCCATATGACAGGGAATCACATCTTTCAGGACACTAAATAGCCAAAGCATATGAATTATTTTCCCTGAAGATATCACAATATTTGGAGAAACTAATTCAAATTGTCATTAATAAGTTACAACCGTCCCAGAGTAGAGCAAGTTCCCCTTCCAGTGATGAGGTACTGGGGGCTGAAGCTGATGAACTGTGGCAGTTGACACCCGTGAAAAGGTTCACTGTGAAGTGTAAATCTGCAAATCCTGTCTTTATGATTAGTGACACTTGGGCTGTTGGTGGCCGTCTCCACTAAGGCTGTGAGCGCTGCCACAACCAGAAGCTGCGCTGCCACTCAAACATAATAGTCTTCTGTATTGGGATGTCAGAAAAAAACTTGTGTCAAGTGTGTCTCTGTGTGTGATATGGATCTCTTAACATCTGCCTTTCACTACTTATTTGTTAAAACAAATGTACGATGACCAGTAGAAGTAAAACCTTACATTTAAATTAACCTTGTTTTTTTGTTTTTTTTTAGGCCCAGCAGAGGCCGTGTTAAATATTGTGCTGAGATCTTAAGAAAAGAAAAAAACACGTCATTAACACAGGTGTGTTTTGGATGTGATGATAAACTAGGGCTGGTCCCCTGTGTAAAGAATAGTGTGTATAACCTTCACATTAATATTTCCACTCAGATTTGTGCTGAAGGCATCAGGTGCAAGAAGCCACATGTGTCAGATTTGTTTTAGTGGAAATATATTTTAAGATATAAAGATAAACAAAAGATTCCAGTGCTTAGAAGTATTTTGTCAGCAGAGGCGGCAACTTTAAGTTGGGATATTCAATACCCTGTCCAGAAAAAACATGAATTGGGCCTGATTATTGTCCAGCATCACACAGTTGTGCTTTTTTAACTATTTTGTAAACACCATTTCCTGACAGGTGGCCTAGAGGTGACCGCTCTCTTTTACTGAGCTTACAAAACCCAGAACAAACATTTGATCACCACAAAAATCCTGTAACACTTATCTTAGCCTCTACTCAATTCAGCATATCAGACCTGGCAACCCTCAACTGCTCCTGACCCAATATCCAGAGATCCACTCAAGGGGTCGTGGCCTGTTTTTGGTGCTTTTACCCCAGAGGTTTTCCATTTAAAGTATCCTTGCAACCCTTTTCAACCCTTTTTCTGGTATTCATCATACTCTTTGTCTCACAAAGGCCTTTCAGTGAGCCAGAGAATCCAGCGCAATCAGCTGGTAACACACCGTAGCTGATGGCCACACAGAAGGACGCTTTTCATCCTTGCAGGAGTGTTATGAGTGCTGGAAAATTCACAAAGTCAGTGGATACAATGCCGCTGTGAGAGCAGAAGAAAGAGCACATATAAACTCAACTCACCATGCACTCAGGCGTCTGATGAAAACTTCATTTTGCTTATGTAATAAAAGATGGCTGAGCGCAGTGGAGTTCAGTAGCTGCTCAAGTTTGAACTCAGTTACAGTCCAAAATAAGATTATAAAAACATTTTCACTTGGAAACCTTTTATATAGTAAAAAAAAGTTAAATAAATGTAACAAAAGTAAAAGCTCAGTTTTCCATCATGTGATAGAAAGTCAATTCTTTTCTTTTTTTGATACTCTGAGAATTTGCACCTTCAAGTGCTTTTAACACAGTCTGCAAAAATCCAATATGTCTGAGTGTAAACGACCAGCCAGAGTCGGGAGTCTCCTACCAGTGTCAGTCGGTTACCAGCCTCTGTGTGCACGTCAACATCCTCAGCAGAGATGCACTTTAGGAGGGGGAGGGACCCGAGATTTTCATCCTTTCACATTTTCGAACCAGGATATCTTTCTTCTCAAGGTTACCAATTTTCACCTCAAGGAAATACTGTTTCTCTTTTTTGCTTTTTAGAACAAACAACACATGTGTATACACACAAAAAGAAATTACTATCTCAGCACCATTTACAGAGGATTTGAGGAACAAGAATTAGGCTCCACTGCTAAAGTATACTGGTAATTTCTTAAAATGTAAAGCAGTATAATTCTTGAATGTAAAGCACCCTCTCTGATACATGTATATTTTATGTATATCTTTTTTTTTAACCCTCACAGTATGAATATCATTGATTCATTCATTCTCTATATGCACTTCAACCCTGAAGTTAAGGGTCACAGGGATCTGCTGTTACTAGGAAGGATGCATGGTGCACCGTGGAGAGGTCGCCGGTCTGCACACATCACAGAAACAGCCAAACAATCATTTTAGAAAATCGCTAATCAGTTAAGCAATCCCATTCCTAAACTGGAGGAGGAAGTGGAAGTACCCAGACAAAGAAGCACAGGGAGAATAGACAAACTGCCTTTAAGCCATGAGGTAACATTGGTAACCACTGCATCATCACGTAATACACAATGATCAACTCCAATAGGAGTGAAAAAGATGAAAAAGAATCATCAAGCAGAACGAGGATTAGACTGATGCAAGCCTGGATGGACTTGATGAACAGGTTTTTTTAATTAGGAAGCACAACATCCTCCTCTTTCTCCCATCCAGACAGACATCACACCTTCCTAGGGAACCACAGCTTCTCTGTCACTCCTCTGCAGCCTCATATTGCACCTCAGTCAATATACTTACTGTTAGTCACCCAATGATAGGAAATGCTGCATGGTCCTCTGCCTTCACATCCCAGCTCTCTCAGTAGGTGAAGAGGCAGCTAGAGGGACTGAAGTGGAAAAAGGATGCATCGCCAGAAGGTGTCAGCCCCAGAGTCCTGAAGCCCCTCAGCAACCAGGTTTGCAAGACCTTACAGCATCTTTTCATGCTCATCCATCTTCCCTCGACTACAGACCAGCTGCCCCAACATTATTACAAATCCTGGTGAGTCACTTGCCAGTCTATGTAAGAAAACATGCACTCTCTAGGATCCACTGCAGCTGACATGGAGTTGGAAATGAAGATGCCAACATCTTCCCGCAGCTCGACGTTTCAATGAACCCACTGTCATCTGGACAAAGCAAGCAGCAATAAGAGAATCATGTTCTTTAATCTTGCAAACAGACCACAACTGGGTTTGGCTGAAAATGGTCAGCAGCGGAGAAGGACAGCAAAAGGGCTATACTCTACCAGCTTGGGTTTTTTTTAGACACCAAGTACCACTTAAGAGTCCTGCAAGCTCCAAAAAATACAAAGATAACTGCTGGTATGTGGTGCGTTAATGGTGGACGGGAGGGTGAGTGCAGAGATCTTATGGACCACTTTGTGGCATGATGTAGGAACGATCACTCTCTCTCAAACATTAACAAGAGCAAGAAGATTTGAGATCATTTTAGAGTTCTCAAGGATAAACCGAACATCTTTATCATACTAGGAGAAGAGGGGGGATGGTGGAGGACTCCAGATACCTGGGTTTTCACGTTGAAAGCAGATCATAGATGCAACACAGAGGGGGTCCACATGAACTGACACCTGACCACACATGCCAAGATATGCTGCACATCATCTACTAATTCTGTGGTTGAGATTACAGTTTTAATCTGCAGCTGTTAGGAGCATCAGAGCCACTGGCACAAGGAAGAAAGAAAACGAGACCTGATTGTGCAAAGAGGAATGTTGCATAAGGTGCAAAACATAAAACACTGTATGTCTACTGTAAATAATATGCATACATGTATGCGTTTTTGGCTCCCATTCTTAGCTGTTTCAATCTTTCGCACGTATTGTTGAGAAGACAAATAAAGAAATTGAGTGTCTTACTGAATTTAGGTCCAGGCTGGTCTGCACCCACTCCTTGGCATCATTGTATTCTTCCATCAGCCCCATAATGTACAGCGTGTCCAGTGAGTCAATGATGGATGCTCCTCTCAGACCTCCTGCAAGATACGGCGACACAAAGACACATTTTAAATGTGTTGTAACATTTGTAACAATCAGAAATTCAGTGCAGTTCAAGAGCAAGACATTCAACATCGTTAGTGAAACAATCACCAACTAAAACCTTTCCTGAGTACTTGATCGGTGCAAATTCAACTCTTTTCTAATGACCTCACATTCCTGTTATGAAAGACCCCTCGAAAGATATGCTAATCTCCCTCCCAAGCTTATTATACAAGGCACACATGCCTGTTATTTGCTGCTACCAACTTTCCTCTCTATACTGGTGAGAGGAAATACCTTCCTCCTTTTTGGCTGTCATCAAACTTGAGTTATGTCAAACAGCATAGTAGCAGTGGTGCTCATGCCCAGCTACAAACCTTGTAACCTTGGAAACAATGAAAAGAGTTTACACTTGACACTAGGGCTGGGCGATATATCGAGATTTTAATATATATCGATATATTTTCAAACACGATATGGTACGAGACAATATCGTTTATATCGATTTAAAAAAAAAAAAAACATTTTTTTTTTTACATTTTTTTTTTTACATTTTTTTTTTAATGATTTTGATATAGCTTATTTTGTGACAAATTGACTTGAATGTTTTATTTGAGATTTGCACAAATGTTTTGTTATTTGCACAACTGTCAACCTCAGTGGAAAAGTCTGCCTGTTACTGTCTACATTGTATTAATTGCACAGTGTATTTTAATTTAATTGTTATGCAGGAAAGGGATATTTGTTTTATTTTATTCAAGAAGCATTTTTATTCTATATATGCAGGAAGTTTATTTTTATTTCATTCGTTTTATACATTTTGATATTGTGCAGACCTCTGGTACCTGTGTGACATTTAGCACGAGGCTTTGTATTAAAACTGACTGTTTTTTTAAGGGTTTGCCTCAGAAAAAATGAAGCTAACAGAGATGCTATGCTATAATGCTTTGGGGGAAACCCCAATTAAGGCACAGAAAAAATATCGGGATATATATCGAGTATCGCCATTTAGCTAGAAAATATCGAGATATGACTTTTGGTCCATATCGCCCAGCCCTACTTGACACAGTACCTTTAATACCCACAACAGATCAAAGCCTTTACCAACATATACTGCATAAACCCCACCATGATGGGGACATGGATCAGATCATGCATATTTTGCACGCTATTTTTTTTTTCTTTACTTATCTTGCCTTTATATTAGGACCAGCACCTGCGATGAAGCACCTGTAATTTTGTTGTTATGAAATATGAACAATGACAAATAAAGAATCTTGAATCCTGAATAAACGGATCACATACGTAAATGCATATTCATGCTAAGCTCTTCCTATCATTGATCTCTAAGGTTGTGAAGGAATTGACCCTGGATTTTTCTAGAAGACGTTTTAAGATTTAGAAAGGACTGAAACATGCAAGTGTGTTAAACCTCAAGAGAATTAATGCTTTTGGTACAGAAACGGAGTTCTTCGAAGGTAAGCTTGCACTAAGATTTAAACCCGAGCCTTTGAAGCTGTGATTAGTAACAGTAACTTGACAGTGTGTGTGATAAAAAAGTAAAACATGAAAGTCCTCCACACGGTGAGCCTCTACAATTACCGTGGTGATGCTGGATGATAATATGAGAAGAGATTTGTGGAGACAAACATGAAAGCATCCTCTCTCAGGGATTAAAAAAAAAATCTTTCAGTCACAGTGACATAAAAGCCAAGTCATTTAAGAATCAACAAAAGGAGGGAAAGAAAAAAAAATAGCGACATAAAGACTGTTACAAACATTTAGCAGCTGGTCCTGGATTACACAGATCTGATGCGTTTCCTTTCTTAACGTCGGCATGTAAAATCTGCCCATGTGTGGCAACTGTTGCCATGCTGGTGCCCGAGTGCCGATGCTTGTGGATCTCATTTGAAGCTATTCTTTTACTTTTCACAAACTAAATGAGAAATTGTAAGAGATGTAAGAGGCCCTGTGAGAGATTCAGTCCATTTTCGTTCTCAAATGACAAAATATTATGCAAATGCAGTTGCACCTGGCAGAGAATGCTTGGCACAAAGGAAAAATAATCATTATCCTTAATTAATTACTGTATAACAGTTGAATGGAAAATTGTGTTCTGGAGGTTTAATAACAAGAAATTCACAAAAAAATGAAAAACAAAACAAAACCCTGAATCAAACAGCTCAAAGCTCAAAGTCTAGACCTAAAAATGCAATAGTGTGAAAACTGACCTGGTTAAATGAGAGAGGTGATGAAAAATTGTTACGCTCATCCCTGAGAAGAAGCCAGCGTAGGATACATGGCTGGGTTGATCTGATGAAACCATTTAGCAACTTGGCACATCAAAGACATATGAACTATTCTAAAGGCCACTGAACATGCAAACTGTAACCGTACCTCTGGGCAACTAAATGTCTGGGGAGAAATAAAAATATTTCCAAAGAGATTTTTTGTTTTTTGCAACATTCTCAGGATCCTGCTCTTCATCATTTTGTTAATGCTGTTTTAAGCTTAGACTCCATTATTTTTTTGCTATTATACTTACATACAGTGTATATATATATACAGTGTATATATATATTAGGGCTGGGCGATATATCGAGATTTTAATATATATCGATATATTTTCAAACACGATATGGTACGAGACAATATCGTTTATATCGATTAAAAAAAAAAAAGATTTTTTTTTTTTTTACATTTTTTTTTTAAATGATTTTGATATAGCTTATTTTGTGACAAATTGACTTGAATGTTTTATTTGAGATTTGCACAAATGTTTTGTTTTTTGCACAACTGTCAACCTCAGTGGAAAAGTCTGCCTGTTACTGTCTACATTGTATTAATTGCACAGTGTATTTTAATTTAATTGTTATGCAGGAAAGGGATATTTGTTTTATTTTATTCAAGAAGCATTTTTATTCTATATATGCAGGCAGTTTATTTTTATTTCATTTGTTTTATACATTTTGATATTGTGCAGACCTCTGTTAATAAAGGAACCTGTGTGACATTTGGCACGAGGCTTTGACTTAAAACTGACTGTTTTTTTAAGGGTTTGCCTCAGAAAAAAATGAAGCTAACAGAGATGCTATGCTATAATGCTTTGGGGGAAACCCCAATTAAGGCACAGAAAAAATATCGAGATATATATCGAGTATCGCCATTTAGCTAGAAAATATCGAGATATGACTTTTGGTCCATATTGCCCAGCCCTATATAGATATATATATATATATATATATATATATATATATATATATATATATATATATATATATATATATATATATATATATATAAATAATATAATAAACACAATGGTGCACACCCTGTGAACTGAAAAAGGTCATGAAGTTTCGATGTTCCCAGCATCTGGTGTCTTTTTACTCTGTGTTACAAACAAGCTAATTGCAGCCATGTGGAGATTGTACCAGTCTGTTATAGTTTAGAGAGACCTGAGCTGGAAGGCAAATCACTTCATTTACCAGCTGAGCTATGGTCCGAGCCTCATCTATGGCGATGAAGTGTCGAAGGTTAAAAAAATAAATAAATCAGGTGACAAACAGAAATTGCTGAAAAGAGCTTTCTTGGTAGAGAGAGGCTCAGTCATTTGAGAAGGGTTTAGAGTGAACTCACTGGTCTTTCACATCTAAAGGAGACAGCTAAAGCAGTCTGGGCATCTGGTCAGGATGACAGCCAGATGGGAGGTGGCTCAGATATGTCTTATAGGAGGATGACTCCCCATAACAGCGGCAGGAGGCAGCCAGCAGGTAGACAGCCCCGGGTTTTATGGGTAAGCTGCTGTGCCCATAAACCAGCCCCAAGTTCACCAAGGTTGACCATAACTCAGAATAAATGCCGAAGTCGCTCCATATCTGTTGTACTTTATAGAATGAGCAACACAGCAGTTGACAGCGGATGTGCTGTCAAGTCTGATATGAAAGAAAAACAAACTCTTACGACTCAGAGTTCTCAGCTTTTATCCTCCTAAAGACCTTAACATCACTGTTTACCCTGTTCATTTAATGTGAATTTAAAAGGAAAAAGCTGAAAAAAGTAGCACTAATTACCATGACAGAAAAAAAATCTCTACTTCAACAATGAATGGATCAATATTTGCAGCAACATAAACAGACATAAGGTCTGAGATAATGGTCCTCCATCAGAAAAGGAGGCGATGTCCTCCTCAGGTCATGAATAAGTAGGGGTGTAATGATACACTAATCTCATGATACGGTACGATACACGATATTGAGGTCACAATAACGATACGATACTATAGCAGTACTTTTTTTAACAACCTTGAATGAGGAACATATGACTGGAAAAAATTGTCTTTTATTTGAAAGACACAAAATACAAAACAATGCTGTGCGTTTGCCCTATTGTTACAGTTTGTAATGCTTTATAACTGTTTAAGTTTTAAAGAGAAAGCCAGGCCAACCATTTCCCACAAACTGAACTAAAAGTAAATGTCAAGTTTGCACTATGCATCTTCAGTTTCATACAAGTACAAATATTTTGCCACAAACTGAATAGTTTCTCTCGTGTATGATTTGAATTTTTTCTTTTCCAGAAATTTAACAACTAAAATTAAATAAATAAATAAAAGTAAATAAATACATACAATTTTACATCATAAAAAAGATTGATTCATGCTCACCTTATAAGTGTAAGAGGAGAATTATTTTTGTTAAGAAGGTTATTTTGGTAATTCAGGGTTCATTATTTTATAAATATATTCTTTATATTCTGTAAATCAGGGACTATAATGACACTAGTCAGTATATCAGTTGTTAGTATGTTTTAGATTGGGCGGAGTGATACAGCACTAGGTGCTGTGTTGATGTTCTAAAATCCTACACTGTTGAGCGGACAATGAAGTACACTGGAACTCACGCAGAAGTTGTCCCGTGTTTATCCTACTCACGACCCGAAAAAGGTTAATTTAATAAGGTAAGGCTTAACTCTACACCAGCCTTACATAAGTAAAGGTTCAGACCTCAAATGGGGACCGCAAAACGGGACTAGTTTCTTCTGAGCGGAGTTAGATTTTGGTCCGCAGGTCGAGGCGTTTCGTGACGTTTTTGTATCGCGAAATTTCGTGGCACGATATATTGTTACACCCCTATGAATGAGGAGCTACCTCCTTCAAGGAGATCTTGGTATCATGTTCATGATGGGGAGATGGATCAGATCATGACAGAGAGGCATGTAGTAACTTAACCAGTCTGGTACAGTGAAAACAAAACTTAACCACGAACATGAAGCTCGTAATTAACCATGTTCCAGCCCTTGCCCTTTGCTCACGCGCTGTGGGCAGTGACCAGCTGAGTGACATCTCAAGTAAAAGTGCAGAATAGATATCTCTCAGCAGGTTCAAGAACTCCCCATTGATTCCTCACCATTTAGCAAGATGCAGATCACTGGAAGAGCTGGAGGATGTGGGTGGGGAGAGGGAGGTCTGAGGAGCTCTGCTCAGATTAATGTCTCTCCATCCTGTCCCAGTTAAGCAGGGGCTAATCATTACCGCTCTACTGTCTCACAATGGTGACATTATTATACATTACATATCCCCTTTCTTTGAACAGCTGTTTGCCTGATGCAAGCTCATCTCAATATCAGTGAGGGAACAATGCTACCCCACGCTAGTGTGCATATCTCTAGGGTGGCTATGAATAAACCTGCTGTTGTCATCTCATATGAGCAAGACGATATCGGCTATCATTACAAATTCGGAAAATTATAGGTTTATTAAGATGGATCTGAAAGGTTTTTTAGTTAAAGTAAAAAAACAAAAGGTCTGATTTTAGCGCTATCTTCAGTGAGAGTCACAACTGAGTGGAGGGGTGTTACCAAATATGTACAATGGTTATGTCAGGCCAAAAATATCTTTCTGTAACAATAGTCAAAAGACAGAGTGGAAAATTCAAAAGCTCAGAAGATTGATTGAGAATACACAAAGCAGATCGATCCATCATGCTGCACTACTTTGGTTTCCACATGGACCCTGTTTATTTCTGTAGCCAAGTGGTGCCGGCGTAAAGATCCTCAGGGTCCCTCAGCAAACACACGCAATCCGTGTGTCATACTTTATAGAGGCCCAAGCTAAGCACTTGTCAACAACTCATGGCACCAGTTTAAAAGCTTATATCGTCAAGTTTTTACCGTATGCATCCTAACTAAAGCCAAGAAGCCAAGTAAGGTTAAAACACAGTAAAAATGCTTCATTAGATGATAAGAATTTTCAAATAAGTCTGACACTAACATCAGAAGAAAAAAATTTAAAAAACACAACAGAATGATAAACTGAGCATGACAGGTCACATGGTCCACGTTTGATTTGATTTGATTTGTTTATTTGCACAACATAAAAAAAAAAAACGGTACAAAAGTTTAAATGAACATAAAAGCATGAAAATATGTGCAGGTGAGAAAGGAAGCCCTAAATGGGCTTATTCAAAGTGCTCACCAAGAAAATACATTGTATTGAAATAATAGCAAGAACAAAAAACAAAAAACAAAAAAAACAGCGTTCCAAAAAGATGGATATAAACAGACAATTTCTCGGTGTGCACGTGCAGAAGTGAGTCCACATTAAGTGGAAGCACTTCTAGACGCTTGATCAATAAGGCTGTTCTTCAATCTCTGTTTAAAACTACTAATAGACAGTGAAGATTTTGCAATAAGTATATGAGAATTCCAGAGTGAGGCACCTCTGTCTTTGATGGAGAACTGACTGCTATTGGTACGACTGAATGAAGAATGGAGATCCTCAAATTGTCTAGTATTATAGTTATGAATTTGTGAATTGGTCTTAAAAAAAATCTTTGAAAGTACTTGGAAGCATATTTGCAAGATAAGTGCATTTGTAAATGAAAGCACATGATTGGAGTATGTTAATATCATAGATGGATAATAAATTTAATTTTTTAAACAAACGTCAGAGGATCTCCTTGTTGATTCGATGTCTTTTGATAAAAACTAATCTGTTGAAAGCTCACATTCACTGATGTGTCAAGATTTTAAGTTACGTATTGTCATTGTTTTATGGAGTTCGAGAAAAGACGATAGCTGAGGCTTAACTACACCTTTAAGAGACACAAGGACAACTTTCCTTCTGTAACCTTCCCTTTTTCTCTTTACAGTGACGTCTCACAACAGTGAGTGACACTACGAAATTATGACTTATAGCATCTATGTTAAAGATTCAGGGACTTAAGATGTCTATAGTACTTACACTGAAAGGTTATGCATTAAGTGAAACCAAACGATCCTAAGCACATGTTTGTGGGTCCCCAAGGTGGGATTCAAAATGATGTGATGCATATTTGAGACTGGTGATGGCACAATACCCACCCATTATAAAAGAAAGTGTGTGAGAGCAGGCATCAGAGTGCCCAATAGGGATTTCTGCTTAACCACAAAGACAGTACGTGCATGTGTACTCTCAGCAAGACAAATTACATGTGAAGCTATTAGTAAGACACCAATCAGCCGATGTTCATCCATTATAGCCGTCACAGGCCAGTTAGTGTCGGTCAGCAGAGTTACATTACTTAGGCCTGGCCCACATGATCAATTACTCACTACTGTATGGGGTTTTTTATTCCTCCTGTCTTTTTTTATCCCCCCATGATACTACTTGCTGCATTCTCGCTCCTCTTTTTATAAACATACAAACTCATATATAGACTATGCCATTTGATTTATCAGTGAATATTTTTCGAGGCAACATTTCATTTCCAATTTAATTTTTGCTCTGCACATTCCGCACGATCTGCATACAAAATATATGCTGATGTTCCTCAAATGAAATCTAATGGTCACTGTCATTTCCACTGACTAAGTACATTAACAGCACAATATTTTTAATCAGATAAGAAGAATCCATTTTCACAGATGGAACATTTTAAAGCTCCTGTGTAAAAAAGTCAAATCAGGGTTATAGGCTTCTCATTTTAGGTGCCAACCCATAGCAGTTAGCTAATGGAATAAAATATTAAAGATGGGGTGAATATGTAAGCTACACAAGTAATGTCATCAAAGTGAAATAATTGATGCAGACGCTGGGATTCGCACTAATTACACTGGCCTGTTACCAGTGGTTGCCAACATCCAATTATCAATCACAAGGCCAGTGAGTGTCTTGTTAACACTAATGCTACCTGGCACCAGAGAGAGAGAGTTATTGAGCCAGTCTGTCTGTGCGATACTAACGATATCTCACTGTTTACTATTCAAGTCATAGGCCTGGCTCTGAGCATAAAGTGCACTGAGGAGGAGGACCCGTAGTTGAGCGGACTCTTGATGGAGAGCACCAACCGAGCAACAGTCGGTAAGAAGAGAGTGGATTTAAAAGGGAGCAGGATTAAATGGGGTTACAGAGCAGAACATGAAAAAGGTAGCGAGGAACAGAAAGAGAAATGTCATGCCCATCAATCAGCATGGGCTTTTGTGGGGAGCTGAGACACCATCCGTCTGTTGTGGTCTCTGACAAGTTGATGTCACAGGAATTTATAAAAATAAATATATATGTATATACATAAACTGAATAAAGGAGGGTTTTGAATTTTTTTTTAACAAAACAAAAACATAAAATGTATAATTTTTCTTTCCTTATTAGAGATTATATATTTGGGTCTGAAGTGATAATCAACTCTGATAAAACAGACCGCTGTCAGTTTGTTCAGGGGTATGTTTTTCTGAAAATGCATCCTAAAAACTTCCAAATCAAAAAAAAAAAAAGACCAAAAAGGGGAAAAAAGAAACCAAACAAATTTCCATGTGGCTGCAGAAAAATCCCTCATCCTACAGTACCAGTAGTTTATACGGCACAATTCAGATGCATTACTTCAGTACAAGTCAGTATTTTTATTTTCTTTCCTCCTTTTCTTTGTAATATAGGTCAGTTATAACACAAAACTAAATAATAGGAAATGATTTGTGCTGGCATGCAACAACAAATTGTTTCAGACGGCCCTTGTGTCCTTCATGTCATTTACATCCAGTGAATTAAATTATACCTTTTCACCCCTTTTTGTTAAAAACAAAATTACTAGCATGACTACCTTGTTTCAGGCTAATTGTTTGCCATTTATTTAACCCCCCTCATTATGATGTTGTCTGAGTATGTTGGGTTTTTTTGTGCAGAGGTGTTTTTTGCACCTTCACACTGTGTTTTCACACAGTGTGAAGGTGCAAAAAACACCTCGTTTTTTATCCTCCTCTTTCCTAGGGTCATCATTTTTCTCACCTAATGAAGCCTCATGATCCTGTCTACCACATCTCATGTTTGTTTTTTTCTTTTTTCTCTTTGGACGGGCTGTACTGGAATGAATTTCATTGTGTCGTGACGCTGCCTCAATGACAAATAAAGGATCTTGAATCTTGAAGGTCCCAAGGCGCTTGGCGATCATCCTAAACATTAGTGCCACTGTCAAACAGACTCTTTAACCAAGTTTCCAAAAAGTTGGGTTGACGTATAAAATGCAAATACACGCACGAGGATAAGCAAATAATGTAAATATTATATTGAACTGATTTGTATAAAAAATAAAATGATTGGAACTGAGAATGGCTATTTTTTTTAGTTTAATGCCAGCAACACGAGAGAAAGGAAGCCTTTAACTGTTGAGGATACAGCATAAAGTGAGAATAAAACATTTATGTTTCAAAGCTACAAAAGTTTGTCTCCTGTTACTCCAAGTCAAGTCAATATTTTACCAAAAGAAAACTGCATCAAATACAAAACTGCACCACTCACTACGCAAGAGGTTTAGCGAAGTGTATCACAGGGACATCCAATTATGATTTCACCCTACCTCACCCAGCAGAGAAACACCCCTCCCCAACGTTTCTCCTCAGTGTCTCCATTTCCACAATTATGGTAATCACCCGGACCAGCTGCCCTGCAGAAGAGCTTGCATCTGCTGGTGCTTTGTGCCTTCCAGAGCACTTTCTTGGCAAGATAGAAAAAAGCACAGAGAACTGACACATCAAGGATTATTAGAGCCGCAGTCGAAATAAGTTTGATCACTTCCAAAGAGGAGAAGAGGCTTCAGTAACTGTAAATTGTTGCCAGCTGCAGCTTTTCTTTTTCCCAGAATATATTTCTTTAGTTTGTGCACGGTGGACCAAGAACCCCGGGACCTGACTCCCAAACCACTGAACCACTCATGTCCAGGTGAGGATTTTCAAAGGTTAGCTGTGCTTTTGCATTTTCATCTTAGTTACATTTAGTCCTCTTTCATCAGCATCCAGGGAGGCCAACATTATGACCCCTTTACTGGAATGTTTCCCATACATGGAAGACCCTAACCCATCATCAAAAGAAAAAACTAAAATGTAGGAAATCATTGAAAGAGGATTGCATCATGCATTATTATGCATCATGAAGTGAAGTCATCATGAAAATTGTCAAACATTTGTTTGTATTAAATCAAATAAATAAACATATTTTCAACATAAATACATACACACACACCACTAAACATATTAAAGTTTTTCAAATACAATTGTTTGGGTTTGTTTTTACCAACTTATCTCGTCAGTGCATTTGCTACGCACCCCTGTAGCGCAGCAGCTCAGCTGTGGACGGTTGCGTAAGGTGACATTTCAGGGAAGCCTCAGTGCGTTTGATTGGCTGAAAGCTTGAAAGGAATCTTCACAACCAATAGAATCACTGGAAAGTTTATACAACCATTGTCCTTATCAAAAACCTAAATCCTTCTTTGTCAACTCAATCCACCCAGGCCTACATGTCTCAAGTTACAAAAGCATATATTTTTCTGCCTGTTCAGGATTTGTTGAAAGCATATGCATTTGGTCAAAAGATTCAACCTCAACTTCCAAAATTTTCTTTAACTCTGATTGATGGCAGATGATGTGACCCCAGACATTCGTCTGGCCGTACTTGGCTTTCCTTTTGCAAACCTTACTGTGACGTTGGGGTGCGGTTTTGGCTCAGCTCTTGAGGGAGCTGTGTGGCAGCGGATGGTCCAGCTGTCATCAATCAGCCCAATGACATCCCCTGTATTTATACAGTGACAACTGGGACGGGAATGATGGCTGGTGACCAGAAGACAAGAACAAACTCATCCTCTCTGTAGAGTATCAGAGAATAAACCCACATATTACCAACATTGTTGAATGTTCCTGGAAGGAACCCTTAGTAGTTGGATCTTGTACCTTCTTCCCAGGAGCTCAGTGGAACTCAAGCTGAAGATTAAACTGGCTATATTTCCTTCTTGCTCTATTGGGGCTCTTTATTGACCACCCCTTTAAAAGGTAACAGCGTCTGGCTAACTTAAGTAGTGCTCACTGCAAAATAATTTACATGTGATGCCTTCTTAACAACAAACAAAACAAACATTGTGAAGAAAAACTAATTACTGGGACTAAACAGCTGTGTAGCCTTAAGAAAACCACAAAAAAGGCTCTAATTTGCTTTTAATTTGCTAAGGATCATAAAGATTGGACTCTAGAGCCTTCTTACTACACTCATGTGTCAGGTACATCATAGTAGTAAGAGGGCTCCCATCAGGCTTCATGCCTACCACATAAATCTGGGAATTAAGCGCCGTGATCTGGAGGCGGCTGGTCAGATCGGAGTTCAGCAATATTATGTGCGGAAGATGAGTTTAGGTGTCCACCTACATATATCTAATGACCATGTTCTTCAACCAGTAGACTGAGGTAGATGTACACAAGCCGAGGCAGTGATTCCCCTTCAGCAGAACGGCCTCCAAACAGAAATAGGTTTAAATCCAGCCTTACTGGCATTCAGAGGAATTATCAATAAACTGAAAAAATGTTCATGTTTTCACAACCAATGAGCAGCCTCCCACACAGATTAATCTAATCACAAACAAAAATGCACACTGTCCAGACATGATTAGTGATGCTTCAAAACTTCAAACAACACACACGTCACTCTAATTGGAGCAATTTAATTTGCGACTCTGGGAGAGCATGTCGTGTCAGCGCAGCAGTCCTATCTGAAATGACAGCTGCTCACATGAGATTACACGCTGCATACAGTGTTATCGAACTCCTCTTCTCTGACTTCTGCAAAAAGCCCGTCTTGGAATTGATCAACAGACAGAGAGAAATCGGTAAGAGGGCGGAGGATATTCATCTGATGATTCGTCCACACACAAAACCTGATGGGAGATGACATCTCAAAGCTAGATTTGGAGATTACCAGCTAAGAAAAGATATAAAAAAAAGGCTTCCAATCATGCATGCTGCACTTTATCTCATTTGAATTGAGCTTTCTAGCTCACTAGTTGTGCACTGAAAAATGTACAGCCCAGCCCGTTTAGAGGAGACGAAATAACCTGTTGACAAAGAGCACCTGTCAACTGGAGAAATTAAACCAGCCATCGAAGAAGAGCAGTAGCTCCACTTCGTTGGTACGACGTTGCAGCCGTGTAAAAGTACAGGAGGAGACGGTACCAGAGTCATGCATCAGTGCAGCGCACCTAGAGTGGATTTTTAAATAAATATGCGACACATAACCAGCTCACATCAGCACTAAAAACATGTCAGCCTTTCAAGGGAAGTGAAATCAAACTCATGATTTTGCAAAGATCTTCATGAAAGAAAACTACATCTTTGATCAATCTTCAGTAAACCCATTAAGAGACCACTTGGGATTTTAGACTAAAGCACAACGTAAATACACATTTTCTAACAGAATTTTCAGAGGGAAAGCACGTTTGGTTTTCTACCATCGTGTTTATTTCACCTCCTCTAGGGCTGGGCGATATATCGAGATTATAATATATATCGATGTATTTTCAAACACGATATGGTACGAGACAATATCGTTTATATCGATTTTCTTTTTTTTTTTTCTTTTTTTTTTTTACATTTTTTTTTTAAATGATTTTGATATAGCTTATTTTGTGACAAATTGACTTGAATGTTTTATTTGAGATTTGCACAAATGTTTTGTTATTTGCACAACTGTCAACCTCAGTGGAAAAGTCTGCCTGTTACTGTCTACATTGTATTAATTACAGTGTATTTTAATTTAATTGTTATGCAGGAAAGGGATATTTGTTTTATTTTATTCAAGAAGCATTTTTATTCTATATATGCAGGCAGTTTATTTTTATTTCATTTGTTTTATACATTTTGATATTGTGCAGATCTCTGTTAATAAATGTACCTGTGTGACATTTGGCACGAGGCTTTGTATTAAAACTGACTGTTTTTTTAAGGGTTTGCCTCAGAAAAAAATGAAGCTAACAGAGATGCTATGCTATAATGCTTTGGGGGAAACCCCAATTAAGGCACAGAAAAAATATCGAGATATATATCGAGTATCGCCATTTAGCTAGAAAATATCGAGATATGACTTTTGGTCCATATCGCCCAGCCCTCCTCTGTTTCCTGTTTCAAGGATGCGAGAGGTCGTCACTACTATTCGACCACTCAGTCGTCTAGCCATGAAGTTTAGTCCACGTTCAGCAGGCTCTACAAATAGAGGGAATATTTTCATGACTTTTGAATGTGTACATTTAGCAGCCACCTTCCTTCTTCACATTCCTTTGTGTCAAGAGTCACCACACTGATCATGAGCCCCAATTTACATTTTCTTTGGTGTGGATACCAGTAGGTGAAAAGGCGTTGTGTTCATTGTCAGAGGGTACAGCGTGACGAAATGAGTGAAAGTACTGAAGCTTGACAAATACTCGAGATGCACCGATTCTCCCAGAGCTGACATAAATGCTTCAAGTTTCAAGCAGGATGCTCAATGTGCCCGAGTGGAGGAATGAAACAAGAAAAATGCCCGTGATGGGGGACACACCACAAAAAAAAAAAAAAAAAAAAGGCTGCAATGCCAGGAGAAAACAAGGAGTGAAATGTTGTTCAATATAAAACTGTGTGCAACTGTTTGCTGATACAACACAAAAAGCAATACTGAAGAAATTCCTGGTCAAACATGAACAAGCATGGAGCCATAAAATGTTTCACCCTGTATGTATGTGACAGAACGGCTGTGGGATGAATGTAAACTGGTGATTGCTGCAGAAAAACAAAGGTTTGATGCTCGACAACTGCCATTATTGTAACACCTATACTATTGTTGTAACCACAAATGATCCATGGTTCGCCTGAATGGCTCCTGATCATTTGAGCCACAGATTGATTTTTCTGTCTAAGAAAAGACAAAGAAAATAGTTTGGCGCAGCAGAGTGATTTAGTAGAGCGGGAGGAATGGAAAAGGTCCATCTTTTAAAGTCACAACGAGCTGCAGGAGCACTTTTTTTCCCTCCTTCTGACGTCAGTCAACATCAAACCAACGCATATTCACATTTCTGGTGCACATCAGGGTACAGGGTCCCTTTCGGCAACGGATTGGGTTGGTTAACCTTAGGGGTTATAAAGCATATATCACCTGATTTATGTATTTAATGCTGGTAAACAAAATAATCACAGTATGTCAGAATTGCCACACCAGGAACGTACTGTATACCAACTTGGTGACAGACATGAGTCGTCATCATCATCATCTGTGCCTCTGACAGGGAAAAAGCTTGAGAAGCCTACTTAAAATGTATTGACGATAGGATGTTTGTTTTTACGTAGATTTTATTTTAATTTAAGAAAAGCTTCAAATTAGTGATGCACCGAAATGAAAATTTGTGGCCGAAACCAAAACCGAAAATAATAATAAACACTTGGCCGAATACCGAACAATACCGAACATGGTTCTTCAGCAGTTTTTAATTTATTTTGCCAATTTTTTCACCATTGCATAAATCAAATAAATTTGATTTAGGCTTTTCAAAGAAAAAAATCTTTTACAAAATTACAAGGTAGGAAATATTTATTGAACATAAAAAAATGAATTTTTTTTAATTTCCCAGCATTATGTTGTTTTGGTTCCACCTCCTGGTGAATGTTGGTAAAATTCTTATGGGGTTAGTTTTTGGTTGGCCAACGATTTATGTAGTGCAACGTTACGGGACAGAGCGGCCAGTCTATTTCCTTATTTTACAACGCCGTTATTAATTGTTCGTTTTTTTTCCCCACTTATTCCACCGAACACCGAAAGTGTTTTTTTGCCATTTTCGGCCGAACAATTTCGGTTACCGAACAATCGGTGCATCACTACTTCAAATTGTATTAAGTGGGATCGAAGCATGTATCATGCCAATGTTATGCAGTATTTTGAGTGGTGCATGGTAAATGGAATATGGAAAGCAAAATAATGTTTTAATATTTGCCTGCTTTTGTTTTTTTTTTTTTGTTTTTTTTACTGTCAGCCATGTGAACCTCCACAGTCAGAACAAATATACAAGCACATAAAGAAGACACTGTATGGTGTTATGTCATTAAAATAAATGAACATACAATAAATAGGGTCGCAAATGGAAACATGAGGCTTGACGCTTGAAAAGAAGAGAAAGCACTGTACATTTTTAGTCCCTCAAATACATGAATAAAGCAGAACCTGCTTCCCGGTGCTGCTCCGATAAGCTTTAGAGCTCGTCAGATAGGTTTTGATTAAAATGGCAAAACTCAGACTACTGAACATCAAACAGCAGGTCTCGAGTTGCAGAGACACCACCACGAGTGGTTCTGGGTTTACGTCATCACAGAGTGATGGGTGATCACTCCTGACCCAAACATGGAGTTTAAGGAACCTCAGACCAAACGTCAGTAAGAAATTACGTCAAGGGTCTGGGGCCGCATCTGGCGGCAGAGAATTTGACCATCACCCTTAAAATTCATCAGTCCGAGATTGAATCATTACAGTAGAATAGAGGACAATCCCCTATAATCCTCCGGATACGTTCATACATTTTGCAACCAGTTTTTCATCATCTTGACTATAATCCCTGCACAGAGGCTTGATGATGTACTCATGCCCACTGAAGGGGAGTTGTACTAATCCAAGAAGGGAAGAGCTGAATCAAGGGGTGACGATGAAAGATGACTTTGCTTTCATGTTGTCATCATGAGGACTACTTTGTATTGCTTCCATATGTGATGGAGCACAAAAAAAACATAGCCGATTACCCAAAAATGTATGATTCCCAACATAAACTGCATCTTCAGCCTCCCTTACTGTATTTCTTTCAGCGTTATGTTGCAGTGTCTTCTACACAGAATATTACAAAAGCTCCTATTGGTCCTCATATACTGTAGAAGTGATTTTTAAAGATGTCACAAGCTCTTGGTTATGATTAAAAGACTGAATCAATTAAGGCTGCTTGATCACTGGAAAAAAAGTCAAGAATGATTCAAGAATGGTTATCATCATTCATTGAAATGATTATTCACTGAATGTTGGATTTATCAAATTTAATGAAAAATGTTGAAATTTCCATAGTAACACTAAATTTTGTCTTAAATTTCAGACTAAATAAAGATGATTCATGCTACATAGGACATGATGTTGTGGCTGCTCAAATAATCCCTTAGACATTTTTGACCAGAACCACCAGCTTAATCTCTCTTACTTAAACAAATAATTTTATATAACACACAGAAAAGGATTAAGGAACTGCTCACCTATGACCAAATGGAGTCTGTGACTGAATGACATGCGTCATTCTGACTATGTGGCAAAATAGTAGTTTGTTTTTTTATGATTATTGGGAGCCAAAATTGAAATTAATATAAAAATTGACTGCACATCTCTCGGACCAAATAGGGCACAAAACCTTTTCTTTGCTCAGAGACTCCATTAACAGTAGCTTCCCGTCAAGGTCTCATCTTTCTCCATCTAAAAAGGTTTCAGCATGCGTCTGCAGTTAGAGCAAAACATTTCCTCCATTCTCCTGATCTCCTTTTTGCAGAGTTCGAGTCAACAGCCTTGGCATGGGCTAAAACATGCAGTAAATCACCTTGTAGGTTAATATCCTAATGAAGTGGCATACTGACTTTTATTTCTAGACACGATTCCAGCATTTAACCTTCAGACAGGAGTCGGCCTGGAATAAAAGTTTTGTTGTTTCTTTGTTTTTCCAATCAATCACCATTAGGCCCATGATTGAAAGACGGGTGATGTTTGCTAAACCTTCTCAAGAATAAGGCAGGAACACATCACCGGGTGTGCGGGAGGAGTCAGGACTCAGTGGGTCTCTGAATCTAATGTAAAAGCTTGGTAAACATACAAGTCGGGATTTCTAACAATAAAATGACTGGGGTTGTCATTGCCTCAAATAAACTCTCTTGTTACCCACATATAATGCCATTCTTAAAGCCTTCATCACGGTGCAGGCTTCGACTACAAGCACCTTGCTGCGAAGATCCATCTCTATTAGATGGTGGATTTGAGTAAAGTGGGCGTGTTGAAAACCTTCACTTATTTCACATATCAGATTGGTAAGACCTAAAACATCGTCTTAGAATATGACCATGGGAAGAAAAGAAAAAACAGCCACATATAGCAAACGCCATCTCCTTTTTCTTCTTCTTTTCGCTTTAGGGGTTGCAGCAGTTCATCCATATCCATCTTCTACATCTTCCTGTGTCACACCAACCAACTCAGTATCCTCTTTCACCACATCCCAAATCTCCTGCTCAGAGTTTTCCTTTTTATCCTCCCTGGCAGCTCCATCTCCAGTATCCTGCCAATGTTTTCACCATCCCTCCTTTTGATATTGAGGTCAAAGGTGACAGGCAAATGTATTTATACCGCACATTTAAGAACAACAAGGTTGACCAAAGTACTTTGCAATCGGATAAAACAAAAATCATCATTTAAAAGCAGGAAATTATGTCATACTTTACTTAGAATTGAAAGCCAAACCCTATCAATCTAACCTCTCTTACTTTATCTGCAAAACATCTAATCCTGGTGGTTCCTGAAGCACTCCTTCTCACTTCACGTCATCTTTACTGAGAATATCTGTGTTGTACCGTGGTCTGTGGTCTGTGGTCCACGCAGCACAACACCAACACAATTATGAAAAGTAATGCAGTTCATCTACAATGTAGTTTTTCCTCAACTGCTACAAAAAGTCTGAGCTTTGATAAATGATGATGTGCATCATTTTGAGTAGCTGTTAGCCCAACTCATCAGGATTCCTCCAGAGATCACTGAGACTGCTGCAGCCAGGACACCAACTACACATAAGCACGGTCATCAACCTACTTGGGAAAAAAATTAAGACATTCAAATAAGACTAAAATATCCCTGAATTATCCGTTTATATGGCCAACCTCTTTCTGTTTTGTATGTTTTGTCTTTTTGTATACTTTGGAACGTTGACATTGGTTATTGTGTTGTTCATTGTTGAGTTTGTTAGAGAGACCACTGTTTTTGGCTGATTGCTTTCTTTTTGGTAAAATAAAAGTTTCTCTGAATAATTTTACTCACATTGGCAGTATCCTCCATCCTCATGAGTACTCCACCACAAAATCCAAATTTTGAATAATAATAATCATTAAAAAAACAACAACATTGTAACACTGTTGGATGCAGCTGCTGGAGTTTTATTAGACTAATTTGTACAAATATTCTACAATAGGTATCAAAATGTTTGACAGTCCTGGGTCTCTGAGGGATCATTCTTGGTTCCATGACATGCCAAATGTTTTCAGGTCTGGGACCACGCACACAAGGAAAAAGAAAAATCCTTATAAAGTCAAAGTAAAGGAAAACCAAAAAAAGAACATTTAAAAAAAGATTCTACAGAAAGAATCAAAAGAATAAAACATATGTATGTGCTCCGAAAGCACATGAATAAATGCTTCAGCAAGCGGCCAAATCCAAAAATCTGTTTTTAAGTTGCCTTTGTAGGATTTGTTGATTCAAACATAAGTTGAAACCTGTGATAATGGATTCAGGCTGTGATCCCAGAGAATTCAGCTGCATCTCAGGGTAATTAAAGGAAGTGTATAAGTGAACACGCTGATAGAAGTGACAGCTGTCTGTCAGGTCCTTCTATGGACACATCTTAATTTACAGTCATTTTCTACACCTGCTATTTATCACCAGAATAATGACAAATTCTGAATGGAAAGCTATTTGGTAGAGATGTGAAGGACAAGATCCTAATTTGTCACTTGCAGCTTGTTGCTATGGAGACTGATGATTAGATCACGATGGAGCCCATGGGAGATAGAAATGGATGGGGCAGAAATGGAAAGTGGGTGGATGGTTACAACCTTCACTCTGTATTTGACAGGTGGTGATAGGCACCATTTGCAAAGCTCTTTGTTTAACCCTAATGGCAAGGGAGGTTGCTGCTCCACCCCCACATCCCCAGCTCACCCCTCACTAACCTTCACAATGACTGGGCACAGGTCTTGATGAGAGGTAATTGTGAAGGAGGGAAAATCTGTCCGGTCGACCTAATATGTAGGTGGAGTTAAGAGCAGCCAATTGTTAGTGGAAATAATTGCCAGCTGAGTGTTTTCAATAAAAATGTTCCAAATATAGAAACAGAAGGACTTTGCACATGGAGGAAGTGCATAAAAATGAGTCTCATGCAATCCTCAAGCAGCATGCATAAGTATTTTTATGCATGCATTTGTGTATAACTGTATATCTGAGTTCATTTTAAGTCTCTTTAAGCAACACTGAACTGCAAGTTCAATGTGATTTCTGTAGATTATTGTCTTTACAAAAATCATATCAAAATAATAAGTGAAAGTCGGGGAAATTCCTTAATCTCATGGAGGATATCCAAACCCCCCGAAGCAAAACCAAGTCCTCTAAAAAAAAATATGTATTTAATCTGTTTGCTGCATCATAAGCCATTGAAGACTAAATAAATGCATAGAGCTTCATCATTGTAGTTGTTCAAGTTAAAGCTTTTAAATCTCCTCTCTCTGTTTTTCACCATGTAAGAGTCCTGAACAGAGACATTATCTGAAGATTGCTTGCGTTTTGTTGTTTTTTTGGGGATAAACGCTGCCGGTTTAATAGGTGAAGGGTTTAGAGGCTGCATCGTTCTGGCCTGTACACTGTTCATGCCAGGAGCACTCAGAAAAAACAAATAATCTCACACTCTTTGACGGCACCTCTTGAGATGAGGTGGGACAAAATAAAAAATAAAAAGAGTGAAGGCAAAACAGAGTAGCAAAAAAAATAAATAAAAAATAAAGATTAAGTCATCACAAGATGAAAAAAAAAAAAAGTCTTTGGCCTTTCGTTTGACACAGGGGGAGAGGGCTGGGTAACAATTGTGAGAAACAGCATGTAGCCAATCCCTTTAACAGCCATGGGACATCTATTGTTGATGAAAAATCTCTGGTGTGAGGGAGGGGCAACTGTGACACCTCATGTAATGTTCCCTCTGTCTCATCCCAAGTCTTGTCTGCAGCATCTGTTGGACTACGGTTTTGGTTTGGCTTGACCCACATATACATGGGGCAATGACGTCATTAGTGGAGGGATGAGCCCGTCTTTAATCCCCCACTGACTCTGTGGGATTGATTGCATCCCTGCTTCTAAGGAAAAGGAGAAACCGACAGTAATATGCAAGAGCTGTAAAAAGATTGGTAGGTTACAAGCAGGATCTCTCAGAGATGTTACTAAATTTAAACTTGTACAGATTACTTGATGTCCAGTAGATTTAAAAAAAAAAAAAAAAAAGAAAAAATATCCACAAAACAGGCAAAGCGTGTACTGACTTTCAAGTACCACAAAAATCTGCACACACCATTTCCTCACTTTTGTAGTGATTTAGGGGAAACATTGTATGTTTATTCAATTTCTTTCTGACAGTAATAAAGGCAGGAACAACACTATAGCACACCATAAACGAAACCATCATACGTCCGTACTTAGATTAGTATAAACACTGGAAACAAGGGAATTTCTTTGTAGGATGTAAGCAAATGTCTTTTGACAATGCTTCATTTTGGAGAATATGCAAATGGAGGCTCTAAAGTAGATTGGTAAGACAGCACAAGACTGAGTTCAGCAGCAGGGCAGATGGGGAGGGAGCGGGAGAAGAAAAGCCTCCGCCTGCGCCGCAAGCAGGAAGAAAGAACATTTTAGCATCCATGTTGACAACCCTCAGGACATATGGGCAAAGAATGTGTGTTGTGTTCTTGATAATCTTGGACTGAGTGTGATGGAAAAATGCACAACAAAGGGAATTGTCTAAAAAAAAAAAATGTCTAAAGGTCTGAACATCTCCACGGTTCTCTGTCTGACCACTTGGGTTTTCTGTGAGTTTTATTAATGTCAACAGAAGCTTCCAGACAAAGATCAACAACGGTACATAGATGAAAATACCAGTGAAATGTTTATTCAGATCCACTCTTCCCCATCTCTCCTCCAAGCACCTTCAGTTAATGAGTTTGTGGATAAATTCAATAGTTAAATTATTAGTTTAATTGATGCCATTGCTCCCACCAAGGTGAAGGTGATCACTGCTGAAAATAAATCCTCTCTGGAGAATCGCTGCACGAGTAAGAACTGAAAACAGAGTGTCGAAAAGCTGAACGCAGGTGGTGGAAAACTAAATTACAGGTTCATTATGACATTTATCAAGAGAGACTGAGCATGTATAATACGGAGCTGAGGAATGCAAGACAACCCTATTTTTGTGATATCTTTGCCAAAAACAGCAATATTGCACGCACTTTGTTCATTACTGTTGACAGGCTAAACAAACCCTCCTGAGTCAGTGGTTTTCACCAACACCACAGCACTGAGACATCTTTAGTAAAGGTCCTATATGACATCTGCTCTAATACGGATGGTGGGAACACTTCAGTCTTTCTTGGATCTCAGTGCTGCATTCGACACGGTCGACCATAACATCTTGATAAAGCGATTGAGGAACTGGGTGGGACTTTCTGCTACAGCACTTACCTGGCTGGAGTCATATCTAAAATACAGGGACTATTTTGCATCAACTCAAGTAGTGAAAAAGTAGTAATAAAAAAGTATTTTTTTTAAGGGCAGCTCAACTGAAACCTTTAACCAACTACTCTTCTCTTCCACCTCCACTCTGCCCTGTAACTCAGTGAATTAACTTCTAGATAACTTTTGTTCTAACATTTCAGATATAATTGATTCCACTGCTCCCACTAAGGTGAAGGTCGTCTCTGGTAAGAAGAAATCTCTGTGGAGAAATGCCCCACTAGTAAGGAGTGAAAAAAGGGAGTGTCGAAAAGCTAAACGGAGGTGGCGAAAGACTGTCATTGCATCTGATCTGATTCAAATAGTAAACTCATCACTTTTGTCCGGTGTTTTCTCCACAGACCTTGAAGAGAGCAGTCATCAAACCACTGTTGAAAAAGAACAATTTGGAGAAGTTGCTAATGCAAAATTACAGACATCTCAAATCTTCTGTTCATCAGTGAGGTAATTGAAAAAGCTGTGTCTCAACAGTTAAATACCTTCTTAACTCTGACCAAGCGCTGCTCACCACAGTAGGGCTGACACTTATTATTTTCCCACTTTTTGATACATCATTCTGTTAAATGTCGACAAATAATACATGTTACCATTCTCACAATTTTTTTATTTTTGAAAAACTAAATTTGAAACATAAACCAAAGCAAACGTGTCTTAGGGCATTGTTTGGTTTATCAGAACAATCTCCATGAATATCTAAAATAACTTACTCAAAGCCCAAAAAGTGAAAACAATGTTTAAGACATCACTTTGTGTAAAAGTTCATAATTCTAACATAAATGGTTGTAAGTCTTTATGGTTTTCCATCACAAGAGTTAATCACTGCACAATTCACGGTGCTTTTTAATCTTGAAATGATCTTTTACCAGGTGATGGCACAAAAAGGGATGCATATTTTCCAACTGCTGTATTGACAGACAGCACAAACATGACATTAATAGAAATCAATATTGTTTAGTTTTAAGTGCTCAATTTTACAGAGCACCATTTTGTACATCATAATGTCACCAGGTAACAATGAGCCCATACAAATGTTGAGTAAATGCATGGAACAAATAATTGATTGGATTTGCCATACTTTTCTTCAGTTGAACAAAAACAAAACTGAAGTAGTTGTTTATGGACCAAAAGCATAGTGTTTTAGAGTCGGCACAGAGCTTCAGTCATTACAAATAAAAACCACTAATAAGGTCTGAAATCTGGGTGTCGTCATGGACTCGGACCTGAACTTTTAGAGACGGTTACAAAGTCGCCCTTCTATCACCTGAAAAACATCTCCGGATCAAAGGACTAATATCTCAGCAGGACCTTGAAAAACTCATCCACGTGTTTATCTAAGTCAAATTGATTACAGCAACAGTGTCTTCACAGGTCTGCCTAAAAAGTAAATCAGACAGCTGCAGTTAATCCAAAATGCAGCTGCCCGAGCTCTCACTAGAACTACGCAAGTGGAGCACATCACTCTGGTTCTGAAGTCCATAGAATAAACTTTAAAATACTTCTGTTAGTTTATAAACAACTGAATAGTTTAGGACCGGAATACATCAAAGACGTGTTGTTGCCATATCAACCATCCAGACCTCTCAGGTCTTCCGGTTCAGGTCTGCTCTGTGTCCCCAGAATCAGGATGAAACATGGAGAAGCAGCATTCAGCTTTTATGCTCCACAGATCTGGAACAAACTTCCAGAAAACTGCAGGAATGCTGAAACCCTCAGTCCTTTAAATCATGGTTAAAAACTTTTTTACAGCTCCCTAGAACTGAATTATTTAAACAATTCTTAATTTAAATTATGTTAATTTCAGTACTACACTGCAACTCTAACTTTTTTTTACTATGCCACAGCACCTTGAATTGCTTTGTTGCTGAAATGTGCTATACCCATAAACTTGCCTTGCCTAGAGGTTTGAAAAAAATAAGCTATGGACACTATAACATTTGTCCATGTGGTTATCATTTATTATGTTAAACATTATGTTTAGTTGAATCAAAAGCAAAAGTCTGATTTGTGTCAAACATGAGATTAATAATGCTGGAGGAGTGTTATTTGAGAGCTTCCTGGAAGAGTGTCTACAAACATCTTGGCGTTGTTCTTGACGACACTCTCACCTTCCAACTTCACATCAATATGCTCTTGAAGAAACTGAAGTTGAAACTGAGCTTTTTCTTCAGAAACAAGTCCTGCTTTTCAGCTCTTGCTAGGAAACGGCTGGTTACTGCCACCTTCTTGCCTCTTTTGGACTATGGTGATGTCCTCTACATGAATGCATCTGCAAGCTGTCTCCAACTTCTGGATGCTGCGTACCATGGAGCGCTGCGCTTCATTACACCATTGTGTGCTTTACTGTCTGGTTAACTGGCCATCTCTTTCCATCCGCCGAACCCTCCACTGGTACACTCTCATTTACAAATCCATTCTTGGTCTGCTCCCACCCTACCTCTCTGTCTACTTTTCACGCAAGCAATCCAGATACGCTCTCCGTACGCAGGATATCATTACTTACTCCATCCCCTTGGTCCGCACAGAGAAAGGCAAAAGGGCGTTCTCTTTTGCAGCCCCGTCCGCTTGGAACTCCTTGCAACAGAGTCTGAAGTTGACGAACCTGATTCCCCTTGCTAGTTTTAAGCTTTTGCTTAGAGACATGGAGAGTGCATCTTTATCTTGTACTTGCACTAGATGACCTCTGCCGCAGCTAAGCATTTAAAGCACATAAGCTAGTCTGTGTTCTACAAGTTTTATTTTTGTCTGGGGCTAGTGTACTAACCTGATATCTCTATTTTCCAGCTATTTAACGGTTATAGTGTATTGTCATTTCCACTCTGCATCAGTTTCAAGTGTTATGTCCTGTCATATCTTGTCATGTCTCATTTTTATGTTTTATGCAACTGTGTGGATGTGAACAGGTCACACTTGAAAATGAGTCTTCGGACTCAAGTGTTTTATCTGTATAAATAAAGGATAAATAAATAAAATAAATAAACAAACATTTTCACATCTGTATTTCTAGGTATCTTCTTTTCTCTACCTATTGGAGTAAAGTTTACCTAGGAACAACTTTAAAAGATTATAAGTCAGCATTTCATTTTATTTTTCTTCAGCGCACTAAACAAAAAAGAAATGATTTGACTTTGAAGCCTGGAACTGTTCCTGACATCTTCATAGGGTTTCAGGGCCACTCAGAAGGACCTCAACTTGTCTAAGCCTCACACGAAGCTGCCACAGGAGGCCAATTAATATATCTTCCACTTCTTTATTGACACTAAAAGAGAATATAAAAACAAGTCTAAGGTTTCAAAGACATTAGTCAGATAGACTGGGTTCACTTTAGGGACCATTATCAAGTCTTTTCCTAGACTGGTAACAAAAGCAGGGGAAGAAACATGCACACTGGAGATTTCCAAGAGACTTCTCTTCACAATCAGCTTTGTTATTCAGATCAGAGAACACAGTCTTGCTTTTAAGGCACATCGCGATAAAAGATTAATAACATAAACAAGCAGACTGCCCTGATTTGTTTCATCTGTCTGACAGTGAAGATCTCAAGAGCTCCTCAGTCTACGTCCACACCAATATGTTCTCATTTTAAAGAGACATAACTTTGTATCCTGTCTGCTCTGATGTTGCAAGATCTCCAAAGCTGAGATATGCTGACCCTCTTTTAAACTGAAAAGTCCAAGATTGCATTTTTGTTTTAACAAACCGAAGCCAAAACGTGATGATCATGTCACCCACCACATCCATGTTCACATCCCAAATTGCCGTGTGAGAAAATGTCATTTCTTCTTGATACATCACAACCAAATCAACTCTACCCTTTTCCTTCAATAATAGTACAAAAAAGAAAGCAAAACTTCATGATTTGCTTGTTATGTGCATACCATTTCACTTAAATAAATAATGTTTGGCTTTGCATATCCTTCAAATCAATTCTTTATGTTCCCAGGCGGCAAATATTGTGCAGCCAGTAGTTAACAAATAAAAGAGTTAAGACACAGAGTTACATAAAATCACCTTCAAAGAGAGGGATAAGGGACACTAGAAGATTAATAGAGTAAAAACAACAGGCAGTTTAATAAACACATAAATAAAGAGCACAGTTAAAACTTACGTTTCGTTTGCTGCGAAGATGGATGGCAGCTGAGATGAACGTTTTTAAGTTTGTTTATAGTTTCACATCTTGCCAGAATATATCTTGTAACCAATGGGAGTAATTTAAACTCTGAACAAAGGACAAGTATTTTCTAGGCCTTTTTCAAGAATCTCACCGCACGTAAGTTTGTAAAACATCTCATAAAATACTGGCCATATTAAAATGTCCATGTTTAAGCATCTGCTGTTTATTTGAATATTGAAAGAGAATTTAAAAGGATTTTAACCATTCAGTTAATCTAAAATGTTCTGATCCGACTTGCTGTTAGAAATAATAAGAGTCCTCATCCCCAACACTGACTTCACACCCTCCCATCTGCGTTTGAGCTACTGCTTAAAGATTATGTACAGATTCCTTATCGTATCATACAGTGCAGAGTTGTCCAATCCCAGTCCTACATGTTTTAAATGTTTCCCTGCTTCAACAAACCTGATGCAAACAAATGGATCATACTCAACTTGTCATCGTGGTCTGCACAAGTCTGTTCATGACACATTGATATGGATCAGATGTGTTGAAGCAGGAAAATTAAATCTCTATTCCGACATTTATTTTCCCTCAAATCTTTATACATGGGCACATCTCTTTCGTTCAAATATTTATCCTGCTGAACAAGTGTGCTCATAACTGCTATAGAAAAGCAAGGTTTGTTATTTACATAGGTTAAAAAAAGGGCCTTTAATTGGTGGGTTGAGAATGGAGGTTAAACTAATCAGTATCTTCATTATCATTATCTTCTTTGGAAATTGGTCAGCATTCAGCACCACTACATACTGCATATTAGCTCTCCAGGATGAAACCCCTTTTGTGCTTAACATCATGATTTAATTCAAGGCTAAAGGCTCCATAATGTCTGGGTCTGAGATAAGTAGGAAATATAGAAGCACCAGTGCTTTATTTAATGCCCTCCTCTCTGAAAGTGGGGCAGAATATCACCAGGGGCCAAATATTGAATATAATTCACTGCACTGAGAGCTCCGGAAACATGTGTCCTGAGATGACCCCATTTTATTTTCATGCACAAAGAGTCCACGACTCTATATGAATGCAAAACAGTTTAATCATCTTTAATGGCCTTCTACAAAATGTTCATTATGTCCTCATCTACGATCTGACGCATGCTCGCCATCCATCAATTCAAAAATCAGTTGAGTTGTCTCTATAGATTTTTAGAAAAACTGACAAAGCAGGTGGATGGATGAAACTGAAAGAAATGCAGCAAAGGAGAAGGTACAGCAGCATCAAGTTTAAAGAGCAATGTAACACCTGTAACACCTTAACTTCCAGAGGGAGGAAAAACATCTGTGCTTAAGTATTGAGTATGTATCAATGTAGTATTTATCCAGGTGTTTTAAGTGACTACAAAATTAAAAACCAACTAAACATTCTCAGAGCCATCCTCCATCCTCTGTCTGTGATCCCCTAAAGTTTAGTTTTAACACTAACAATAAGGATGTTGAAGGTCATTAGCGACATGCAAGACATCCTATATATCATCCCACTGGTGACTGCCAGTGATTTATTAAAAAAAATGTTTTTTTTCCCCCAAGTCAGCGCAAAGATTGAAGGACAATCATTCAAGTGAATAACATTTAAATGATAGAATAATAAATGCTGAGCCGTGCAAAGACAAACTCCAACTCCACATGAATCACAGTCGTTATTTAGCTATTGAGCTTATGTATGGACATATTGATAAAATGATAAACTAAAAAAAA
The DNA here is from genome assembly GCF_033807715.1 of Cololabis saira. Taxonomy (NCBI): domain Eukaryota; kingdom Metazoa; phylum Chordata; class Actinopteri; order Beloniformes; family Belonidae; genus Cololabis; species Cololabis saira. Next base: position 33,385,331 of record NC_084589.1, read on the forward strand.
AACAATTCCTGACAACATTAAGTTGAATTCTTATATTTACCAGACTTCTGAAAATGGTGAGAGGTTTTGTGAAGTCTTTGGCATAAGATCAGCTTTTCTAGCACCTATGCCAGCATATATTTATAAATGAATAAATAAGACAGTTTCAACTACCCGTCAAAGTTCTGCCGTCTAACCGAGCAGCGATCAGGTTCCTTGTTTTGCATGCAGCTCTGGTACTGACAGTACTGATTGTACTGATAGTAAGGCAGTGAGAGGAACTCCTCTGCGACTCCAGGTAAATGTCATATTTGACTAAAGTCATTTTTGAAGCTGCAGATGAAGTTAATGACACCGGTCCCACTAAACAAGGACTCTATCTCTTTCCTTTCATGACGACGAGAACTTTCAACGTCAACCTGACATGAGGTCATCTCGTTAAGTCAAAAGGGGAACAGGAGACGATGCATAGCCACCGGCAGTTTCACTGCTGCAACATTTCTTGCCAACTCTCAACTAATGTCTTTTTTTTTTATATATATATATATTTTTATCCCAGATTTTTTCCCATTTTCCCACCCAGTGCTCCTACCTAAGTCAGTCCTGGGCATTGCTCCCTCTACCAACCCTGGGAAGCCCTAGACTGAGCTCAGGTCTCCTTCTTAACCTGAGGAGTGAGCAGGCCGCTTCTTTTCACCAGGCAGGGTGAGGATTCGGAATACGGGGAGAACATGCAAACTCCACACAGAACGGCCCTTTTTGCCAACCCCACCCAGGGTGTGGGCACCGAAGTCATGGGGGAACTAACACGCACTTCGGCGCCCACAGCGTCCCCGGCAGGAATTGAAACCAGGACCTTCTTGCTGTGAGACGGCTGCACTACCAGCTGCACTACGTTGCCACTTTTTCATTGAAAAGTATCTTAAGAAATTAGTTATCTCAACTAATTTCTAAAGATACTTTTCAATGAAAAACATTTTTTCGTGGAAATAAAATAATAGGCTCTTTTTAATTAATTTTTCACTTTCGCTGTGTGAGAACTCGCAAACAATCTCACAATTACAGGAAGTACTCCAAAGACATGTCTAACTACCCTGATGGGGGAAAAAATAAAAAATAATCTATTTTCGGTAAAATAGGAGAAAATGATTCTACAAAGCAGCTTAGAAAAATTCACTACATGCCTTGGACTTTGAGTCTTAAAGAAATGAGGAGATAGATCATATTGAAAGGACTGCAGGTCTGAAAGAAAGATTTAAAAGCAGATTATAGTAAAAGAAAAACTGTAACAAGAAGAAAAATGTCTCTGTGGTTGGGGTCCTTTTTAGTATCGAGCTGCAGGGACGTTCTGGTGACTTTCAGCATGCTGACAAGCATCTGACGATGATGCTATCTGCACAGTCGATCCATTTTTGCAGTATCTTTTACTACACTTGGGATTAAATTAGACAACACAGCATCCAATTTCATACCTGGCTTCTCGCATCGCCTCTCACTGTGTGACATTTAGTCACTAGAAAGATGCCCTTTCTTGACTCCTCATGGTACTCAGATGTGCACAGTGTTGCAGACCACAAGCAATGTAAATTATGTCATATTCTAACAGGCTGAAAATGTATTTGTTATATTCACCAAATTCAGTGAAAAGGAAGTCATTTCCCTTCCCCCATTCTTGGAGAAAGAGCCATTTTTCAACTGTGCCGCCACAGATAAATGGCTTATTTTACCCCAGCTTTTTCGTTGTTTGCATATCAATCGAATCTGCATTAAAGCTGCGCTGCACCGATAAAGGTGGCAATTAGCTGCCAGAAGTGGAGGATTTCTCTGTTCATAATGAGAAATCTTTCACCCCAACTGCAGAATTACTTGAAAAGCGTGGATTCAAAATGAAGCAAGGAATGAGGGGAAAAGAGAGAGATAAAAAAAAAATAACCAGATTATAAAGACATATAAAGGCATATAAATTCATGAAACATTTCAACATTTAAGAAACATTATAATCATACTGAAACTTCTGATTTCTCACTGGCGCCTTTTTTCTTTATTTTTTTATCCATTTCCTCTGCAGCTGTCATCAAAGTGAGACAAAAACTTCTAGATCAGTTTTCCTTGAGTTTACTTTTAACTGATGTGTACAACAACCGACACAGTTGTTCCATCCTTTTATTCACGGTTTCTTCACTTGATTTTAATGCACTGACCATCTGTATCACCTGTGTTGTTCTGAATACGTGGCCCTTGCCAGACACACCTGGCTCAAACATAATGTGAAAAAAACCTTTGTGGTCACCTTACAGCTGGAAATAAATCATGTGTGATCGTAAACTCACCAATCACACCACTGTCAAAGAGGCGGACAACTCTGTCGACATCCCAAAGTAAATTAACAAACACAAACAATTAATCTGAAAGCCTTTTATTTATGGACGACTGACGTTCAGTGATTGTATCCGTGTTTATCAGCAGTTAAAATCCGACTATGAGCTATAAATCAAAACTGGCATTGCGGTCTAACTGCCTTTCACCTTTTGTGTCGAGAACAAATCCGGCTTTAGTGGATCACAGCAGATAAACGTCAAGTTGTTTGAGCCTAATCTGTAAGTGCAAGCTATACAGTGATTAATGCTACTATTGTATACTAGCAAAATCGTTTTATTAAGACGAAATCAAGATTCATCGCTGAGCCGTGTTTTGGAGTCTACTCTCAGCAGGGACCCAGCAGTGAATAATTGCTTAAAGCAGCTTTAACATCAACAAATCACTGTAAATGACCCCATCTTTGTATAAATCAGCCCCCTCATTTTAATATCGACAACACCGCCTTCCATTAGGGATCGTGTCCTTGGCTGTTATTTCCACCTAATGAAGCATTTCATCAGGAACAGCGTGAAAAGATTACGCCCTGATACCTCAATCTCCACATGTTCTCACCTGAAAACCTTTGGAAATAAATCACAGTGTAGTGGTAGTACATGTAATAAGTAAGCGTTGTTCTTCAATGTGTGAGCACAGCTTAGCAGACGAAAAGTTTCATTAGTTAAAAAAAAGTTGATCATTTGATATATATATATTACCTCTCTCTCTCTCTGTGACTTGTGCTGAAAGTGTATTGAGGGTCAGATATAGTGGTGGCAGACCAAATTTATTGTTCTGCAACTAAAAGAAAAACAACAAAAAACCAACCAAGGGAGAAAGGGAGAAGATATTTTGCATTGCAAACGCAGAGGCGCTGCAAATAGCTCAAAGAGCAAATGACATGTTTCCAGGAACCAAAATAAAGGGGCACAACTAAAATGTTTAAAAAAGAAACAAGTTTGTTCTTCCTCAACAACCCAAAATAGCTGATTTCAGCATGAACAATACTGAAAAAGACACGTCTCAACCTTTTTCATCACTATTTTGTTTGCAGATTCAGGACGATGTTTTAAATCTAGTCATCTATTTGGATGTGTTTTCCTAAATCTCAAGTTCCTTTATGGCAAGTCCCACCAGGGAACATGAAATTAACCTCACTAGGTGAACAACACTTTCCACAAAAAAAGCAGAAACTCTCCAACTACACTCTACCACAATCAACAACGTAAGAATCGTTCCTTCGACATAATCCTTTTCTCAACTACTTCAACAAGGGAAAGCAAATGGATTCGCTTGCGTTCATTTCAGCTGTAAATTCCAAATACACTCTTTTCTTTGCGAGTGCAGCAGTGAAGATCAGTGACTCTTTACCCGGGGCGCGGCACTTGTTGCCGTCTCATTACTCGGAAAGGTTAAGAGCCGCCGTGTTAGACTGCCTAACTTCAAACGGGTGCTCCAAACTTCATTCTCAATCAGTGTTTGAATTATCTTTTGGCAGTTTTCATCAGATGGTAATCCGGGATCGGCGGCTCAGAAATCTAAGCCATCACACGATTTAAGGGTGCTGCTTCAAACAGACACCCCTTTACGGCCTCACAGGATAGAGAGCGCACCAAAGGGAACACGCTTTCAAAAGAAGTGGCGTTCATCTCTTTAATAATCCTGAATCCCTATGGATCAAATGGAGCAATGAAGTCAGGTATGGAAGACACGAGGAACCGATCTACCTCGAGCAGAGCCGCGTGAGCTGACTGATATGCTCCACTGAGGAGTTGAAGACCCCTCTGGATCCAGCTCCAATTAGAGGCTGGTGGAGTCTGTGACTCCCTCGCGGGCTGAGAGCTTTTCTGTGTTGTGTGAACCCTGAGAAACATCCCAGTGTCAAGCTCACTGAGACATAAACAGGTGAGAAGTTTTCTTTTTTTAAATCCGTAAAGACTCGAGGGACCCTCTGAACATAGATGCTGATAACCCCAAATGTTACATCAGTCCTTAATCAGTTAAATATTTTATTCATTATTCATCTTACCCCTGTCGCTTTTATTTTGGTGTAAACATTTAATGCATAAAATGCAATTTATGCATGCTGAAAGTCTAATTCAGTAAAGAAACAGGATAGCCGATGACTCAGAAGTTATTTTTGCACTTTGAGGTCAAATAGCTTCCAATTTAGGTTTGAATGTAATGGAGAGAAAAAGCCTGCAGAGCTCTGCTCATCTTCATTTGGCAGGATTAATTCTTTTGTCAGCTAAATCCTGAATAATTTGTTGATCCACGCTGTTGATCTACACAAAACTGAGGAATAGTAAACCTAGTGTCTGCCCTTAGCACATAAATATGCATGTTTTTAACACAAAACTATTACAGCTATACTTTCAAATCTCAGAGTAAAGCTGGCACTTCCATTTACAGCGTTAAAGATCCCTCTGTGTTTAGCTGTAGTCCCTGTGCGGCCTGATTTGTACATTAAACCTTACATGAAAAAAGGTCAGCATCTCTACAAGAGACATGCTTGATGCCATTTCTGGGTGTTCGCTACCTTCAGGACGAACTCGGACACTCACCAAACATGTTGCCAATATGCCCATTTTTGGTCAAAGGCCGCAGCTCGTTCTTGCCCCAGGCGTAGCGCTTGTAGTTGTCCCAGGAAAACTTCATCATCTGCAGAGCAAACAAACAAACAAAAGACAAAGCGGTCAGTAAAAAGTAAAGTGATACGCTGAATCTCCAAACATAACCGTAATTAAATTGCTTCAGCTGAAGACAAACGCAATGACGGATGCATTAATAACACTTGAACCCCGCCGCTAAACCACACAGCTGGGATTTCTTCTGCTGCACCTCCTCAAAATTAAAGATTGACTGGTGTCAACAGATGAAAAGCAACATTACTAGATGAAAACATCTCTTTTTAAATGTAAAAAAAAAAGCTCTTGAAGAAGAAAATGTTATCCCGATTCAATTTGCAAAGAGTAATTCAACTTTCTCAGCTGCAGGAAAAATAAAAAAGTGTAGAGAAAAGAGTTAGAAGCTCAAGAAGTTAAATTGATCCCTTAATATACACGAGATAAAGATTTTTAGGTTTGTTTGGGACTCTTATTCATGGTGGCATTGTTTCATTTAGTTTATGTAATATGACAGCACCGATTTCTTTTCAGAGTTTCATTTACTTTTTGTTGTGTTAACTGATGGAGGATTTGGACCACGTGTAATGTCTTCTCCAGCACATTTCCAAAGATTTTCTATTAGGTTTAAGTCTTGATTCTGGTTTGGGGCTGCATGTTTGATCATTTTCAAACCACACTGATGCTTCTTAAAATTCTTATATTGGAATATGCCTGTGCTATTAGGGAAGAAAATAGGTTTAGATAGGAAAAAAATGCACCCTGCGATAGAGTGGTGACCTGCCCAGGGATGGATGGATGGACTGATGGATGGATAGAAAAATCTTGTCCATCAGTATTTAATACCTAACTCACTGAAGCGACTCCAGGTCACATCTCCCCGCAGGTTTGCACAGTAGACATGAGACATAATGGGTTCATCAGTTAATCTGCTGATCTTCTCACCCTGATGGATCTATCACTCTGGGAAAAGAATACGTCTGAACTCAGATATGACAATTTTCTATTGTTCCAGAGTGCGATCTTTATGATCCCAGGGAAGATAAAGCCTTTTTCATTGGTTAGCCTGATTGATAGCACAGCGATCTCCACAGTCGTTTTTTATCTGCTTGACGTAAACGGATCACTTGTAATTAAATAACTTTATGTCAGTTGAAACATATTCAGTTATTGTAGCATTTCTTGATTGAGAAGCTCTATTATCAGTTTGCCGAGTTGAATCTAAGTGGTGGCATTTTCTTTCGGCAGCTGTATATCATTTAATCACCATTTAATTAGTGTGCTTTTCTAAAGTCAGGTAACATCAACTGCTACAAAGTTAAATAATGAAATGCAAATGTGCATGTGCATGCAATTGTACAAAACACACGTTATTTTGTCTTTGTTGCTTCAAATATTTTTCTTTAGTTATAGTCCAGGTCCACAGATATGTCAGTAAGTGACCAGCGATCCAACCCCCTGCGTGTTTCCCCTGGTCTGTGCCAGTTTTCTACTGGTGGAGGTTTGCTGGGGGTTTCTTTCTTTTACTCTTAAAACTGCCCTTTCTCCTACTCAGACCTCCATCAGAACCAAAACAATAGTGAGAGTTGTAATGTTTGCCGTGTTCAGCAGTTGCTTGTGTTGAGCTCAGCTTTGCTGTTATCAGAGTGATGAAACTCATTACGTAAACCCTGAAGGCAACACCAAGGTTTAACCCGAACCCAAATGACTCTTGCTTAAATTAATTTAAATTAACAGCTTTACCCTCATGATAAAAGCAGGAGAAGATTAAATTAAGTAGAATACATTTTGGGGAGCATGAAAGACGATTTTCTTATCTTTCAAGCCTTAGGTGCTCATGAATGTATCTATAAACCAAAGATCTCCACAGAAGTAGGACCAAATTAATGGTTCTGATGTGGCAAAAAAAAAAAAAAAAGGGATTCTGCAAATGTGTCGACATCAATTTCATTCCAGGGGAATCAAATACCGCTTTTCAGTGAAAGAGCACACAGAGTTTGATATATGTGCAGGTTGTCCTCTGCACAGGTGACGTGATATTCTGACGACTGCAAGATTTGATCCCAAAAGGATACGCTGCTTTGATGATGGAGGTGCACATTCATCACTGACTGCTTTGCTTTTATTATTTGAGTTTTTCTAGACTGGTATAACATCTGACAAAACAGTATTTTTTACGTAAATAAAACCAACAATGAGAGCAGCAGCATTCTCTCCGAATCTGATAAAACAGGCACAAAAACATGTGTTGGGGAAGTAGCAGTGATAAATCTTACAAAATATGATCACAAAGGTGATTTTTCTCTGGAAAATAAGACGGAGCTGCAGCCAACTCCGTCTGTAACCCGGCAGAGCGCTCCTCCTCACTGAATAAAAACTCTAAAATGTCTCCACATTTATGTGAAACTGACAGCGTCTTTGAAAACACCAGCCTTCCCCCATTCGCTCAGCATCTTAAAACAGGCAAAGAACAAAAGTAAGAGGGAAAAAAAGCATTTTGCGAAACGGCGAGATGCCTTTTTCTGTTTCTTTTGAAGGATATTGCATACACGTTGGGAACATCTGTGCAAAGTATTATCAAACGGTCCTTTGAGGGAACTTGGACTTTATGACAAACATCAAATAAATGCTGGGGAACAAGGAAAACAGACAGATGTTCACACAAACTGCATGCCTGAAGGAAGTGCACAATTTAAAATAGGAGCATTAATGAGTACTGACGTAACTTTAAGAGATGCTGAAATAGAGAACTTCAGAAATATGACTGCTGAGCTAATTTTCTTTTTTGTATTTGTCTTTTTCCTTTAGTTTTCCAGTTCATATAAACATAAGAACCTAACGGCTGACTCCCTGCTGGCCAGTCACAATTGTTTCTATAAAAAAGATATTTTTTATTCATCTCACTTGTTTAACATGTGTTCTCTGTCCAACAAGTGTTGTTTATTGCAGGTGACTTATTCAGGCTGCACGACATCTGGAGTTGCTGGTTGGGGAAAACTTGGAAAATGCTTCAGAAAGTAGACAGTGATGCAAAGACAGGTGTGAGAAGGACGAAGCAACGAGGGAGTTGAACTGATTACGCTGCTGTCATGGGCATCAGAAAGCAAAGACAAAGCTGCAGGAAATAATGGTTATTTTCAACACTAAAGCCTTGAAGAAGGTCCCAGTAAGAGGGAATAAAGTTGTACAGGATGAATATCAACTACAGCTTACTACAAATGCCGTTTCACTGGGATATCATGTTCCTTAAGCACATATTTTTAACTGCTCCGGTTAAGGTTAATTGATAGGCTCTAACCAACTTCGTTTGCATTTTTAATGAAAGGAGGACGGACACAGATGTTGGTCAAGCGTCAAGTGTTTTTTGAACATATCTCATAATTTCCCAATTGATTACCATGGTCTCACTACTCACACAGTTTTCTTTTCATGTCAAAATGTCAGCCCAATCAAACTCACACTCCTTAATAATGAGCTTCTTGGTTTCCTGCTGCGATACTCTGAAAATACTTCATTTCACTCATTAGAACCAGATATTTGAGTGTGTTTGACTTCATCGGCACTGTGGGCTGCTGAGGGATGCAGCAGGACAAAAGTCAGATATTTAGTGGACTGTTGGAGCAAAAGCCCGTCAATAACGCAATCTAATAGCTGTAGTTTCAGCAGAAGACTCAAGAGTAGTAAAGATGACTGATTTCTTACCAAGAGCTAACACAGCACACATGGGCTTACAGAACTCTGACTGTACTGGACCCCAGGAAGAGTAGTTGATGTAAACTACATCAGCTAATGGGGATCCAAATCAAATAAAATCAAACTCTGACTGTACTTTGGTTCCACTAATTGGCTATAGTTGGAGAAAGGACATTATATACTGAACACAGGATCAATGATTTTATATGAATCAAGAAAGCAACTGACTGGATGCCTGGACTCATGCACTACAGACTCCAAGCTCAAGGAGAGACTCATGACATCAACCAAAAATATCAAAAGATGTATGTAGATACTGCAGCAACAACAACACAACACCCCAAAGGAAATGATGCAAGACAAGATCAATTCATCTCTCTTTTCTTTTCAAGAATCAAACTATACTCACGCACTTCAACAAGTTCACACCCTCTCATGCCACATGGCATTTCTCACTCACGGAGAAATTAACTTACACCCCACAGTAAGAGCTGAGCTCACAGCTGTTTTGAGTTCCCAACCTATCAGCCAATCAGGAACTAGAATGTTTTGTTGCCAGGTAAGGTCTGAGTTTCAGCTTCAAGCGTTCCATGAATGCGTAGTGGAGGTAACCTAAGTTACAACACAGCAAGTTACACACACACACACACACACACACACACACACACACACACACACACACACACACACACACACACACACACACACACACACACACACACACACTAACCACCACCGGTCAAGGCGCCCATTTGGGGTTAAATGTGTTTTTCTTTAGTAATTTAGTTTTGTTTGTTTAGAGCAGAATAAGAGCACTGCTGTTTAATTATTATTATTATGCATACCTAAGACAAATTATTTAATATAGCATAAATATTGTGAAGAGATGGGGGGCACACACCCTGTGCAGATATTTGTATGCACCATGTTCGTGCAGAAGTGTTTGGTCTCAGGTATGAGCACATTTTGTGTAATGAATGGGCTTGCCCTTGACACAGTGGGACAAGCTGTGGCACAACTAATATGTATTATTCTGTTTTTCAGCTTGTTGGATCCACATTTGCACCCTACATGTAAAAACAGAACCTCTCCAAAGGCGCCTTTAATTCCAACTGCCAGCGGCAGAGCGGAGGCTGATATTTAAATGTGTGAGTTGTGTGTATAAAGTCATCGGATAAGTGGTTTTCACTGGACTTGTTAGCAGGTGGAGGACCTAAAGTTAAAACCACTTTATCAAATTTAGACATGCTGTACCTGGCAGCCACTAGAAAGGCCTTTAAAACACATTTCATATTTTTACGGAAAAAACAAAACAAAGTCCATGTTTAATAACTTGAAAGGATGACACAGAGTAGAATAAATATGCAGGAACAAACCGGATAATGAGATGGGTCCAGAGGGTTTAAATAAAAATAAAACCTCTCTGAATTGTGAGGTCGGGCAAATATTTTAATCAGAGATGCAGCTAAAGCAATAATCTCGGCAAATTCTCGTTTCAACCCCTAATTTTAGTTGAATCGCAGTTAAAATAAAACTTTTCCACCAACTGTCAAAGCACCTACAGCAGGTGACCAGACGTTCTTTCCCTGTCAAACATCTTTTCAAACATTTTGAACTTTGGGAAATGAAAACAGCTGCATCAGGTAATAAAAACCGAGCAGCCAGACATAACATGGATGTCAAACTGACATTTAATTTCCAAATGTCTGTTTGAACACCGACTGCTGTGCTGGTACTGTCTTTCAGTGGGATGTGGGACTTGAATGAAGAGATTAAGAAATTCCAGTATGGCAGCACCTCCTGCTCAGCATGGTGTCTTTTTTGAGCTCCAGTGGTTTATTACATTTCTGAACCTTCTATCCTCAGAAACTGCTGATCATTTGGCACCAGAAATTTACAGATTATCTTTCTGAAGGCTTTTTTACTGGTCATCATACTGTAGTTTCGACAGAGTGGAATTATGCTTGTGAATGTGATTTGCATTACGTCCTTGTAAGCTGAAGCATCTCATTGTGCTGCAGGAAAAAACTGAGGTCAGTTATTCACCTGATGCATATGACTTTATTTGCGGGGATGGCACATGGTTACTCTACAGAACCTGCACACAATGACATGCTGATCAAGTATGTGCACGTTAAAAGAAGAGCGGCCAACGCAGCATCGGTCTGTGTGTAGGTGGAGGAGAGAGCAGTGACCTATCAAAAGTAGCAATAATACATTTACTGATCATAAAAGGATCCATTTTCTTTATCAATATATTATGTAAATTTAAATTAAATTTTTGTTAGAATCTGGAAAACGTTTACATCATTTAAATAATTTGGGCTCTGCCCCTCACATAGCCAAGAAGACGATGAGTCCGTCTGCAAAGCTCTGCAGCTTTTCTGGACCACTTGTTGGAGCTGATCATCTTCAGATTCAGGAAGCGTTCTTATCTGGCCTGGCCAGCTGTACCAATTCACTTACTCTCTTGTGAAATGGGCCCGCTTCTCCTCCCAATCACAGCCATTTTCACCAGTGGAGAAGGTATCGAACCGATTGCAACGGTGCAGGCGTTATGCAAAGACTTTTTAAAACTACCAAAAGAAATTACTTCGTTTTTTTCCAAACGAGTGTGATTCATCTATGGATGCAGATACTAGAAGTCTAAACTTAAAAAAGATCACCGTAGGAGGGGAGATAGGAAAAAAAATGGATTGCTGGATTGCTGACACTAACAAGGCCACATATTTTTAACGCACGGGTCATGGGTAACTTACCAGTTGTAGCTATATTTTTCTAATTAAAATAAAATGCCGTGCTTTTTTTCCCCATTTTGTTTAAATCTTTTTTCAGAGAAATTGTTGGAGAGAGAAAGCAGTCTCTTCAGAAAATTACTCAAATTTATCATACAGGGAAAAAATAATAATAATACAAAAAACATAGTGCCCCAGCCCTCAGTGGAAAGATATAATATACTGTACTTCAACGTTTTGGGCATAATTTCCACCAGGCTAAAAGTGTACATATTTGTGGTACAGTAGCACTTCAAGCCATCGATCAAATACCAACCAGTATCAGAAGATTTCTCTCAGGTTCATTATCCAATCTGGAAAAGTGACCAAGTGTCACAGTGACACCCAAACCTGGAGTCCTTCACGGGAAAACCCTCAAAGCTCATCTACCGCAGCGATTCAGACAACACTTACTCTGGCTCATGGCATGATCCAAAAATAAACGTAGTCATCTGATGACACGGTTGAGGGAGACGATCTGTGATCACCATCAAGTCTTCAGTGAGTCAGTCGCCATCATCCGGGCACACTTGGCTGACTAAATTTGTTCAGGCACCAACATTAGTAATATAATATTATATGTCTTGCCAAATTGATAAAAATGCTTGAATGGATATGGGAAGCACAAAACAATATGTCAATTATTATATACAGACAGAAACAAGCAGTTAATTAAAAGAGAACAAATAAAAACAATTTGTGCTATGCAAGGAATAATATTGGTTAAAATAAGTTTTACCCACTGATTACAAATAAGCTTAAGCCAGTGAAAAGAAAATAATTCAATTATTCATTCAACACAAGCCATTTCTGTACATTTCAAAATTTGCTGTAATATTTGGAAACTACTGGCCACAGAAGGCTTTATAAAACAACTATTACTTGAGACAGCAGAGACAAGAACTCATCTCATAAATATGCATTAGGCGTGCATCAAAGTGTTCTTGACACTTTTTTTTCCGACGAGGATGTTCTGTAACGCAGCCACTACATTTGGCTCCACACGAGGCCACCCTCTAATCTGAGAAGGATGGTGGTGGTTAATGGATGATACATCACCCCGTAACACGAGGTGCTGTGTCATCACCTGAAACCAACGGGACCTTTGGCACAGAAAATGTGGAATCAGCTTCTTTCTGCATTGTTTTCCTAGAACTTCCCACCTAAACTTGAAAGCCCCCCCTCAACGCTTCCTCCTGCGTCAAGTTTTAAGCCTGCCTAGTCATTTCCTGCCTATTAAAACCACATTTATAGCGTGCTTCGACAGACCCCTCCAGGCCTCCGACGGCCAGCGAGGGCAACCTGAGTCAGCACAACAGTGTGGTCCATTACAAGCAGGTCTCAAAACAAGAGGAGCAGGCGGCACTGAGCTGTGAGCCGGTCATGCATTGAATTAATGACCATCAAGAATCAACATCAGCCTACAGATACGTGTAGACACTTTTATTTTCCTGAATGATCCTCCATATCCAGAGCAAAAATATGCAGGGAGATATTGTTCTGGTGAGAAGGCGCCCATGTCGTGTTTTGTATTTAGGAATAATTAGGTCAGTAAGCCTTGGAACATGAGGTGGCGAGAGATATAATTTAAGTCAATCTCTGTTGAAATCAAAAAGGGCATATGTACTGACAGCTGTTGTTTAATTTAACACAAAAATGAAATTATATTGTATCCAAAGTGAATTCATTCATTCAATTATACATCCAACTCTGGGATGTTTAATTGGTATGTAAGGGATGTCTCTAAATAAATCTAAATGACATTTTCTAGGTTAAACTTTCATTTGCTTCTACCTTTCCTTCTCTGGTGAATTCACAGCCCTTTCCAAAACTCATCATTAGGAGCGAAGTGCAACCTGCGCCAAACTGTCTGAGGTGGATAAAGAGGTTCAATGCGAAGGACGGGGATATAAATAAATAAATAAAATCGCCACACAGAGCCTTATTAGGCGTCTGGACAAGGAGGGAGAAAGACAGAGTTGGGAATTTATATGAAAATTGATTTTGAACTACATAATACATCAAAATCATTATTCCTCTCCCAATCAAGTGAACCCTGAGATAACTGCTAAAGATGAGCTTTAGCACCCGTGGAGGTCAGAGGTAAAGTGTGACAGCAGACAGATTAGATTCAGCTGACACTATTAACAGGTTTATTCATTTAATTTGACATTGATAATGCAGGAAGGCGATGACGACTGTTGCACACCTGCTCCCGGACAATCGAGCACCACACGCACACGTAGAACAAGAATAGAGGGAAATGAGACAGATCTCACATAATTAGCCCAGACGCCATTCAGTCAAGCCTCTTCAGTCCTCCACATCTCTCTCTTTAAACATATATGGCCTGGAGAAAGGTGAGGGTTGTCTCCAACAACGCACCACAATGAAAGTATTTTCCAAAGCTACGACTGCTTGCTGTCAAAGGAAATACAGCTTGGTCTTTCAGCTCAGTTCAGCTTGACAGGTCTGATTCACTCTCGCTGCACTCATCACAGCGTCATTCCCAGATGCAGCGAGCATCTGTAAGCGGTATCAGAGCGTATAAAAAACAACTAAAATGCTACCCGCTGAGCTACAGTACAAATGGCAAACAGAACAATAGGGATCAGAAAGTGGATATGATGCGCTGTATCTGACAGTCTATGATATTTCCCTCAGGAGTTAACGGCAACCCGGCACGGAGGACGGGGAACCCGGGACCATTTGCCTCAGTAATAACCGTTTGAGGTGACAGGTTCTGTGTATCAGTTGAGCAGAAAGTGCTGGTAGTTATGGTCTGCAAATATCCTTAATCAAGCCTTCATTTAAACATCTGATATGAAGCAAACTCGACTCGACTGAAACGCTGCTTTAATACCAGTGGTGGACAGTAACGGAGTAAATTTACTTGAGTACTGTACTAGGATTTGTACTTTACTTGAGTATTAGATTTATTTGGTACTTATTACTCTTACTTGAATACATTTCCAAGACAAATATTTTTACTTTTACTCGAGCACATTTCTAGGAAGGCTGAAAAGTACTCGTTACTTTCAGGTCTGCTCTTTTTTCTTCTTCCCTAAAATCCTATTGAACACAAGCTGTTTTTGTCAAAGGAGGAGACCTATCACAGTGCACGCTCTCCACTGGGATGTACGTAAAGCGGAAATACGTCAAGCCTCCTCAAAACGATACCGCCAAAGTAGCCTGCGTTTGTCAAGACAGAGCTGCAACAAGTCAAGACAGAGCTGCAACAATTCAAGACAGAGCCGCAACAAGTCAAGACAGAGCCGCAACAAGTCAAGACAGAGCTGCAACAATTCAAGACAGAGCCGCAACAAGTCAAGACAGAGCCGCAACAAGTCAAGACATTGCCGCAACAATGGCTACGCCTGCGTCAGGAGAAGAATATTGGGATATTGGGAGACAGGCACAGAGACAGACAAGACAGACATTGGGAGACAGACAAGACAGACATTGGGAGACAGTTTGTTATGCTCTATATTGCTATATTGTACTGGTACATGTCCTTCCTGTAAAGTTAAGTGACTTCAACATTGAGTTATTGAAAGCAGAGATGTAGTTTTTTGTAAAGCAGTGGTCTTTGAGGGGGATCCAGACTTAGTTGGATGGTGCAGGTTCATTTGGTTTCAGTTCATGATTGTTAATAAACTCTGCATCATCTGCTGTCCTCTTATGATCCCATTCATTTGATTTGTTTTTGGTGTTTCTGCAGGTTTTATATAACATTGTGGTTCTAAAAGCAGCACATCAGTGCAGCTGGTTTCAAAAAGTTAATTCTCAGAAACAAGAGTTAAAAGATCCGTAAATTAATTTAGAAAAAAATATAGTAATTTACTGATGTGGAAAATAAGAAATTTACTCTTACTCTTACTCTTACTTAAAGTAAATTTAAAAGCATTTACTTTTGGATACTTAAGTACCTTTAAAAGCAAGTACTTTTCTACTCTTACTCGAGTAATATTTTGACTGAGCTACTTTTACTTGTAACGGAGTAAATTTTGACCAGTAGTATTTGTACTCTTACTCAAGTACTGGGGTCGAGTACTCTGTCCACCTCTGTTTAATAGCAGAATGATGTTTGTCCGCACTGGAGCTGTCAAGGCTCCTGTCAAACAGTTTTCCTTTGGCTCTTAGTTTCTGTGGATCGCTAACCCGGCCCGGTCAATAAACCTCGCCATAAATGTTGATCGGGTTTGAAGGAGAGCAGAGCGGTTTCTACACCTGCTGGAGAAACAGGAACTTTCATGGTCAAGTATTGAAAACCTCCAATAGGTCAGAACCCCCAGCTGACTATCCTCCACTGCTTTTACTTTCATAGACTGCACTTCTCTCCTCAGGCACAAGCGGGCAATGAAACTGCTACAATGGTGCAGAAATCGGGGAGTTAGTAAGCGCAAACCATCGCAAAGCCTTTACAGCGATATTAAAGTACGTGAGGGAGGATGATACAGAAGCCAGGGAACAAAGTCATGAAGGAAGGACACACGGAGGAGCGAGAAGTCATTTGTCTTTAAGACATTGCTAATTTAAGCAGGCTACGTGTGAAAATGTTTACTCTCTACAATGGCTTCCTGCAGAAAGTTGTCGCCCCCCCCGCTATCACAGGAAGAAGACTTTTAGTAGAAGCTCTTTTGAGTGAAAAAGTGTGCAAGCAGAGAAGGTTTTGGACAAATGCATCAGGGATATATAAAAAAAAAAAATTATAATAATAAATAAATACATAAAAAGACTCAGCTCTTAAGTGGGACTGAAAGCTTGTTTTTTATTGCATCAAATTACTCATAATTTTCAGATTTATTTCAGTCAGCAATAAAAAAAACTAATTTTTCTGTATGTTGGAGGTTAAACAGCGACCAAAAATCCACAATATGTACTTGGATGGTGGAGTGTCTGACGTGTACGCCGATCAGCTTCTTTGTTATGCTGGCATATGCTATCAAACACTCCTACAGCTACGGCTAAAAGGCAAGAAAAAACAACTTTGCAATCATTTTATGAGAATTCAAATCCTCTTTAGAACTGGTGAAACCGATTGGGTTATGCCGTTAATATTCATCATCAAGTCTGTCCTTGTAAATCCCAGTCACTGCAACATAGTCCTGAATTTAAAAGGTGCTTTCGATGGAAGGAAAACAAATCACCGAGTATTTTATCAAATAATGATTGATACTAGCATTTTCCTTTTTCTTTTTTAAAATGGCAAGGCCAATCAAATATGAGGAATTGTGATGTTTCGTTGTCACATACGAAAGCATTAAACCATCATTAAGACTGATGACAAATGATCCTGGAGCAGCAGTGTACGACTTTTGAGTGCCATGGCGTGAGTGATATTCATGAAGCATCATCTTTGCACAAAAGATACAAAAACGCCCTCCCGGACCGCTGAGCACCCATCATGTCTTACAGGCAGCAGTCCAGTATCAGCTGCAGCACACCACCACACCAGAGGTCTCCTATCCCTCAACAGGCTTTCTCGTAGTATGACGACGAGTTTTCAAAAAACTTTAATATCGTTGAGTTTTGGACCAATAAGGGCATTTTAGCAGACTAAACCCAGAGGAATGACTGATAGACAATTAAAATAAAGTTGTGTCTGTATTCCACATCATCATTCTGGTTAACTCTGATTTACTCCACTGAGGGCAGCACATGTTCATCTAATTCACATAGAAAAAATAATGATATAAAATCTCTGAAATACAACATAAAATACTGGAGATCTCAGAGATAATGTTTGTTGTTCAGGTGTAATTAGGGCCCGAGCACTGACAGTGCGAAGGCCCTATTGTATCTGTAGGAATTTTCCTTCTTCCGACGAAATGAGGGCCTTTTTGCCCCCCTAAACGTGCCCCAAAAGTCACCAAATTTTACACACATGCCAGGCCTGGCGAAAAATTTTATATTTAATGGTTTGCATTAATGGGCGTGGCCTAATGGCTCAACAGCGCCACCTAGAAAACTTTGTGCCTCAAGCCCCACAATACGGTTTGACGTACATGCACGAAAATCGGTACACACCTGTATCATGTCGCAACTTCAAGAAAAGTCTCTTGGCGCCATGGCCGAAACCGAACAGGAAGTCGGCCATTTTGAATTAATCGTGTAATTTTGGTGCAATTTATGCCATGTCTTCGGCCGTTAATGTAGCCCGAACTGTAACATGCACCCAGGTGTGTTATACATCAAAATTTGCGTCTCGATCCTGCGACGATGCGCATTACTTTTCTCAGTCAAAAGCCTTACCGTGGCGACGATAGACGCCAAAAAGCGCAACCCCCCTTCATCTGATTGGTCCATATTTGATAGTTCCTACTTTCTGCCATAACCTTTGAATGGTTTGACATGAAGACTTGTGGGTTGTGTCATCGGACTCGATTTTGAGTACTTGACCTTCATTGGCATGAATAAGCTCCGTCCCTTCATCTGATTGGTCGATATCTGATAGTTCCTACTTTCTGCCATAACTTTTGAATGGTTTGATATAGAGAGTCGTGGGTGGTGTCATCCGCTAAATGTCCAGACCTGAAGAATCTACTTGCAAGTCATACAAGCTTCCACTGCAGCACGCCTGAACGTGCACAAGGGTGCGAGGGCCCGTTCATCGCTGCTTGCAGTTTAATTCTGTCTAATTCGCTACTATGTAGTACCAAATTACATAGAACCTGCCCAAAACACACACGCAAACACACTTAAGTATCAGAATAAACTTTAACAAGCGTACATTTTCATTTAAATTCCTTCTCCCGGATCTGAGGAGAATGTGACCAATTTACCCTCATAGTAAATAATTAAGTAAAAACTTAAAAAACGCACCGATGGCCCATCACTACTAGTTATGAATTCCACTGATGCCGCCCTGTACGCGGGCAGCTCTGCAGCGCCTTCCTTTACCTCAATGAGTCTTCTCACACGAGCTTAAGCCTTTGAACTTGAAGATACCGAGGGTATTACAGCCTTGCTGATGCTTTCATTTTAAACTTGTGACTTATGGGGAGCTAAAAAATGAATTTGACATGTTTTCAGTGGTAAATTAGTCTCGCATGCTCGCTACTCTGAGGACAGCAATAAAAAACAATTAATTAATTACATTTTGCTAATAAAACTCAATCTGCAGAGGACACGTCTGTGTTGTTGCTATTCAATTAAAAACAAAGGCCTGTGAGACTGAATCAATGAAAAATTATAGAATTTACTGCTGCTTTTTTGTTTTTTTCTACCCCTATAAAACTCTGCTGCTTGTTTTCTGAACATAAAAATCCCTTCATGTCCTTACAAATCATATATTAATAAAAAAATAGCAAGTAATTAAAAGGAAAATTGCGGAGCTGTGCCTTCCATTTGCAGGGACGGAAACTCGCAAACCCTCTAAATCCTAATTTAGTAGCTCAGCAAACGTCACATGTTCAGATAAGGGGAACAACCTTCTTGCAGAAGCCGTCCACTAATTTACTCTCACTTTCAGGCAGCGGTGATTTAAAATGCAACGAGCATTCTCACCGTCGGTGCAGGGTGAGGCAAGTTATATATTCTGTTTCTTTGCCTTTGAGGTGGAGAAGAGACATCAGTCACCTTGCCAGGGCTGTTTGACAGGCCTATTCTCTTACTTTAATAAAAATCACAACTCTGGAAAGAGCCACTTCCAATGCTCATCTAATAATCCCTCCACTTCTCCTGCACTAACAGTATAACGTCGCCCTGCCTTCACCCACACTTAGTAAATCCCAGAAATATCAGCTACACTTAAAAACAATGGGATCTTAAGCCTTTGAGGGGATCATGGCTCTGTGAGCACGTCAATAGTTAGATTTCTTTTTTTTGTTTTCAGGAGAACACAGTGCACGTTGGGAACAGAACAGATAAATAATCCATGAAAGTTATTCGAGAAAAAAGGTCAGAGATTCGCTGCTGCTGAACTCTGAGCTGGAAATGTACACCTCACTAGTCACAGTCATTTGAAAACTACAGTGCAACTTCTCACAATACTAAGATTTTATGTACTAAATCATTAAAAAAAGTAATCTGGTCTCCAAATTAGGTAAATGCAACTTCAGATGAACACCACATGACAAGAGGAACAACCAAGTCCACCCCAGAGCTCCATCTGAGAAACTTTTCTCTGACTGCCGAGCTGCATCTGACCAAACTCTTGCAACACTTTTGCAATGAACTGGATTATTGACACATCTAAAGAAAAAAGTGCCGATTTTTGCAACATTTGGCAATTTGGCAGTTTGTTTTTAAATTGTAGGCATTTCTATGACGGGTTTCTCCCGTGATAATTTTCTTTTTCAAAATATAGATGTAATAGGACTGTGACTATTTTGACATTTTCAGGGAAAACTTATAACTGAAAGGGGAGGGGGATGTACTTTCTTTCTCAAATAAAATAAAAAATTGCATCTATCGAATCCCAAACCAGTATCACATCCCCTTGTTCTTAAACCATCAAGTCCAGTGCTCCAGTGTGGGGTGTAGCAAGTATGAGTGCACTGGCTAAGAGGCATGTTTTCAGCTTTTAAGGACACTCTTAGAATCAAAGAATGGGTTTTTTTTTATCTCACTGGTGATCATTTTCACTAGTACCTAGCACATGGGACTAACACAGCTCAGCACCCACTTCTGAGATTATTTTTGCTTTACACAAACAATCAAACATGCCACCAAAACTGAAACTCCTCAAACCCGCATCGCAAATTGATTCAGTTCTGCCTCGCTTTCCCAGCAACAGCATTACACGTTCTTGAACCCCCAAGCAGCACACGCCGCTGTGAGTATAAATGGTATAATTGGGGTGATGTTTAAAAGCATTAGAAGCCCTTGAAGAACACATACAGGCTTACTGACCACTTACACTAGCTGCTATAAACACAAGCGCAGGTGGGGAGGGGGATTTACAGCGTCCAATGTTCTTCTATCAGTACAGAGACAGCCAAGAGATCACCCAGGCGTCCGGGGCTCGTTTCAGGCTGCTATGCTATTGATCCTCTCCGAATGCATTCACGGGCCACGTTTAGCCGTTCTGCTGTGCAGCACAGCTTCACGCCCAGAGGTCCTCAGGTGGAGTGAGCTTGGAACCAGAAGCAAAATAAAAGTTCAGGTGGAAAACAACCTCTCTTCCTGAATTCCAACAGTGAGCACAGCAGCTAAAGGTTACCTGCAGGTCCATTATATGGAAAACGGCCTCAGATCAGCGATCAGGCCTGCTTACTTTGAGTAAAACCAGCATTCTCAGGAACACCGCTTGTATTACCCTTCTCAGATAAGAGCGCCAGCAGCCGAGGATTTGAGGGTGGCGTCGAGAGATGAGGTACAAAGGTCAAGGGGGAACAAGCCTCTCGTAAGCGATGGCCGATTCTTGAGTGCAGGAGTTTGCGTGTGCGCTGGTCATTTGTTGATACAGTAAATTTGAGCGTGAGCATGGAAACTGAGGACGCACGTGCCGTGAATTGCTTCACTCTAGAGGCACGACGGGTGAAAGCTCACATCCACAAAACAGACGAAGCAGTTGAGAAGACAAGTTGCAATTTGAATGAAGTGAGTGACATTTAAATGCAAGCTCGGATTTATTCCCCCATCACCTTTACCCCTTGAGTTTGTTTTTTCTTTTTTCTTCTGATTGGTAGTTAAGCTGCTGGAACACACCCGACCCTTATCCTCATCAGTGTCGACCCTGAATCTACCAAGTCCCGGATGACTTTCTGTTTGCCCTGTAAACGTCTAATCTTGGATTCTTTTTTGTTGTTTTTTTTCCCTCCAACATATTCCCTGCCTGCGGCTGCCGTACGATTTCTCTGTGGAAAGACTCACTGGGGCATTTTCAGTTAGGTTTTGTTTTACTATTTTTTTTTTCAAACGCTGCCTCTCATCCACCCTCGAGTTCCTGAGTCCTTACGACAGCAGGCTAAGTGCTAATGTCAACGTTAGTCAAAGAGCTTGTAAGGGTGGACTCTAAAGTAGGAATGGGCGATATTTTACATTTAAAAAATGTTGTCATCTCGCGGTAAAAACGATAAATTCCCGTTGATGACGTTTTTGTGTAAAGCTGGATTTATGGAAGGAAGGGAAAAAAGAAGTGAGGAAGGAAGGAAGGAAAGGAAGAAGGAAGCCTGAAAGAAAGAAAGAAAGAAAAGAAAGAAAGAAAGAAAGAAAGAAAGAAAGAAAGAAAGAAAGAAAGAAAGAAAGAAAGAAAGAAAGAAAGAAAGAAAGAAAGAAAGAAAGAAAGAAGAAAGAAAGAAAGAAAGAAAGAAAGAAAGGAAGGAAGGAAGGAAGGAAGGAAGGAAGGAAGGAAGGAAGGAAGGAAGGAAGGAAGGAAGGAAGGAAGGAAGGAAGGAAACCTGAAGGAAACCTGAAGGAAAGAAAGAAAGAAGAGCATGAAAGAAAGAAAGAAAGAAAGAAAGAAAGAAAGAAAGAAAGAAAGAAAGAAAGAAAGGAAGGAAGGAAGGAAGGAAACCTGAAGGAAAGAAAGAAAGAAAGAAGAGCCTGAAAGAAAGAAAGAAAGAAAGAAAGAAAGAAAGAAAGAAAGAAAGAAAGAAAGAAAGAAAGAAAGAAAGAAAGAAAGAAAGAAAGAAAGAAAGAAAGAAAGAAAGAAAGAAAGAAAGAAAGAAAGAAATAAAGAAAGAAGGAAAAAAAGAAAGAACGAAGCCTGAAAGAAAGAAAGAAAGAAAGAAAAATAGATATGAGCCTGAAAGAAAGAAAGAAAGAAAGAAAGAAGAAGAAAGAAAGAAAGGAAGGAAGGAAGGAAGGAAGGAAGGAAGGAAGGAAGGAAGGAAGGAAGGAAGGAAGGAAGGAAGGAAGGAAGGAAGGAAGGAAGGAAGGAAGGAAAGAAAGAAAGAAGAGCCTGAAAGAAAGAAAGAAAGAAAGAAAGAAAGAAAGAAAGAAAGAAAGAAAGAAAGAAAGAAAGAAAGAAAGAAAGAAAGAAAGAAAGAAAGAAAGAAAGAAAGAAAGAAAGAAAGAAAGAAAGAAACCTGAAGGAAAGAAAGAACGAAGCCTGAAAGAAAGAAAGAAAGAAAGAAAGAAAGAAAGAAAGAAAGAAAAGAAAGAAAGAAAGAAAGAAAGAAAGAAAGAAAGAAAGAAAGAAAGATGAGCCTGAAAGAAAGAAAAATAGATATGAGCCTGAAAGAAAGAAAGAAAGAAATAAGAAAGAAAGAAAGAAGAAGAAAGAAAGAAGAAAGAAAGAAAGAAAGAAAGAAAGAAAGAAAGATGAGCCTGAAAGAAAGAAAAATAGATATGAGCCTGAAAGAAAGAAAGAAAGAAATAAGAAAGAAAGAAAGAAAGAAAGAAAGAAAGAAAAGAAAGAAAGAAAGAAAGAAAGAAAGAAAGAAAGAAAGAAAGAAAGATGAGCCTGAAAGAAAGAAAAATAGATATGAGCCTGAAAGAAAGAAAGAAAGAAATAAGAAAGAAAGAAAGAAAGAAAGAAAGAAAGAAAGAAAGAAAGAAAGAAAGAAAGAAAGAAAGAAAGAAAGAAAGAAAGAAAGAAAGAAAGAAAGAAAGAAAGAAAGAAAGAAAGTAGTTTAGTTAGTTTAGATTTTTTTAATCGTAATTTTTATCGTTATCGGATAAATGCCAGAAATGATCGTGATACATTTTTTAGTCCATACCGCCCATCCCTAGTCTAAAGCACCAACTGGTAAAAAAGTTCAATTAAAATAATACTTAAAGGGATTCAGTGATTAGATTGGTTATTTTCTTCATTATAATATTCATTTAACACATTCTATTGTAAAATGAACAAACCAAAGTCTATCAGGAACATAAGCAGTGTGCAAGACAATCAACCGTTATATAAATACCACAATGATCTTGGAAAGTTGTTATTGAAGTAAGATGTCGGAGCACAAAAGATGAAAAGCCAGAGAGGAAGCATTTCCTCCAGTCCTCCAAGAGGGAAGCCAAAAATCAGGATAGAAAAGCACTTTTTCACACCATTACAACAGCAAGCATCACTCTAAGTCAGGATGAGGGAAGCTGCCCTGTCAGAAGTTTCCTTTCTTCTGGCTGTGTGGGATGTCTGCTGGTAACTACACTGCAATCATGTGAAATCTCTCTGTTGTTGTAACATCCAGTTGGAAAGGAAGCAGAATCTCAATTCAGTCACTCAGTTTTACTCTACAAAACATCTCCGGTCTATCGCTCTTTCTGCACATGCTTTAATCAGATGTGTTTAAATGCAGCTGGGGGAGTGTTTTGCCTTGCCTTACCGTCAGGTTTTAAACCTGCTTTTATGATTAATTGCGGCTGAATTCAGAGCCAAGAATCATTTACAGTCTTAGGCTTCATCCACTAAAAGCGCATCATGTTAACAAAAATGTGTTTCTTAATAAGCTTTAAAGCATCGTCCCGCTTCACTTTCACTAACCTTTACTCGGGGGGGGTAGTGAAGTGGTGCCGTGGTCTCAATGTGACACCCCTGCTGGACAATCAACTATAAGTCACTAAAAACACCCTGCGGCCAATAAAGATAAACACTTGAACCCAATGCGAGTAAATAACTGACATAAAAAGCGTAAACAAGAATCCATGGAAAGCCTGCTCAAGTATAAATTAATGTCATCCTCATTAAAGCACCAAAGCAAAAGTGCAGAATATAACCAGTGATCAAAGCGTCGGAGCGGGTTTAATATTCCTGTGGCTTCTGTGCATTTTGTGTTATTTGAATCATCACACGTATTCCTATTAAAAAACTTAAAAACCTTAACTCGGCCTCTGCTTCGTGGAAATGTTAATGTTAGAAAGCTGGTGAGCCCTGAGGTTCTTCCACCATCACAGACCAGGAACACGGTCTTTGTGCATCTCAGAAATATATCTAATGTCCTGAGAGCAGAAGAAAAATTAATTAATGGTCTGTTTAGCACCTTGCTTTTTCTACCATTAACTGCAGCAAAAATCGGTCAGGGAGCCAGTCGGAAACTCAGAATGACCAAACATTTCCATCTTGTCCGTTTACTACAAGATTTGTATTTCACCTCTTAATATTTTCTTGTTCTCCACTGCTCCGCTCATCCTTACATCCTCTGTTTTGCCTCATTTCAGTTGCCTCTGCTACCAGCGGCTCCCTCAATCAAATCCAAATCTGTCGATCAACTGAGCACCAGCTGGGAGGCTGCAAGTGAAAACAAAATGTAAAATATGTTTTCATTTGCTAAATGTTGCGTGTCCACGTAAAGATGCTGGCAGAGACGTGTCATTTGCCATCTGTTATCTGATGGACACAGATGGATAACGGCTCTGATTAAGAGGAGGACTAAAGCTCAACGAGGACCACAATCCGTAGCTTAAGCCAGGAACGTCGCGGGCCTCATTGACCGTTTTTCAGCTGCAACGCGCTTCTTTAGTCATTAGATACCCTTGAGTCTCCGACATGGCAAGTGTAGCCGTTGTTCTAGGATACTAATACTTTTTCACTCCAGTGTCTGTCTCCCTGCAAAATACTGATAAGTCCTGAGTAAGGCTTACTTTACACCTTTCTTTCTCCCTCCCTCCTCTGGTGATAGTACTCTGAGGTTTTTCAGATATCCCTCTTGAATGTGTGTTTATGCGAGAGCCCCTCCGTGTTTGAAAAAAGGACGAGGCACGGAAAGAAGAATAAGAAAGAAAAGGGAAGCTGCATTTCTGAAGAACTTAAAAGGAAGAAAGGAACTTAAAGCAAATGGTAGAGAGGAGGTGGAGTATTTATTATTAATTTGCTTGGCAGAGCCCCCGAGCAGGTGTCGGCATCTCCACTCGCATTATTTACTCTGCGGCCTGAGCGAGGCGGGGAAAAACTGCAGGTAGTCGACTCCGAAGCAACGCAGTTTATCAGGCACCGTAAATAAGAGCCTGATAAATATGCACTCTGTCATGTCCCTCGTGTCACGCGGTGAATGTATGTGACAGAAATGATTTACTGCGCTCAACATTAGCTGCTGACTATGAGCAGAAATAGTGAAGGTGTGAAAATAATAACAGTCTGAAAGTCATGTCCCGAAATGGGTTTGAAACCGACGCTCCAGCAAATATGTCAATATTCAAATGCACAACGTGCACACACACACACAGAGATGGTTTTTTCATCTCATTTCACTGAAGTTCCTTTTTTTCCATTGAAATTCCCCACAACAATGTTGATCAGTACGGATCCAAACCTACCAAAACTGCTCAATACAGGGATGCTCTTCACTGACTGGTCATCGATCACAGGTGAAAATCCAGCCCTGATCCATACACGGTCAATATGTTTGTTTTAGCCCAAAGGCCACGGTAGCACAAGCTGATTTCACAAAAAAAAAAAACTTTAAAGTTTGATTTCCTAATTTTATAATTTCTCTTAACAGCAGCACCTTTGTTTCTCTTTCTCACGGAAATCAGCAAGTTGTAAAAATAATAAAAAATAAAAAAAACCCAAACAGGGACAGCGTTAAATCACTATCAGGTCAAAGGACCAGACTGACACGAGGAGCCCAAAGTAACCTCTGATCTGCTCTCGGGTCAAACGTTTTATGCCGACAACTTCCCCAGCAGCCTTAACAACTAACCTTTAATTAAACGATTGCAAAGTCACCTGTCTGTTGTCACACAGATTTCACAATTATCACTCATCCTGTAACAGCTTAATATAAAATGATATGTATCCAAAAAATAAATAAAACCGTCTGTTTTCTTTCAAGCACGGATTTGGGATGTCTCCCTGACGTGTAACTAAACCATCCAAACCCAGATGTTTACTAGAACACATTTACTAGAAGTAGTTGTTATAGCGACCAAGTTTATTCATGCTCAGTATTATACATACACACTTATGAATCTGGCAAACTTCAAAGAATAAACTGTTGCGTCAAATACCAGCAACTTTTACCAATATAGTGATGAGTCAACAGATTTTAGAGGGCTTTTGCAATTTATTTCAATTTTTTATTTATATAGCATCTATTATAACAGTTGCCTCTAGGCGCTTTCCAGATCCAGAAAAGGACCCCTGAGCAATTATCAAATTTTTTTTTTAAATGCCCCATTAAAATTCCCCTAGTGAGAGAAAAACCTTAAGCCAAACCGTTTCAAGGAAAAAACTCCTCTTTAGGAGGGAAGAAACCTTGAGCAGGACCAGGATCATAAGGGGGGACCCTCCTGGTGGAGACCAGCAGGGTAGAGCAGGAAAAGGGAGACCAGAAAGAGAGAATGAAGAACAGAGAGAGGAGAGTAGGGCTGTTCGATTTTGCCCAAAAATAAAATCTCAATTTTTTTCTCTCAAAATCCGATTTTCGATTACGATTACGATTATTTTGTGAATTGACAAAAGGCAAAGAAATGATTTCAAATATGCGTTTTTTTTTATTGAACATTTGCCCCATTGGGCTTTAAGTGCAAACTTTGCTCTTATTAAACCAAAAATTAATGAATAAAGTGCAAAACTCTGTAAAATAAGTTGAAAAAAAATTTAAAAAATATAATAAAATATAAAGTTTTATCTCTGGAAAAAAAAAAATCAGCAAATCAGCACTTGCAAACATACAGTAAGTTATATTTCCAATTAAATAAAACAAGACATTTTCTAATTAAACTTAACTGGGTCTTTGCATGCTAAATAATAATGCACTTAAGAGCCTCTCCGATGGGGCACTTGTCACAGGTATTGAGAGGTATTTCCATCAATCATTAATATGTGTGCAGACAAGGTAAAAAAAAAAAAAAAAAAAGTAAAAAAACGATTTACGAGTTTCACGTTTTAACATCGTTCTAATTACATAATCGCGATTACGATTTAAAATCGATTAATCGAACAGCCCTAGAGGAGAGACGCAGACACACTGTCAAAAGACAAGATATATTAGTTTTAATTATCCGTGAGCAGGAGAACTAAGAGTTCTATGTACATATTATTGATTCATGGTTAGTTGCTGCACTACAGAGACGACTATATATTTAGACAGCAGACACTGAGGTGGTCAGAGGGCGGGACTGAAGGTCAGGATGACGGCAGATATCCAACAGAGACGTGTATACAGACAGATGGAGGTAAACACTGGGATGGTCAGAGGGTGGGACTGCAGGCAGGATGCAGCTCCTGAGGCGCTGGCCTGCAAACATGCACAGAAGTGAAAAGGAGGGGGCAGAACAGCTACAAGAACAATGGAGTGCAATTATGGTCATGAGATACTTTTTATTTTTGGAGGGACCTCAGGGGAAACAAAACTAAATCTGAGACATGCATTCATGTGCTCTATTGTCACAGCCGGTATGTCAGCGGTGACAATTTAAAGCTGCAGAAGCTAATATATCATTCTGGACTGTTTATCTGTAACCTAAATCCTCTTAACAACTTTATATGTGGGGAAAGCCACCAGACCATAGTTTTAGACCAATTTAAAACCTAATCACAGTCATTTTCCTTCTTTCCGTTTCACTTCTGTTTCCACGTTGTGTTTACTTTTTTTTCCACATGTTTTTCTGAGGTTTACAGGCTAAAACAAACTTCTCAGATTAAGGAACAGATCATTATTTAGTTGTCAAGATATCCAGTGACGAAGGAGAATTACAGTGCTGCACTCTGCCTGATGCATGTAAGTGCTGGTTTGAGTTTCTTATTTACTGTACAGACAAAGGGAACGGCATCGATCCTTACACTGTAGCGAGCAAGAATGAGTAGTTTTCAAAAGGTCTGCTGTCAACACATGTGATTAAGCTGTTATTAACAACTTAGTTGCAATTAACCACAACTTTGCTGTCGCACTGCATGCTTGAGTTAATCAGAGTTGTAATGAGTCTGTCCCTCAGACCCTGATTCAGCAATTCAGCCCTGTTTGGTCATGCCTAGCAGGATGCTGTTGCCTCCGCAGACATACTTTGGTGTGTTGGTCATCGCAGGTGGAAGACATCAGTGGCAGTGCAGTTTGATCTTACTTTTGGCCCCAACCTCAAATTTTCCAGACAGTAAAATGTTTTATAATGCCGACATCTGAAGTCCATTTTAGCCTCGGGCTGAAGCTGCGACTCGTCTTCTCACCTCCCTTATTTTTTTCCAAGTGGGATCATCCAGGTTCTCATCGGCCTCTCTTGCGCAGAGAGGCCAGACGGAGTTAGCATTGATCTCTAACCTGTGAAAAACATACCGACAAAAGGCCTCAGACGCATCCAGGCCTCCGTGTTCTGCAGAAACTCTTTTTTCTCCCTCTCTTCTATGAAGTGGATATGAGGAGAAAAACTGAGCAGCATCAAGTCCCTGCTTTATGCTGTCAAAGTTCGTACTAATAGTAGATTTTTTTTCCCCAGAAACCCCACTAGCATAAAATCCAGGAGAAAAAACCGACTATGGGATGAACTCAAAAGAAGGCATGTATATCAAGGGTAACTGGAGGATAGAGTCGTAGAAAAGAGACAAAAGAGGCAATCAGAGCAGCAGGAGCAACCAAAAGTAACAAAAAAAGGAGGGAAAAAAAAACCTCCAGGGTCCCAGTTACTTTAAATTTGAATACTTTCCAACTTAGCCTGGGAAGATTCTTTCTTTTTAATAAATCTCAGTTTATTTCTGGTGTAATAAAACACATAGTAAAACAACGAGCAGCTTCGAATTTCATCTGCTTGTGAGTGGCCTAAACCTTTTATTCCCTCCACTCCTTCATCACATTTTCTTATATGAGAAAGTAAACAAAGAACATCTACATAAGGTAGAATAATGATATTTAACTCATATTCCAGGAGCATCTTCTCTCCTTTTTTCTTCAGGTCAAAAATGTGTTCAAGATTATGAAACAGACTTCATCAGATAGTATAATTCTCATAGTTAAGGTGCAGAACTGACCTCTTTTCATTGCCTACAAAGCTTAGTTGGCCAGTAATACAGGATTACAATCCAGATACGGTTGAGGGGCGGCTAGTGTTGGCTGCTGGGATTTCAACCAGAACACAACAACAAAAATACTTGCTTAGGTTCAGGTAAGAGACTGGGCTCTCACTAAAACTGACCCACAATGATACCAGCAGTGTTTCACATTCGCTTAACTCATGTGATCAAACAGGGCTACCAGCAAGGTAAGCAGCTTGATTTAGACACCTTGAGGGCTACGAGGAGCACGTCGGTTGATCTTTACCAGGTCCTAAAATGAAGTAAACACAATAAAACAAAACAAAAAACACACTCTTACTTCATGTAATTAACACAAACTAACTAAGTGTGCAGCCAGCCCCCATACTGCTATAGTAGCCACGTAAATCACTTTATTTTACGGGTACTTCACTTATACAAGTGACAAGAACTGATAGTGACAGTATTCAATACAAGTTTTTGAAGAATTCCCATCAGCAAATCCATATTTAGGTAAATCAAAACAAAAGGTTACTGGACCTGGACATTTATCCTAAAAGGAAGACAGAAAATGGGCATGTCTATATTAATACATATAGATTTAACCACCAACAGATAAGATATAAAAAACATATAACATTAAAAAAAAAAAGGTATAAAGTGGAATTTTAAAGGTGATAAAGAAATGTGTGAAGAGGTCATGGCAGAAAATGTGTTCTCAAACTGAATATTTTTGGCTCAACCACGGCGTATAAAAGGCTCTGTTATGGAGCAGTCGGCCGCTGTGCAAACACAAACTGATCCTGGATCCCTGTCAGAAGTGCCCAGCTCCATTTTATGACTATGGTGCTAATTTCCCTAATGCATAAGCGGGCGCTTGAGTAAGCAGGCAGAAATCAGGTCCAATCAATTTACCTACACCTGTATGTGGAGTTTAAAAACCGCCATCGCTGCCGTAAGCAGTGCCAGGTGCAAAAATCAATAAAGCACATATTAAAACAAACTGCTTGAACTGAGGTAGAAAACGAATGCGGTAAATTCTCGGGAAAGAAAAAAAATAATAAAAATAGGTGCCCCTCTAAGACAGCAGCCATCGATTTAGCGGCAATTTAATGGGAGGATGATAATGAATTTGGAAATGGCTTTACATCCAACACGGTGTGTAAGAGGGTGCTTTTGCGCCAGCAGGGAGGGTCTCTCACCTGTCTCCTTGAACGCCTGAAGTACTTAACAGAATGGAGGAACAAAATTGTGGGGTGGGATATTTAAATTGCACCTCCGAGACCTCAATTTACCATCGAGTCTGAAATGTCCGTAAAAGGCATCTTTAATAGCCAGAAGACATATTTAATAGTCTGCAGTGTTTAGACGCAGTGATGGCACTGCAGCACAGACGTTTGCTTTCAAAGCGGCTGTTGTGCTTTATGCAGCTAATAAGTGTGGAATGAAAAGGTATCTCAAACTAATCCCACAGAGGGACCTTTTAAAAGTGCCTAATTGAACAAGAACGTGGTAAAAGTACACCTCTTTTTGCATATTCTCAACTAAAAGTGTTTATGAATTCACTTTAGAAAACCCGAGGATGGCTACTTAAAGAAACCCATTTGACAAAACTGACAACAAGATGTAAACTAGGACTTTGATGTTTAGAGAAGTTATGACCTGGAACAGTCACAAGAATATAAAGAGAACACACGCACGCACACACGCACGCACACACACACACACACACACACACTACACACAATCTGGCTACTGTTTGTACACAAATCAAAGCTACAGTACACCCTTGTATACTTCTGCAGAACACAAGCTGCCTTGTCATGCTTAGTTGAAAAAGCACAGATAGCGGAACACCCGATGAGTTTGGTGTTACTTGTGTGATGCTGCTGCTAAATACAAGAGCAAACACTATCCAGGCAACAGCAGAACAACCAAACAAAAAACAGACCAATATTTGATGCTTTCTTTTACACAAATACAGGGCCTAAAGGAGCATGAGGCAGGATTTATGAAAAAAAATTGTATACGTTTTAAGTTTTCTAGTAATAATGTCAGATGAAGCGTTCCAAACCCAAAAGAATGAGCCCTCTAGTGTATCTCTCCGTTGCCTTGAACAGGCTGTGTGCTGCAAAATGTGCTGCAATTCCGGGCCCGAATTTCCCGCGCTGTCCTACGGATGTGACGTCACATGACGCTGCATGCACGTTCTCCCCGTTCTCCCGTGCCGGCTTCGCTGTTGGCTGCAGTACCCCCGACGGCCGTCGTGGCGAAGGGTGGCGCTAGAGAGTCTCATTTCTTAAAAGGAGCCTCATGTTCCTTTAACTGATATAATTTGTATGACTTTGTCCACTTTTCAATATAGCGTTTACCATCAACACTGAATTTACTTTTGGTCTTGGTTATGTATTCCATTCATTTCAGTTCAATTGTATTTATATATAATCTATTACAACAGAAGTTGTCTCTAGACGCTTTGCCTAGACCCAGAATATGACCCCCGATCAATTATTACAGAAATATAACATAAACAATGGCAGGTAAAAACTCGTGAGAGAAAAACCTTAACCCAAACAGTGGCAAGAAAAAACTCCCCTTTTGGAGGGAAGAAACTTTGAGCAGGACCTGGCTGATAAGGGGGGGCCCTCCTGCCCAAGGCCAGACTGGGCAGGGTGTAACTATCCAATGAACCAACTAGCTATCAACTGCTTCTGTATGAGGTGTTCAAGCAAATAGCATGAGAGACTGTGCACAGGCACCTGAAAGGACTAGAAACTCAAAAATGGCAACACTATTACGCAAGGTCTGAAAATATGTCATTACGCGACCCTTTCACATCTTCACAGGGCTGTTACTTCACAGCAGAAGCTCAGACCATCCAGCTTCTCCATCTCCAACCATCATCTTCAAATCATGCTGCACCTAAATAACTTGTTGCCAGCTAAAACATAATCATCTGTAGTAATTATCCAATGAGAGGCACTTATCTACTTGCTTAGTGAAATCCAGGTGGTGACTTTCTTTTATTTGGATAGGCGGTGCATTTCCTTAATATGTTACATTCTATAGAGGTTGTGCTTACTTGCAATCCCAAGATGCATGCCTCCTGTCCCTTTTAGCCCAGTCTGCATCAGCCCCACATGACCTGGATGGTGGGGGGCGACGTCAGAGAGCTTCACGCCTGTCTGAGCAATAACTTCACATACCCGCTGCTGCCCTTTACTCAGCTATCAGACAACGCGGACAATGAATGACATGGATCACATTCCTCAAATATTGTTCAGTCATGTAACGCATGCCAGGTAAATTATTTATATTCACAGTAAAAAATAAATAAGGATACTTCTCAACTGCTCCTAGACATTGGTGAGATGGTATATTTTCAATCCAGCCCCCCCCTTTCCCTTCACAAAGTGAACAGACTGTAGATCCTATTGATTCTGCTCCTCCATCCATCTCTCAGTGAACCGCATTAGCGTCATCTGTCATTCCAGCCGAGCCGCACCATGACAGTAAGCCATGAATAAATATGCAGTAATGTAATGTAAATGTAAATGTGATGGCTCTAGGTTTGGTATATGCCCAGAAACAGAATAAGGCCGTCCTCTCATTATCATAGTGTCTGAAACTTAATTCAAAGCCAAGAGGAACAAGAGGGTTTTTACACCCCTGACAAGGAGTGGCCCTCTTTAAGAAAGACAGGGATGGAGTCAGTGGACTCCTCATTGATAGGATCAGGTGAGAGGATAAACTGTATCGCTTGTGATGATGTAGAACAACCAGAGAGCTGAGCTTTGTCATTTAAACATTTTGAACTTTTTTTTTCCTCTCCAAAGAATGGTCTAATATGAAAACAATATGAGCAAAGTTGACAAGAAACTGTTTTTTAATAAATCAACTCATTTTATATTTGTCTTCAGTAAACAATTCAGCAAAAGAAAAGCCTTCCACATGGCTTCTTCATATTAGCACAGAGCTATCAGGAGCACCATCAAATCCTTTGGCAACTTCATTTTATTACTATGCAGTGTTTGCAGTTGTAGCGCGAGGCCTCGATTTCATCTCTGGCAGATTTTAAAGCATCCTTGTCCTGTTTTCGTAGTCATGGTGATATTGCAGCATAGGTCCATGAACTAGTCCTGCTGGTTTATCTTCACAGTGGCCCTGAATCTTGCAGAAGGACAAAACTACACTCCTCAGCTGCAAAGGATCCTGGGGACTGGAGATGTATCCCAGTTGACTCTGAGTTAGAGGTACGTGTGATCAGGTTGCCAGACTATCGCCGGATGCCAATCATCTAGTTTCCAGCTTGAGTCTAGGGATGTTAACAATTAATCGATTTTCGATTAATTGCCGTTATGAAATTACCCGATTAAAATTAACGATTACAATTAATCTATTTATTTTTTATTTTTTTTTCATTTAATTTCACCAGCTGGTATTACGCCCGGACCACATTTAATGCGACACAACGCGCCGCGTCGCGCACATAAAGTTAGAAGAAAGAGACGGCGGATATGTTTGGTTTTAGTAACATGCTCAGGCAATGAGTCTGCAATGGCCCGGACGGGAGACACATGTAGCTCAGTGCTTAACTTTTATTTTTAATCCACTCTATATTCTTCTGGTTGTTCTACGATATGTCCCCTAAAGCCTGAATTATGGTTCCGCCTTAAATGTTGTAACGCGGAACCATAAATCAGCCTTCACCCGGTACATACATAGGTTTCTCTAAACATCTGTCCCCGCTACAGTTTTAACTAAAAGAAAATGTGCTCCAATACAGCAGGTCTCATCATTTTATTTTGAACACTGCCAAAACTCTAACTTAAAATGTAACTAGAACTTAAAATTTGCTTGACACAAATGACACTATTATGGCTGCTGCTACTACTAATAGCCTTGAAGTGCACTTTATATTATATTCCTTGTGGTACAAAAATGTATTTTTGTTACTTTTGCATCAAATAAATATTTGATTAAGGAATACATTAAAATGTCCTCTGTATTTTATATAAGCAAAAAAAATTATGTTTGTATCTCAGATGGGGGAAAAACGCTGCTTACTAATCGATGATTGATCGATAAGGTTATCAACTGTCAATTAATGAAATAATCGATAATTTGCATCCCTACTTGAGTCACATGGAACTAAGATTCGTTGCAGTTCCTCCACTGGCCACTAGAAGCTGGCTGAAAAAGCGAGTCAATCTCCATAGACCTCCATGTTAAATGTCCAACTTTAGAGCAGAAATAAATATATTCACATCCTGGGTCCCAAAAAGTTTTTGGTCTTAATCATTTGATTTCACATCCATGTCAACTTTGATGGGTGAGGGATTTTTTTTGCACAATACCAGGAGAATATATACAAGCAATACATTTGTTTCTAATATGATTGATGGACAGCTCAGCCACTAGCTAGCTGTTACCATTTACTCATCAGTATCCGTCATGCGCTTGGCAAAGCAATCAGCAGGGTGCGCTAATCTTGCATCGGGTTAGGGGGAAGTAATGGGTAAGTAGTGTTTGATTTTAGTATCAAGTCAACATGTGAAATGGCATATTCCAGCGTAAACGTCTGCCAGTAGCTCTGCAGCTATTCCGGCGGGGATCGGCTGAAGGAGCTGGTAGCCACTGCTGACTTTGATTGACATACAGTGGGTGTGTTTCCGTCAGTTTCCCGGGCAACATGGAGTCACATGACTCAAAGTTTCATCCAGTGGGGTTTTGGGTTTTTTTTTTTTACAGTCTCTATGACGTAAATCAATGTTCAAAATTCAGAGTCACAAAGAACTTTAACTAGAAATACATCAGTAATTACTTCTTTGATACAAAATGATACTTATAAAAGGAAAACAAATGCATATTTTCAAAAAAGAAAAGAGCATTACAAATATCTGGATTTTTCTTTATTAAAAAACATAAAAAAGATAGACTGGATGTGACTGACAGCTTTACATTCTGATGTGCGTGTTTCACCTCATCGATGAAACAGGTCACCGATATCTCCTGCTGTCTGATTTAATATCAGACAGCGACAGGACCAGAATCCATGTTAAGAGTCAAATGTGTGCACGCACATGCACACACACACACACACACACACACACACACACCCGGCAGCATCTTCTGCAATAGGACGACATATGAATGTAAGTGGATAAGCCATCATAAATGGATTTATGGATAAATTACAGTTGTAGTGAGGCTGTGATATATGACCAAAATGTCCCCATATTTTAGCTTTGGGAAAATGAGCCACTCATCCTGTCTTTTTAACCACACCAGGCTCTCAGGCAACTGTCAACTCATTCTCCTCCAGCTGATGAATATTGATCACATGGAAGAGGAAGGAAAGGAGAAGCAGAAAACACTTTACTCAGGAGAAAGAGGAAGAGCTGGAGTGGTGAAGGATACAGTGTTGAGGTGAGGGGATTGCTTCTTCTTAGCTGCTCACTCATACATATTCAATCAAACATCCTGATTTAAATTCACTGTGAAAAAAATAAATAGGCACAGTCACGACAGGCCGGAGTAGGGATCCTTTGGCATTGTGCAGTTATCTATAGCAGCATCAAAGTGAAGCCGAGCAAGTTCTTTGCTGCAACATCAGTAAACACCAACATGCAGATTCTCCACACTCATCCGATTTGTGCTGTCATGCCTTATGCATAAGAGCACGGACACAGTGCGGTATTTACGATACTCAGGATTCCGTCAGCTGTGCTGCTGATATGGCTGAACTTTTTACTGCACATTGTAAAAAAGAAAGAACTACTCAGAGGCTGACTTATTCAGAGAGCGACCACGTACTGTACCTGCATTACTTTAGAAATAGTATTTACAAAGTGGGAGTGGGGGGTTCATAGTTTTTAAAAATGTTTGAGATATCTAAAAGAGAAAGTCGTAAGTGCTTGTGCACCTTTATAACATAGTACTACTATAGTTTGACATGGTTAACTGTAGAGGCCAAGTTAACATGTAGTATCATAAAGTTTTCCATAAATGCAATGATTGAGGGGAAGCCAGATTTCTTTAGAGATCAGTTACTAAATGCTGGTCTAAAGCATAATCATAATACTAGACAGGTAAGCTTAGGTTATTTGACACTTCCAAAACCAACTTCTGATATACTTAAAAGATATGTTATTTATAGAGCCACCCAACAATGGAACACATTACCTGCAAATATGAAAAGTATCAAAAGCAAATATTTATTCAAAAGATCTATTAAACAAAAATGTATGAGTGAGACCACACAGTTAGAATAATCAATGTTTTTGTACATGATGCTTGACAAATGTTTCTCTATTTTTATATCTCTATTTTTATATTATTGCCATTTTTAATGTACTTAGATTTAGACTGACAAGTGTCAGTTTATTTTGTATGTTGTATTGTATGTTTATGTGATGTTTTATGTGGACCCCAGGAAGATTAGCAACCACGACAGTGGAAGCTAATGGGGATCCGAATAAAGAATAAAGAAAGAATAAAGAATAACAGTGGTGTAAAGCATGCATGTTTCTGCTTCTGTGCACAAACCGTTCTTTTTTTGTTGTTTTTTTTTTTTTTATCAGATCAGTTCCAGCACTGAAATGTAAGTATAAACCTGATTGAAAGGGTTTAAGAATCTCATTCCTCTACAACGTTTAATTTTTTCAATAATGTCACAAAGTAAGGGAAGAAACAGAAACCAGTACACCAGAGTCACCAAGTAGTGACTGAAGTAATACAATCAAATAGAAGCTGTACAGGATTGTTTGTAATGTTGGAGGAAATGTGCAAACTCATTACATTTTCTCATTTTCAATTGAGAAAAACTTAGATAGAGCTCTGCACAACAGTGCAACGTAGACCAATATACACTGTTTGTGAACTTCTTAGTCAACCTGAAGGTGGTTTTCTGATCTACTGTAGCATCTCTCTGTGGTAATGTTCACCAGAAATGATTCCAGTTTTAACAGGTTAGCAGACGGCTCAGATTGTAGTCTTTACACTTTTTGAATCCAAGACGCTCATTGAAATTGAAACAATCCATCAAAAGTTTGAGTACACGTTGTCATTTAACGGTTGGCTAATGTAGAAAAGGTTTCTGTACGTGGAGCACTGGTGTTATCATTTATGTGCCAATCATAGATACGTCAGCATCAGGAAAAACTAATGCTTCGGGGGAACATAAATATCCCACACAGCCAGGTCTCTGGTGCAATCAACACAAACACTGATAATGTTGGTGACCAGCAAACATACTTTGACCTGGAGCACCAGTCGGGTTTGGTTACATGCCGCAATCACTCAAAAGTGTCAAACAAGTCAAATAATTCATCAGCAGCCTTGTCGTTATAATTATCTAAACATTAAATCAACCGATAAAACAAATCAGTAAACATCATTGTCAACATCTCAGAAAGCAAATCAGTACAGAGTGAACGGTTCAGTGGTAAATAAAAGAACACATAATTAAGTTTTCACCAGACTGCAGAGATATTCAAAGGATAAATTAGCAAATAAACCAAGACCACGGTTTTTCTGGGCTTTAGAAATCTTTACAAAATTGTATGGCAGTGAACATACAAGTCAGAAAAAAATTAAGTGATAAAAACAGATAAAATGACTTTGTCGTGAAATAACTTACATTAAATACAGCAAACTTAAAGGGGAACTATTATGGCATCTAATACCTATTTTAAACAGGCCTTGAATGTCTTAAAAACAAGCTTTTGATTGTTTTTGCTAAATAAATTAGAAATTCAGCCTCTGAGCCATGTCTTTATCTTCCCATTCTCTAACCTCATTATCTATGCGGGATTCTGAGTGGGCGGGGCTATGATAATGAGGAACTGTGCTGATTGGCTGCCTGAATGACGTGATACACCGCTACGAAAAAATGGCGGAAGCTCCGGCCGGCGGAGTTAGTTGTGGGCGTGGTTTCACGCATCGCTCCTGTCGTTACGTAACGACGGGAGCAGAATCTGAACGGCTCGTAGAAGCCACATCACACTGGACGGCCCATCCGGGCGGCTGTACAGACACTGCAGAATTTGGTTGCTTTCCTCCTTCTCTGAGTTGGCAGGCTGATGGGAGACCACTTTATATATGTTAAAGCAAGAGAAAACCTGTTTTTCATAATAGGTCCCCATAATAGGAAAGTTTTGGCACAAATAAAAGAACTATATTGTGGCTAAATATAATTTTTTCCTTCTTTTCTTAAATTGCTGGGAAGAAAATCCTGAATGCCTTGGGTAATGTGGAGCAGAAGGTCAGGTAGATGCATACAGGCTGTGCATGTCTGTGAGCATTCTTCACTCATCCATGCATTCCTCTTTGTACGAGACATCTCAAAAGCATGACATCATTTTCCAACTGGCATCCTGGGTCCAGCGGTGCTTGAATGAATCCCATCAATCTTACATTGCTCTTTCAAAGTTCTAACAGATATTGAAAACAGTCAAACTTTACACCATGGGTTTGGCATACCAATGCCATTCATGCATTCACACCGAGGAGCCTGCTGAAAGACACAATTACCAGCCCCAGTGCTGGAATGGGGCTTGTGATGAATACATGCAGAGCAGCTTACAGCACAAGATGTATGAAATAAAATGTATGGAGAACTCTCTGCAAGCGCTTGAGAGGTACGACTACAATAATGCTACACAATTACTTGCCAAGGTGCTTTAATCCTACATGAGCCATAAAAATAAACCTGAAATAGATCTGGGTTCAATTTAAATTTGCTAAAGTCAGGCCTGAACCGCAGCCCCATCACATCAGTGGATACGCTCCACTGAGCTTTGCCAGTAGTGCTGAAGTTGGACAGCAAGACCGGGATTTATAACCTGAAAACGCAGTCATTCCACCTCAGTAATTAAACGTCAGTTCGGACAGGGAGAGATGACAGAAATCATTTGATCACCGCATTGATTCTTTCACACCACACTACAGAATGCATATCACAAACTTTCCTGTCACGTTCCATTATGATGCATGTACCAGAACCACACTGTGCTTCTTTTTTCTGCTTTCCCCTCAATAACCTCTAGCAACATTGTCCATGTGTGCAGTTCAGCCCACTCATTACCGACTACAGCTGGGTGTTTACAGCACAGACGCAGACTTCACTCGGCACCATCTCCTCTTCCATCACTGGAGCCAGCGTGGCAGCAGGACGACAAACCAAACATTACAAATATACTGAATCTCTCCACTACAAAGACACAAAAACACCTCCTCAGTAAGGTTTAGGTGCTCTATATCTCAGAAAACAATTTTCTCTGCAGGCTCCGTTTTATGATTTTTTTGTGAAAAATGAATAGTTGAGTTTCTCTTACAACCAACTGTATTCTGTCAAAATTAAGCCTTAAAAAGGAGAATCATCCATTTTCATCCATTTCCTGAAGTATATTTTTAAAAAGAAACGCACTATTCTAAATTGTCCCACTTTAATATTGGATTATTTAGATCAGATATAGCTTTTATGATACATCTTGTTATATAGATTTGTAAAATACAAGGTTTAACTGATTAAAAAAAAGCTTTTAAATTGAATTAGTACTCAGCCATTCTAATGTAGGGTATCTGAAACTGCAGGTCAAGCATGCACATGAACTTCATGAATCTGCATGAAGTTCTGCCCCAACATTAATGTTCTTTAAAAAGGAACACAAAATACTTTTTTGTAGCAAAATATCAGTTTCACCTGAAAGAATATTTGATTATGTTTAGGAAGCGTTCTGTTGATTTATCTCTCACTCTCTCCCATCACTTCTATTAGCAAAATACACCAAAATGCAGCCAAACAAACTTTGAATTCTGTTGTGATTGTCATGCATCTTTGTACAGCACTCTGCCAAACATCAACAACTAAGAAACTATCGCACAGAGCTACACCCAACATGATGGAAGAGGTGACTAAAAGACTCAGGAGGCAAGCTGGGGACCAATCAAATATTTGCGTAGTAAAGCGACTAAACCTCCACACCTACAGGGGTGGCAGCTAAAATAACAGCTCAAACTTGGAAAAGTTTCTTTGTTTAAAAGTTTGACGTTCAGAAGTTTTTAACAGCTTTGGGCTTTGTATCTTTACACAGCGGAGGTAAAGCTCCCTCTGCAATAATGACAAAACAGGAAGAAATCCAACCCTCAACTGTCAACTCCTTTGTACGGGCAAAAAACACTACACCACTCTTGAATTTTGCAGGGAGTTTGGTAAATTGGGAAAATTTGCATTGGCTTCCATCGGGATATTTAACTTGTTAAACTCCTTTCAGGATTATTTGGGTGCCAACAGAAAAAGTCAAACAAAGCAATCGGTGTGTTCCCAAGGTATTGGACTTTAATTTTGTGAACTGGCACATCAAATAAGTAATGTCTGGCACCTCTTTCCCCAAAACATTTTAGAAATCGAAGTGTGCCCAGACAAGTCAGTAGAAGTGGGAAAGGTTGCACTTCCTCCTGAGTGTCGTTTAACTCCCAAATGCTTAATGACAGAAAGATCTAATGACTCAAAGATCTTTACACATCAACAGAATCAGACACAGTTTCTGAAGAGTTTTGTGGCGCCTTGAGGAGCAAGAAACCCAAGTCCTGATGCTTATTCAACAACATCAAATTTCCCGTGCAACCGAAGTCAACTTTGAAATGAAAAAATAAATAAAACCAGTTTGGAAGAATTTAAAAAAAAGTGTATCTAATTCAGTTTTTCTCCTACACACTAATATATCATCCTCCCCTAAGATATTCTACTGAAAACAGTTATTCTCAGCTAAAAATTTAAAAAAAAAAGTAAAGAAATGGCAATTAGTTGACATCCAGAGTGCAAATAATCTGCAGAGAAATTTGAAGCCGGAGGCGTGATGGCAGCTGCCCTTTCAAAAGGACAATCTGGTGCTAAAGTCATCTCATAACATTGAAAGACTGTAGACAAGCATGAGTCGAGGTTTTGCAGACTTGCAATTTAAAAGTCCTGAATTAAACATCACCATCTTGGGCTTCTACAGCTGGATATGAAATTAAAAGGGATAAATGTGTGACACTTTCTCTTGATGATGCACCAGTCAGTCAAAAAGACCCCACGTATTTTTCCTACACGCTTTTTCCCCACAAAGCCGTTTGCAATTTATGATGATTGTGGTCACTAATATACAAATTCTAGCTTTAAATGAGTGTGTTATTAAATATATTTCCATGAAAGGAGGAGGTTTACCATGTAATCTACTGTTTGTCTATAATCAGAGGGACGAACCAGTGGGTGTAGTCTGGCTCATCTGATGCAATATAAAAGAAAATGACCCTTTCAGCTGATTGTGACAAACCGAGTGGCAAATGTACTTGATGTGTAAAAATTACGGGGCTTCTTTGAACATGTGAAGGATGGAAATTGAGACAAAATCACTGGGTTCAATACATGGTTAAAAGGGAAGCCTTGTGCAGAATTAAAAATGTAAAAAGAAAGAAAGAAAGAAATATAAAATTGAGTTAAAGCAGAATAGGAACATAATAGGTTTTCAATTCGGACGTGTAGAACAATAATCTACAGAAGCGAGCCGAGTGTGATCAAGCCATAGGAAGCAATTTAGTGCCAACCTAGTGCTGATTGATGACCTGCGAGGTTACAAAATACAAAGAAAACAGAAATTTCAAAGTAATAATGAAATGAATTCATTATTTCTGCTACATAAGCCCCCCCCCCCCCCTTTGAGCAGAGTAATAATTCTGCTCTATAAAGAGCATGTGTGAAATATTTTTCTGCTCCAGAAGGGTCTCCACAGGGACATGCTGATAACAGGCAACCTGGTAATTCATACGCCTCACTGCAGGTGACAAAATCTCAGATCTACTAATCTATTGATGCCATGGCTGAGGACAGGTACACAGTACAAAGTTTGCTAGCCCATAAGGTACGGGCCCACTAGACATGAAACTGATCTTTTCTCCTTTTTTTTTTTTTTTTTTTAAATAAAGAATCTGAAGCAAAGCAGAGATGGGATTTCAAAGGCTGCACTATTCTTTAAGAGAGGGCAGGAAGGAGATAAGACGGTTATCAGATGATGATGAGGGAGTGGAGGAGGCAGGGCGGAGGCGGAGGACACAATCCCCTACATACCTCCGCCTGTTACTGAGAACAACATGGAGAATCACTGTGAAAGAGCAATTTATTCAAAATCCTCAAAAATAAAAGATTTTTAGAGACATGCCTACAGTAAATTAATATTTACATGGGATGAGTAGAGAACTGATTTATGTGTCTGTGACAGCTGTTGAAGTTGTTTGTGTGTGTTAGTGTGTGCGCGCGCGTGCGTGCGTGCGTGCGTGCGTAGGAATGTGCAACTATTATGAAAAACTTCAAACCACTCTGACGTTTACTACAACACAGAAAGCTCCCTGCAAGACAGAAAAACCAAAGAAAAATGATTGACTAAAATAACTGCAGGTGGGCAGTGAATAAGAAAGGCAGTGAGCCTCCTTGCTGACAGAACAGGTCGCTCCATGTGGAGAGACACACCTGGGAAATTTACTCTGCACCTTTCTCCCCAACCAGCTGTTAGGTGTCTGCAACGCCTTTGAAAAAAAAAAAGATGCTGAGCTCTATGACCGTGTGCCAATTCTTCTTGTTTATCTCTATATAATAGACACAATCCACATGGTGCATTGTGAGATGACTGTATGAGTGGCATTAAGGTGTTCGAGACGTGTGGTAATTGGATTTTACAGCTAGATTTTCCCTTGCTCAAGACAACCAAGCTCGCATAAAGAGAGTTTCCTGCTTTGTCAAGCAAGAAAGTTAATAGACACATGTGCCTTGTTGTGCCTTAGGGATATTCAGAATCTTTAGGATGAATAAAATATATTAAAAATCATAAATCTCTCAGTGGTGCACTCACAGAACCTCTGGATTTCCAGAACTCCTGGCATAAAAAGGATGGATTGCTTTGAATGCTTTTGCCTGAGGGACAGCATGTATGGGCCAGCTGCAGAGAGCTGCACAACACACATTTGAGATTCCTTCTCGGTGCAAACACACTGCTGCGTGAAAACCAAAAACATACACACACATGCACACAGACACAAACGAAAATAATCTTTAAAAACACATGCAGGCATCTCAACTGGAATCATCCACTTGCTCACAACTTCTACCCCCTAAGACACATGCATACACTCACAAGCAGACAGCGCTGCGAGGAGCCCCTCTGAAACACCAGACATCATTTAGTCGGACGGCATTGCCTCTGCAGAGAGCGAGGTCAGCAGTCTGCTTGAGTTTATCAACATGCATCTATCTAGAGAGTTAATTCGCCAATGAGCCCCCCCTGCTTGTAAACAACCTTGCAGCTAAAAGTCAGGACAAAACAAAAGACCCAAGAGACAGTCCCCGAAACCCGTTTGATGAATGATAGTGGATTATTCGCACTCTTTATTCTGGTTAAACTCAAAAAACATGATTTGTGTGTCTTTGGTTTTCAACACCACCGTCAACTACATATGACAAACCGTTCACGTCGCAATGAAAACATAAAGCCATGACTAAAGAAGCACTGCCACGAGTTAAATATGAAGACGACCAGACTGAAACTCTTTCTAAAATAATCAAGGTTAGTAGACCATTTCAATCTTACTACCAAAGGAGCCTGGTAGTAAAAGTTTTGACCGGCGTTGGTGTGGATTCTCAGTCACCCCAGTTTCAGTTTCAGTTTATTTTTATTTGTTAGAGAGGGACAACGTACAACCAGGCCCTGATTAACCTAATCATTTGGGTAAAAGGTCACTGAACTTCTTGGTTCTTGAATATCTTTTACCATTCAGGGGAAACAT
Source organism: Cololabis saira (assembly GCF_033807715.1). Classification (NCBI taxonomy): domain Eukaryota; kingdom Metazoa; phylum Chordata; class Actinopteri; order Beloniformes; family Belonidae; genus Cololabis; species Cololabis saira. Next base: position 33,429,361 of record NC_084589.1, read on the forward strand.
AAATCAATGGAGTGGCGTTTAAGGGTTATCCAAACTTTTGAGATGTTGTAGAACTCACATGTGCGTCACTGACCCACCCAGCTGTCAGGCTAAAGCTTTCGCCTTGAGGCATTTTTTAAATCCCCCAACCAGCTCGTTAAATCTCACCGTTTTCCTTTCCTGCAAGCAATGGCTATTGTTTATCTGGTTATACAGTACAGACCAAAAGTATGGACACACCTTCTCATTCAAACAAATGGGGAAGTGTGTCCAAACTTTTTGTCTGAAATGTATATAAGAGTGATCGATTAATTCCCTTTTTTTTTCCAAACACATAATATTTGAAGGAAAAGAATAAAAAAACATCTTACAGAGCGGTATTAACCTTAATGATACCTATATTGGTTGACCCCTATGTAAAGTGATTGCAACTTAAACTGAAGCTACTGCTCTCTAGTGGCCTGACATGTTCCCCCTCCTGCTTTGCTATTGCGATCCTCCAGTAGAAAAATCACACGTCAATGTGACGGAAATCTGTGTGGACGGAGAGTAGATTGCTGTTCATAGGCTGCTTAACTCCCTCTATTAAATGTGGATAATCCCTGATGCTTAGACCGGGGCTTTGACCTCTCATATGGCCTCTACCCCCCAAACCCCCTCAAAACGTTCCCCTCCAAATTAATCATTTCATAATCTCTGCATGTAAACACTTAGCGAGGCAGAGACGACCCTGCCAGAGCCGCATTTAGGGGGAACCTTATTCCAGATTATGTTTGTTTGTTCAGACAAGGCCGACGCATTCGGACTTTCAGACTGCATCAACATTCCCCTGCAGGCTGAAATGATGCAATCACAAAAACGTCAGACTAGCATGGAAAAAAGGGGTCGGAGCAGACTTGAGGGAGACATTTGAGATGAACACAGAGACAAAGAAAACTAAATGCTCCGAGGATAAACAGTGAAGGACGGCGGATCACTAGGATGTACACACCAGGCCAACAATCCATGTCATAAATCTTCAAACACAGCTTTAAGTACTAAATCCTTAAAAAACACGAAATATTTAACAGTTCTTATGCTGTAACAAAAAAAAAGGTTCACATTTAGCTGTGAGAAAGGAAGAACAGAAAGCATTAGTGTCAGGAGGTGGGACGGACCAGGAAGAGCAACGGAAAGGCGGAAAATGACAAAGGCTGTTGATGAGATAAACGTAGTAAAGAGAAAGACAACAGGAGGGCGGTTTACAATGTTTTTAAATTATAGCATGTCAGAGGAGGAGTAGAGAGGCAGAGGGGGAGGAGGAAGGCATCAAACAGGACAGCAGCATGCTGGTGCAAAGGGTTGCCAGAGGCTTTTATATACAGACAATTGGGAAAGAGGGCATTGTGGCATCCCTGTACACACTCGCACATACAAGAACATGCAGATACACACAACAGATGGCCTTGGGGGATTAAAATGACATCCTCCCTGAGGCCTGCACAGACAGGCAGATCCAAACCTCCTGAGTTTAAAAAAATAAATAAAACACAAGACTGCTGGACTCAACTAGAATCAGATGTGCTTCATTCTTTTGCACAAGGCTGCTCAAAATGTCATACCGCAAGAAAGCTCAGTGAATACCTGCAGCAAACCTTATACATCTTAGGTGATCCTGGGCCTCATTTTTTGTTGTTGTTTCAATTCCACCTTGCCATAGATGTTGTTATAAAAGAATAACAAATAAAATAAAGCAAACATGTATTTTTCTCTATTGTATATTTTCTGCATGCACGGTGAAAGCAGGGAACAATTTCATTCAAACCCTCCTGCAGGAAAATTGGACAGAAAAGCATATTTATCTTCTCAGCTCAGGTAAATTCACCCTTATAAATAATTGGTATTACTGTTATCTTTGACATTGTTATGTGCAGAGTAACACCGATAAGGCTGAGAAGGAGAAAAACAAACCTTACCTGTTGAGAAGGCACCACACAGATGGCAGTCAGGGCAGCATCAAACATGGAGAAACACAGAAAAAACAAAAATAGTTAGCATATTTTCTCCCACGTTTGAAAGTGAAAGTTAAACTCATAACTCTGAGTGGCTAAACCTCCTCAGGAGGAGGATCTGGACTTGTGCTCTTCTCCGCATTCATTTCTTGCTCCATCCTCATACACAAGAAAAATATATAATATTACACCCAAAAAAAAGAGTATCAAATGGGATTAAATGGTCGCAGTTTTGGACACCTGGTTGTCAACATAGGTTGATCAAATACTTCAAAAGGATGCTGATGATTTGTTGACATGCATTAATTAGCTTATCAGTGTTATGTTGTTTTTGTGCATTGGTTGCTTTTAATGTAAAATTAAAACATAATCTTATACTTGTTTTAAACAAAACACTTGGTTATTCGGTCAAAGATGAGCGGACTGACCAGACGGTGACATATGAACATTTCTTTGCTATAAAATCTGACACTTGTTATGTACAGTTTTGTGTTTCCTTTTGTTTTGTTTGTCCCTGCGGTCGGCATCTCCGTTCCTCAACATATATCTTTTATTAAAAACACAGGCAGGCACACAGTCCCCTTTGCTTTGAGCCATAATAAAGCTACTTGTGTCCAGAACAGCATCAAGTAAAAACATGAGCCGATCATCACAGTTTGTAAAGTCAACACGGACCCAGATCACAAGCAAATAAACAAGGAGCCACGCTACGGTGCGTTTCATTGCATTTTCTGTTTTTATGCTCTAAAAAGGCTCCAGTGACTCACATGCGGTACATAAATGGTTCATTTAGGTATCTTGCAACATAAATAGATCCCCAGCAGTATGTTCAAAAACACAAGTGGGCGTAAGAGGACATTAGCAGAATCCGAGCATTAAGATATCTTATAGGTGTATGACTGTGTCAACAGACAGCTGTACACCCAAACAAGTCATGCGTGTGTACAAATAAAGCATAAATCCAATTGAAGCCTCTCTGTGGCCCGTCTCTGGCTCGCGCTCTTTGTCTGTGCTGGATTACAGGGATGAAAGATGAGCACAGACACACACACACACGTGCCCTTGTCCTTTCTGTTGTTAGTCAAACGGTGTCATCGCATCGGTCGAGCTTTCGCATCGGCATCACGTAGCTCCAGCCGAGGATACGGAGCCCCTTCACATTACCAAGCTAAAAACACAGCCTACGACTGTTTTTCTTTGATTATCTCTCACAAGCTCTTTATTCTGTCCATCTGACACGGGCTTGGTACAAAGTAAACAGTGTGGGATGTTAGTTTCCTGAATCTCAGAAGCAGACATGGACAAACTGCCAAGATTTGGAGAGTAAAGCGAGAGTGGAGGGTGGGAGGTGGGATGGGAATGAATGGGAATGCAGAAGAGAATCAAATGCTCTGACATCAATGTGTAATCCTACTGTAGTGCAAGTGTATGCTGTCATGCTCGTTTTTTCGCTGTGCAGATCACTCCCAGACAACACCATAGACAACATCTCTTCCTGAATAACTTAATCTGAGAGAAAAAAAGTGACAAAAATAAAGATGCAAAATATCTTTAAGCCTTGACACCCCTTTGAGATCAATTATTTCACAACAAATTAAAATGGAAAAGCAGAGATAAAAGAAAGATGCCTTTAAATGTGCTCTTTTTTAATGCATTCTCTCAAAACTGCATTGGTTCCTGTCCCACTTCTCTTCTCCCTTTCAGAATGGATATGTAAAGCCGCTCTCGCTGAGGGAGCGTGGGTGGAGGGTGGGAGTTTACACACAATAAACAGGCTCTTTTTGAATTGGCTTAATCTCATTTGGCCCACTAATGCACGGCTTGCCCACCAACACATCAGCCTTTAAACATGACTCAAAAGATACAGAGGCTGAGGCTTTATATTGTACACAACCCCAAGCATCTTCTCTCATAACGCGTGCCCATCCCCTGAACTGCAGACGCACAGACACAAGTTCATCTCCTTGACAGAAGCTTTGTGTGCGTGTCTGGTAAAATAGCTCGTATAAAATGTTTCATCCCTGCCAAAACCGTTGCTCCCACAGTGTAATTGCCACAGAAGCACTTATTTTTTGAATATTTGATGCAGAATGCGCCATAAAAGATTCAGATGAAAAGCAGTCAGCTGTTGCAGATGTGATTGACAGCCAAGTGTGGTTTTCTCAGTGATGCATAAACAAAATTGTGAGAGGAGAAATACATCTGTGACCATATATGTGTTAGGACAAGTGACAAGTGAAAAGCCTCATGCAGTTGTCTTATCATAGGACATCAAAGAAAATGTGATGCTTTTCTGCAGTTTTGAGTATTGAAAACTATGTTAGATGTTGCTTGACGAGTCCACCAACATGACAGCCAACAATTATGATAGAGACAGATGCTCCACAGATCAAAGAACTGAACCCTGGATTAAAAAAAATAAAAATATACACCCATTTATGAACTTATATGCAAGTAGTATGAACAGGACATTGAAGGGAGGTCGATCAGGATGGGCAATCAGAGGCCTTGTTTATGCTAACGGAAACAAAGAAAAGTCATAATCTTCTTCATCCTTCCCAAATTCAGTTCCTTGCTATTTAGGATATATTTGCTCTTTTCCTACTGATTTTTTTTTCAGTTAATAGTAATACTTGTTAACGCAACTAAAAAATCTCTACTCAATGGTCCTCGCTTCCAAACTGCTCCCCAACCCTGGAATATGACAGATTCTCTCCTTACATAATTCTTTAGCGTTAAAAAAAAAAGCTTTGTTAGGATGGCACCCCTCAACACAAACAATAAGCAAATCCAATAATATAGAGAAGTCAAAGCATAAAGATTGAGACAGTAAAAAGATCAAATGTAAAATGCAAAAGCTAACGTGAAGAAACTAAGAAATTAGGAGCCATTACATAAAGATAAAGCCTTCTATTAAATAGTAGAATAAGATCTTGCGATGGCTTCCCACTGATGTCTTCAAGTTCAATCGAGTTAATATACTGGGAGTCTGCTAAACAAATGAACACAGGAGACTCTTTGTTGTGTTTTTTAACACTTCCTGGAAAAAAAAACATTTGTTGAGGGCAAACTGCTAACCTGCTGGAGGAGGCGGTTACTGTAGAACAATGATGTTGCAATGTTGAGAGGTGGAGTTGCTCTGCAAATGTTTTTAAGTAGGTGGCAACTGCGAGAAGTAACATCCATGTGAAGCCAACAGTCAGCAGAGCATTGCATTGCAACAAGATGTATGTACACTACCAGTCAGTGGTCAGAATGTAATGCTTGATCAGTGCATACATACAGTTTATAACAATAAAAATACTACAATCATAATCACTGCACAAGAGAGACTAGGAAAAAGATGCAGTCTTAATCAGTAGCTCAGCAACATTTTGAGATCTGCTCGAATCCTTTGGAAGCTTGTTCAAACCATTTGGAGCTCAATGGCTGAATGCATCATCCCAAGAAAGAAAGGCTGGTGGATCTGGAGACACATAAACCCGTCCTGACCCATACAACTAAAACATTTCTGAGAGTTAGTTTACTATAAGGCCATGTAGGACTAGCCACAGTTTTATATCTTGATTAGTAAATGAATTTCGTATGAAAACCGTCTGATCCGACATTTAAATTAAATGATAAAATAAGTACTTGACTCACTGAAATGGTAGGTTGAGCCTTTTAAGTCACGTGTAAACAGGAAAAAACAGACACATTTTCATGTGAGGGCTGAGGAGAATACTCCACTTCTTCCGTAAATGGGCATGGGCTGTCAGTTGCACATTTGTTTGTACCAGCTCATTACTCGCGTGTGTGCGTGTGCGTGTGCGTGTGCGTGTGCGTGTGCGTGTGCGTGTGTGTGCGTGTGTGTGTGTGTGTGTGGTAGGGTGCTGTGCACAACTGAGCCCTGATGAGCAGCAGCATAGATTCTCCTCATAGTGGGTGGTCTTCCCGAGGACACGGACTACAGTCACCATGGTCACATCCACTCAAGAATCCATGCAGTATCTTCATATGCGCTGAATGCCGGTGATATGAAATCATCCCTTTTGTGTCTGGATATTTTTAGACCACTTTGCATTTATATAACAAAACAAAAAGTCAAACAATTGTGCTGAAGAGACAAAAGAAGTCCCACTGACACCAAACAAGAGAAAGCGTGCTCAAATTAAGCTGATTTACGCTCCCTATGAGATAATGAAGGCAAGCTAAATCATTAGAGTTACTGTGCACCTTTATGCAAGGGGCTCTAACTGATCCAATTACAACAATAAGTCGAGTTGGAAGAGGAAAAAAAGGGCAAAAATTAAAGCTGCAAGTACTTTCCCCCTCCTCAAATCAATAAGACTTACAAACAGTACACAACGGAGTTCAAACAAATGCAGAGTCAGTAACCAGCATTAGAGTAGAGGCCTTAGCCAGCAACCAAATCATTATAAAAGCCGGTCTTCAAACACAGGGGAAGCAAAGCGGAGCAAAAGAGCTAGTTTTTTGTTTTTTTAAGTCAAAAGTGGAAAACATTGGACAGTTTTTTGAAAGAGTGCAACTCAATGTTCTATATGTATTAACACATATTTACATTTTTTAAATGACAAATAAAGAAAACCAGGGGCTTAAAAGTATACCGACTAGTAAATTCACAGTAATCCCTCATTTTTTGCGGGGATTACGTTCCAAAAAGAACCAGTGATGAGTAGTGAAGTAGTAACCTTTATTTATTTTTTTATTATTATACAAGGCTTCAAATTGCGGAGATCAGCACCGTCCCACAGCGACCCGAGTAATTGGATTTGAATGGGAGAAAATGAAAAATGATGAATAATACAATAAGTACAGTAGGACAAATTGTGACTCGCGCGTGTTTCACTGCTCTTCTGACTGCGTCGCTGCATTCTGACTCGCTCTGGAGCGTCTTTTTCTTCTAAAGCCTGCGGTGCAGGTGTGTTTTTTTGAGAGAAGAACATAGTTATGGGTAGTTGTTGTCGCTCTTTTTTCATCTGGGCAAAAAGCATCTTATAAACCGACATGCCACCATCGATTATATTTGAGAACTGTAACGGGGAGACTGTTTAGCCAATCAGAATGCAGAACGCAATGGACGATGCAAATCTGTGAAGCAGCGAGACTGTGAAAGGTGAACAGCGTTATAGCGAGGGATTACAGTAACTTTATATTATTCAAACTGCACAAAGGAACCATTAAAGTGCATTTCAACTGATCTCATTTCTACATGAGCCTTCAACATATTTGGAAAAACAAGCCAATGATATCTGTAGCTTGCTACAGTTGATTTTCCAAATCTAAAGTGCCTAAGCGTGCCCATCACCCAAAACAGGCAGATGAAAATGTCTGTAACTGATGGCCTTCTCCGTCACTACGGCCAAAATAAACGACGCCAATAAATAAAAGCAACCGACAAGGAGAGAGACTTATCAATACACAAGTCAATCCATCCACTTGGGCTATCTCTGTCCAAACGCGGGAAATCAACCGTGTCAGTCTCTTGCAGATGGCGCAGGAGCCCGTAAAGTCAATGCAATATCCATCAGCTAAATGGGCTTCCAGAGTCATGATTGTTTATGGCGGTGGGTGGAGACGGAGTGTGAAAGTGCATCAAGGTTCTTCAGCTGAAGAAGACTCAAGATGTGAAAAAGGTGCTTTCCCCTGCTGAGAGAAAGTCGATACATGGTGCGAGGACAGTAATGATGATGCTTTTGAGAGGTACTGCCTCGCAGCTTCATAGTTCATCGCTCGGGCTCCGAGCTGGCAAAGGTTGAAGAGACAAAGACTCTCACAGTATGCTTAAAAAACTATAAAGCTAGCTGTAAAGGAAGACCTACTTGCATTAACCAAAGCAGTTGAGAGGTGCTCATACCGTAGATGATAACTCCTTCGAGAGCGCGGCAAAGAAACGGAAAAGAAGAGAAATCTTTTTTGTGCATTCATTATGGCAGTGTGTCTCGCCTCCCTCCCCCTTCATAACCCAGTTGACTCCGACGCCTGTAACCCTCGTCGTCTCCAGCTGACAGGCCAGCTCTCAAGAGGGGAGACGCTGAGAAAAAAATGGCAGCCATGTGACAGAGTGAGTGGCAGAGTGTAAAGCTACAGTACACCCATCTTCTGCCAGGTGTTTTAAAACCAGTCACACCTTCTACACTTTCTCTGATATATTTATAAATATATATATATATATATATATATATATATATATATATATATATATATATATATATATATATATATATATATATATATATATATATATATATATATATATATACACTCCAGGTTGAAGGCATCAACCTAGTAAATGATTGTAAAAGCATCTTTCCAGCAGTTATCAGCCTGGTTCCCCATTTCTTTGCTGCTGGAGCAGACTTACAGGGTGGCCAATGGCCAATAAATATGCCTATATCATGCATGTTTTGGCTTATGTACAGCTATTATGGCAGGCCGCACATAAATTTTAACGATAAATATTAAAAAAACATGGACAGTAAAAATGGATATCTCCAAGGGGCGGGAAACAAGAGAAAACACTGTTTCGCTGACAATCTGAGTGCCAGATGTTTCTGCATTTTCTTTATTGAACAACCTCCAAGACACTCATAGCACTTAATATCAGGCTAATTCAGACCATCTCAAAGCAGCAAAATTAATCAGTTCATAATGTTTACTTTTTTGGGGGGAGGGGTGGAGCTGATGGTTTGATTCCTAGTCCTTTAGTACAACATTTTAAACAAAAACATCCTCTACTGGCTGCTATGCAAATATGTGATGCACATTTGCTCAAGGTATCTACTGATTACAAGTGATTTATAGCACTTGTAAAGAGCATCAACTGCAACAGAAAGAAAACATCTCTCAGAACATTCAAGGCACAGCAGTCCTCTAAGTACGACAGACTGATGCCTGAACTAAAAGGGTGAAACATTTATGCAGCGATAATAAATAGAGGAAACGCTTTTATTCCCTACAGCATTGAAAGTGTAACTGCTGACATCCACACTGGGTCTTTAACATGCCCTCAAGTGCATCCGATGAAATTCTACATTATGAAACATGGTGATTTCATAATGTTCCCAATAAATCAATGCAAAGTTTCCGAGGGCAATAGTCAACTGGCACTAGCGAAGACGAGATTGTTTCTTCGCATCACAAATGTACCCTCCATACCCATACTAGGGATGGGCGGTATGGACTAAAAAATGTATCACGATAATTTCTGGCATTTATCCCGATAACGATAAAAATTACGATAAAAAAATACCAATTCAACTCCATCTTTGTAACTATAAATCTATCTCCCTCTCAGATCTGCCATGTTTGTTACACAAAAACGTCATCAACGGGAATTTATCTTTCTTTCTTTCTTTCTTTCTTTCTTTCTTTCTTTCTTTCTTTCTTTCTTTCTTTCTTTCTTTCTTTCTTTCTTTCTTTCTTTCTTTCTTTCTTTCTTTCTTTTTCCTTCCTTCCTTCCTTCCTTCCTTCCTTCCTTCTTTTCTCCCTTCCTTCCTTCTTTCCTCCTGCTCTCTCCTTCCTTCTTCCCTTCCTCTTTTCTCCCTTCCTTCCTCCTTTCCTTGTTTTCTCCCTTCCTTCTCCCCTTTCTTTCCTTCCTTCCTTCCTTCCTTCCTTCCTTCCTTCCTTCCTTCCTTCCTTCCTTCCTTCCTTTTTCCCCTTCCTTCCTTCTTTCCTCCTGCTCTCTCCTTCCTTCTTCCCTTCCTCTTCTCTCCCTTCCTTCCTCCTTTCCTTGTTTCTTTCCTTCCTTCCTTCCTTCCTTCCTTCCTTCCTTCCTTCCTTCCTTCCTTCCTTCCTTCCTTCCTTCCTTCCTTCCTTCCTCCCGCTCTCTCCTTCCTTCTTCCCTTCCTCTTTTTTCCCTTCCTTCTTCCTTTCCTTGTTTTCTACCTTCCTTCTCCCCTTTCCTTACTTCCTTCCTTCCTTCCTTCCTTCCTCCTGCTCTCTCCTTCCTTCTTCCCTTCCTCTTTTCTCCCTTCCTTCCTTCCTTCCTTCCTTCCTTCCTTCCTTCGTTCCTTCCTTCCTTCCTTCCTTCCTTCCTTCCTTCCTTCCTTCCTTCCTTCCTTCCTTCCTTCCTTCCTTCCTTCCTTCCTTCCTTCCTTCCTCCCTTCCTCCCTTCCTTCCTTCCTTCACGTACGTTGTGCGTGGATTTAACACAGAACCATAAATCAGCTTTACACAAAAACATCATCAACGGGAATTTATCGTTTTTACCGCGAGATGACAAATTCTTATTGTGAGGAATTTTTTTGACGGTTTATCGTGAACGGTAAAATATCGCCCATCCCTAACCCATACCCCAAACAATTCTACCCCAAACCATGACCTCCGTCAAATTATTACTAGTGCTGGATGAGAGAAATGTCCACTGACCCTGTGAGGCTAATGGGTACGCAGCAGCAAAGCAGCGAGGCCTCGACAGAGCGAGGCAGGAGCACCGCCACGGGGTCGGACTCGGGCTGGTGGGACAGGCGGGAGGTTTCCCGCTGCCGTGTCTGAGTCATGGCTGGGACTCGCATGACCAAGCCTCCGTGCGCTGGTCTCTCTCACCAGGGCAAACAGATGACTCTGCCCTGCTTCACACACACACTCGCTCAATTGTATATGCTTCATGTTATTCCTGCCAGAGGGGTTATCTTAATCATGTGCTGATGATATTATATCTTTCACTGAGCTCTCATTCTTCAGAACCAACGACTCCTTCCCTCTCTGGATCCTAACAAGCTCATGAACAGAGGAAGTTATTATAAAGAGAGATTAAACTTGGACATCTGCTTGGTCACCCATCAGCACTTTCAAGCTCCCCCTACATTTTTCAGGAGCACTTAACTGTATATAGTTGGTAAACACAGCCTTCCCTGTTCTGGATGACTCATCTCTATAGTTTACATTTAATTCAAGTTTATTTATTTAGCAATAATTCATGGGAAAAAAAGAAGCCATTACACAGTACTTTACATTAGAGAGAAATCAAACAATACCTATTAGAGGTTCTTCTGAGCACAATTTATATCCCAAAAGGACATTTTGCATCCACACAAACATCGTTCTCAGCTTGGCTGCCTGCATCTTCTGCTCATGCCCAGAACTTCAGATCCTTTTTGTTTTGTAAAAGGCCTTATAAGCACCAGCAATGCTGGAAATTAAGTAGAGACTTGTTTTTCAGTGGCGGTGGGGAGATAGACTTGTTTGCTCTTGAGCAAAGACAACTATGAACAATAAATGCAACTCTCATATCTAATCAAGTAAATATCGAATTAAACTGAGTTTTTGCTGGCCGTGTGCCGTCTGTGCACTCTAAACTAAAACAAAGATCATAAACGATTTAAAACAAGCACCATTATTAGATTATATGATTAGTGGTTTTGGACCATTTCATATTTTGATCACGCAGTTTATGGAAATCAAGTCTGTCAAAATGTATGAACCTGTCATATTTTACAGCTGTTGGTTCAATGTGTCGGGTACATATTTGATCCATTTATGCATATTTAAGCAATATAATTACACAAGGAAAACAAAAAACAATCCAGACAATGTGCTCAATGGTAAGTTTCCCCCCCAGTTTCAGACGTTGTTTACTGAACAAACCCAAGTGTGGTATAGGGATGTTAACAATTACTCGATTTTCGATTAATTGCCGTTATGAAATTACCCGATTAAAATTAACGATTACAATTAATCTATTTATTTATTTATTTTTTTTGTTTAATTTCACCAGCTGGTATTACGCCCGGACCACATTTAATGCGACACAACACGCTGCGCCGCGCACATAAAGTTAGAAGAAAGAGACGGCGGATATGTTTGGTTTTAGTAACATGCTCAGGCAATGAGTCTGCAATGGCCCAGACGGGAGACACATGTAGCTCAGTGCTTAACTTTTATTTTTAATCCACTCAATATTCTTCTGGTTGTTCTCCGATATGCTCCCCTAAAGCCTGAATTATGGTTCCGCCTTAAATCGACGCAGAGCCGCCGCCGTAGCCTACGGCGTAGGCTCTGCGTTGTTGTAACGCGGAACCATAAATCAGCCGTCACCCGGTACATACATAGGTTTCTCTAAACATCTGTTCCCGCTACAGTTTTAACTAAAAGAAAATGTGCTCCAATACAGCAGGTCTCATAATTTTATTTTGAACACTGCCAAAACTCTAACTTAAAACGTAACTAGAACTTAAAACTTTCTTGACACAAATGACACTATTATGGCTGCTGCTACTACTAATAGCCTTGAAGTGCACTTTATATTATATTCCTTGTGGTACAAAAATGTCTTTTTGTTACTTTTGTATCAAATAAATATTTGATTAAGGAATACATTAAAATGTCCTTTGTATTTTATATAAGCAAAAAAAATTATGTTTGTATCTCAGATGGGGGAAAAACACCGCTTATCAACTAATCGATGATCGATCGATAAGGTTATCAACTGTCAATTAATGAAATAATCGATAATTTGCATCCCTAGTGTGGTATCGATCCGCTTGTCTAATAGATATAAGTCAAGAGGTGCATTTGGTGTCAAACTATTCTTTTAAGACAATGCTTGTGGTTTTGACACTTCTCTTTCACAAGGTGTTCTTTGGCAGGCAGAAATATGACCTCCCGTCCCACAGGGAACAGAGGGGAGCAGGGAGCGGTGGAAAGATGATATACGAAGGTAAATGTGGACCAAAATGCAGTCAGACTGAAGCACTACTGCAGATAAAAACAAGGCTCCAGTCTCCAGTCCGGCTTCATCACGGCATCACGCAGGCCCACAGAGGTCAGTATTGTGAGGTCAGGGACTGATGCGATACATTATCCAATTTTTTGGTGAACTCATCTTTGGGTTTCGGGATTTCAGTAATTGGTAGGTGACCAGATCGACTCGACTCATATGCTGCTCTACAGGCTTTCATTATTGTGATGGAAATGATCACTGATATGTTTCTCCTGTATAACTATAATTGGGGTTTAACAGAAAAAAATAAATAAGAACTAACAAAGCTATGAGCTTAACAATGGAATGGCATCGTGTGAATGCTCGTGTGTGTTTAAAGATCATAGAGATTTGCTTAGAAGTATGCGCCTGAGCTGAAACTTTAAAGGCTTCTCAGTTGACCTTATCTCTGCAGCCAAGTATCTGATCGAGACGAAAATCCCAGTCAAAACAACTTTCTGGCTCACAGCAGAGAGGAAATTAGTTTGGGAAATTAATATTTTGCTTGCACGTCTTGGAAAAGCCATCTTCTCAGCAACTTTTAGGAATAGCTAATGTTAAGTCTCCATGGCAGTGAAGCTGCACTGTCATATGACCTCTTGTCTCCTTGCTTGTCCTGCGTTGACATTTTCGCTCAAAGTGGCTCACAGCTATCTCTCTGTCTGTTAGGTTATCTGCCTGCGAGGGGCGGCTCAGCGGATATCTCAAGGACAGAGACAATTCGAGCGATGAGGCTGGCCTAACAAGCACCTGAAAGAAACGGTAATGATTACCTCAGGACACGTTGGTCTGTGTGGCCTCCAGTTCTCCCGCAGCAAACAAAGTGCAGCTGTATTGGAGATATTTTGAACCACACTGGGGGACAGAGCTTAAATTACCCAATGAGAAACCTTCAAACAAGAGTTAGCATTAGTTCATCTTTGATTCATCAAGTCGGGGTTGTTTACTGAAGTGCCACTGAACTAAACTGCCCCCCACATAAGCCAAATGAGCCGCATGTTTATTAGTAAGTCAATCTATCCGCGCTTGTGGCGCTGGGATGTGCAGTGAAGATAGCAGGTGGGTAATGTGAGTCAGCTGCAGCTGCTGTTAATTGATCACTAACTCGTCTGTGTTATCGCCGACGTATGGCTGATATAAAGAGATGATTAAAAGGATGGGGCTGTGGTCGCCGACGTGAAGCTCCAGCTTAACTTTGTTTACACAGCGCCTGGTGGGTGCTTCATCTTCCCGACTGGCCTTTATTACTTTTTGTTCTTTTTCTGCTCTATAAATCAGCTTCTTTGGTACGTTTCGTAACCAACACTGCTGTTGCATCCATCTTTCAGAACAACTTCATATCAGTGTGTTCTCTTACCGTACACCACAGATGACTAATTTTCACACCATTCGTCAAAGGAACACTTCCTCTGTGAAAGAAGTGCTCAATAACACTGTCTGGGGCAAATCATTTCTCCAAAAGCAAAAAAAAAGGATTGATTAGAAATATAGCAAACAGCGGAGATCAAACGAAAGGCAAAAGTTTAATCAGAGTTCCTCATGCACTTCTTTCAAGTACGTGCCTTAATCAAATCAAGAGGAAAGAGGTGTATTACAAACCATGCATGATCCGCTGCAGAGGTTTATCAAATTATACAGGAGGAGAGGCAAAGAATTCAGCAAAGTTATAGTCTAAACATAAGAACTTGACCGAGACTGCTGAACTTCATAACTGCTTGGTCATGCATTACTACTTGTGGAGGACGGGGTGCAATTAGAAGGGATTATGCTTCTTTTCAGTAGGCCCTGGTGCATTAACTGATGCTCCTAAAATATAGAGGAAGGGACTTGGTCTCCACAACCAGACTGTGTTCAACATGTTGGCATTTATGTTCCCCTGACCTTTGCTCCTGTCATGCACATTTATCTTTACAAAAAAAGCCACAAGAAAGAAAAGCACATCTTAAAAGCACAAAAAAAGGGGGCTAATAAATTCAGAAGACGTCTAAAACGAGTGTAGGGCTGAGTTCCTTTAGCTGAAGGAGTAGATATTTTTGTGCATCTTCGGCTTCAGTTTGAAAAAGTGGTCATCTTTCAGGGTTTGTTTCTTTTTTTTTTTCCTTTCCCCCCTATTTCCCACTGTGTTGCTCAACGTTTTGACAAACAGCATCATCACCGTAGAGAACAGAATAGAGGGAGCCGGAAAGTAACAAAACAAGCCCAGACAGGGTTCTGCAACACGCTGAAAAGGGTATGACCCGGTGGAAATGTAATTGCCAAACAGTATGAAGACTGTGCTGCACACACCTCCAGCCAAGACTTCAAGATGTAGACAGGTCCTCTCAAACCTTTTTTTTTTTTTTTTATGGGAAACCCTTGAGCTGGAGTCAAAGGCACACAAAAAAAGGAAAAATAGTTGTAGGGGTAAAGGAAGGGAAAAAAGCCTCCAGCTCAGTGTTTGGCAGCAGTCTCCACCTACATCTGGGCCAAATTACACGATGTGGCCTGCAGACCACTGTTTGACTAATCAGTGTGACGGGGCAGGCTTCCAACCAGTGTAGCTCCATACCTATGCCGAAAAGCAAACAAAGACACACAGACTACAGAAAAGAATGTGAGCTTTTTCTGTCGACACCTGATTCGCTTCCAGCCTGAACTGCCTCAAAAGGAACTGTCATACCACAAGCGGTCAGCTTTAAACCAAAGCAGATTTCCAGGGAAAACACTTCAAATTGAGAAATCACAGTAACATTAAGGGAATTGGATTTACAGTGATAAAGCGAGATCACTTCAGAGTTGCTTACATCAATCCAAAATACCTCGACTCAAAGCAGTGCCAGAGATGTTCCTCCTCAACGAGGTTCTCTCTCTGCTTAATCACGTTAAGCTTTGTTCAACCAGCTGAATCTGCTCAAACAGAAACGCAGGAGGTGCCAGGAGGACAAGCCAACACGACAAGTAGCCAAGCCCAGACATCTTCGTCACTGGTGCTCTTAACTCGCTCTCCCCTGGGGCTACTCATGAGATCTGAGCTGGGAAGGAAGGAGACTCCCTTTCACTCTGCTGCTTGTATGCTAAGGCTGAAAAAAGAAAAAGACTTTTACTTTCAAATTTCAAAGTCTTACGTTCAAAGGTTTTTACTAATATTTGCATGTGAGTGAGCGAGAACACTTCCACAGGCATCTCTGTTTCATTTACTTTAGAGAGGAAATCTTTTAAGGGCAGCCTGTGCCAACTAGGGATGGGCGGTATGGACTAAAAAATGTATCACGATTATTTCTGGCATTTATCCCGATAACGATAAAAATGACGATAAAAAAAATACCAATTCAACTCCACCTTTTTAACTATGAATCTATCTCGCTCTCAGATCCGCCATGTTTGTCATCAACGGGAATTTATCTTTCTTTCTTTCTTTCTTTCTTTCTTTCTTTCTTTCTTTCTTTCTTTCTTTCTTTCTTTCTTTCTTTCTTTCTTTATTTCTTTCTTTCTTTCTTTCTTCCCTTCCGTCCTTCTTTCCTCCTGCTCTCTCCTTCCTTCTTCCCTTCCTCTTCTCTCCCTTCCTTCCTTCTTTCCTTGTTTTCTTCCTTCCTTCCTTCCTTCCTTCCTTCCTTCCTTCCTTCCTTCCTTCCTTCCTTCCTTCCTTCCTTCCTTCCTTCCTTCCTTCCTTCCTTCCTTCCTTCCTTCCTTCCTTCCTTCCTTCCTTCCTTCCTTCCTTCCTTCCTTCCTTCCTTCCTTCCTTCCTTCCTTCCTTCCTTCCTTCCTTCCTTCCTTCCTTCCCAAAATCAGCTTTACACAAAAACATCATCAACAGGAATTGATCTTTCTTTCTTTCTTTCTTTCTTTCTTTCTTTCTTTCTTCCTTTCTTCCTTTCTTCCTTTCTTCCTTTCTTCCTTTCTTCCTTCCTTCCTTCCTTCCTTCCTTCCTTCCTTCCTTCCTTCCTTCCTTCCTATCTTCCAAAAATCAGCTTTACACAAAAACATCATCAACGGGAATTTATCATTTTTACCGCGACATGACAAATTCTTATCGTGAGGAATTTTTTGACGGTATATCGTGAACGGTAAAATATCGCCCATTCCTAGTGCCAACACAACCATACGTCACCGAAAAATAAAAAGATTACAAAAAAAAGTGCAGCAATAAATAACACATGAAATTTGTCTTATTGCCCCTTCTCTGTAAAGACAGCCAATGTGGAACGACTGAGGTTGTCGATAGCTGAGCATTCAGTGTGACAGTAATCCTGTCAGGCAACACAGTGATTACAGTTCAGGCAATGAGGGAAAGATCGGCGTCATTCGTCTTAAGCCTTGTGTGAAGCTGCGGCAACAAAAGATAGATAAAAACCACCTCAACAACACAATACCACCAAAGCTTCTGGCCAGAGTTCACTGGATGGCCAGAACAACAATACAGTTTTTCTTGATCGTTTTGGCCCATTTTTCCATTCACAGTTTACTTTTTCAAAACAGCTCACACAAAGCCCTTAACAGAAGCTGAAATAACCAAAACACTTTATGATGTTTGCAGAATGACACCACTTTCTCAAAACTTGTCACACATCCATCAAAACCAAACTTTTCCATCAAAACCTACAATTTTTCCTCAATTGAACATGTATGTTTTCTCATTTATTTAACAATGGATAACAAAATTGAAACTGCAGCTATCAATATCAACTTTTGTTCAACACCCTCATAGTATTGACTATTTTACAACTGACAACATACTACAATTTGGGTTTTGTATTGAGCACTCTAACTTAGTTATATAACTTAGAAATATACTGTCACAGAGTATTTACAGTAAAATCAGAAAATGTGTATACGGTAAAATATTGTAGATCTGTTTTTGTATTGCTGAAGTTCCTGTCAACACCATTGATTTACAGTTGTTCTACTGTGTACAAAATGGCAAGATTCTGACAGAAAAATATTTATTGAAGTACTTCAATAAATACACAAAACAGTTATGTTTTGTGTCTCTTTGTGAGAAGTGTGTTAACTGTTTTGAAAAGTGTATTAAAAGTCAAAGAAAATTGTGTGAAAGCAATGAGAAATAGTTAACTGATTCGCCAGAGAGGACTCTTGCTGTGCAAAGAAGGTGTGAGCATTAGATAAAGTTGACCCATGATGTGCAAAATGTGTCAAAGCAATCGAGAAAAACTGTAATAAATGTTATTTATAGGCATTTTTCACAACACGTTACAGGGAACATCAACCATACAAATATTAAAAAGCAACAAAATAAAACATTGG
The DNA here is from genome assembly GCF_033807715.1 of Cololabis saira. Lineage (NCBI taxonomy): Eukaryota > Metazoa > Chordata > Actinopteri > Beloniformes > Belonidae > Cololabis > Cololabis saira. The sequence goes on from NC_084589.1 coordinate 33,447,274, forward strand.
CAAAATCCCATCAAAATACCAAATTCACAAAACAAGTTATATGTTTGGAGGCAGAGCACCTGAAAGCTCTACACCCACAGAGGACAAACGAGCTGGTGGAATGGAGAGAAAGGAGGCTGAGGAAGATCTGAGTGTAAAAGATGATGTGTAAGGTACCGAAGGTCTCAAAGGTTTGAAGGAGCTAGATTTTGGAGGACTTTGAAGGTGAGAAGCAGAATTTCAAAATTAATTTGAGAGTAAACTGGGAGCCAATTAGGGCTGTTCGATTAATCGATTTTAAATGGTAATCGCGATTATGTAATTAGAACGATGTTAAAACGTGAAAATCGTAAAATCGATTTTTCACTTTTTAAATTTTTTTTTTTTTTTTTTTTACCTTGTCTGCACACATATTAATGATTGATACCATATTAATGATTGATGGAAATACCTCTCAATACCTGCGACAAGTGCCCCATCGGAGAGGCTCTTTAGTGTAGGAGGGGGCGTTGTAACATGCCACCGGGCATCCCTCAAGCCAGATGTGGTAGACCGGCTCGTGTTCCTTGCAAAAAACTTGCAAATGTGAATAGCAAATGTAATGACTGCCATTACACACCTCTACCTCCTTCGTGGGTTGCATTATTATTTAGCATGCAAAGACCCAGTTTAGTTTAATTAGAAAATGTCTTGTTTTATTTAATTGGAAATATAACTTACTGTATGTTTGCAAGTGCTGATTTGCTGATTTTTTTTTTTTCAGAGATAAAACTTTATATTTTATTATATTTTTTAAAACTTTTTTTCAACTTATTTTACAGAGTTTTGCACTTTATTCATTCATTTTTGGTTTAATAAGAGCAAAGTTTGCACTTAAAGCCCAATGGGGCAAATGTTCAATAAAAAAACAGCATATTTGAAATCATTTCTTTGCCTTTTGTCAATTCACAAAATAATCGTAATCGTAATCGAAAATCGGATTTTGAGAGAAAAAAAATCGAGATTTTATTTTTGGGCAAAATCGAACAGCCCTAGAGCCAATGAAGCTGCTTGAGGATGTGTGTGACGTGTTATGAAGAAGAAGATCTGAAGATGTTGATGTAGAAGGCTTAGAGGACAGATAGAGACATGAGAACAGAGCCCTGGGGAACACCACCATTTACAAGAGAGGGCTGTGATTGAAAATGTTTTTAGATGAACTGACTGGGAGGAAAGGTATGAGTGAAACCAGGTTAGTGCACTGTTGGTGATTCCAATAGAGGCAAAATGGTCAAGAAGGATGGTGTGAGAAACTGTGTCAAACGCTGCAGTCAAATAGAACAGGAGTCCAGTTTGCAGCCAACAGGAGGTCCATGGTGACTTTTACCAGAGCTGTTTCTGTACTCTTAAGGGGATGGAAACCAGACTGTGTATGGATGTGTATGATTACGTTGATGTGAGGACCCCATCCAAACATTTAGGATTTCCAGCCTGTTCCAACGCCATGGTTTTTCAGCCAAGATGTCTAGTTACTCTGTAATTGGTAATAATGTGGTATGGATGTAATTTATAAGTAGTTAATAATACCTTTCAGTTTTATTGCGCTAAAATAAAACTATTCCTGGAACTTTACCTCTTTAGACACAGAATAGCAGGGTTGTCCAATGCCGGCCCTTGAGGGCTGCAGTCCTGCCTGCGCTGGACTTTTCCCAGCTTCAACACCCCTGAATCAAACCGCTCGAGGACTGGAGTTTCCCAACCCTGCTGTATAATACTAGTGCCTTGTTTAGAGACTGTCTCGGGTCTTTAATGAGACATATCGTGCCCCATTTCAAAGTTCAAATTCCATCAATTCTAACACTGCAAGACCTACTGTATGTCTGTGACACAGTTTCATTCAGTTTTAGATGATGGAGTCAGTCTCAACCCCACTCTACTTCCTGTGGGGTTTGTCTCTCTTGATTGCTGCTGCAACCTTACATGACATGCTAGAGCAAATATGACATGATGTGAACTACAGTGGAGCTATGAGAATGAGACATTGGCCATTTTTATTTCATATCTGGGTCTGTGATGTCATTGTAAACTGAAAAATCTCAGCAGCTCAATAAAAGACATTTTTCAGACTGATGTAGACAGAAACAAGGTAAAGAGATGTGATATGAATTAAATTTTGAGTTCGTAGTCACTTAAAAAAAAAAAAAAAACACCCAGACATATCCTTTCAAACAAAATGTTATTTCTTCATAATATTCCCCGCTTTCAAACTCCTCTCAAGCTCCGCAGGATAGTATCAAAGAGATCTATACTGGCAGAAAGTAAATATTCCTAAAATACTTTCTCTGATTTAAGATTTTTTATTTATTTACTTATTTGCAGCCTCTTCATTCAGGGTTGCTGAGACAGTGGGGATGTTCAGTTAGAAGCATTTTTTTGTAAATCTGTGCCATCAGGAACCTAAATGAGTTAAAAGATGGGCCAATTAGTGCAGTAATTGTTTAGTGAAGTAATCGCAAAAGAGAGCAAAGGAGAATGTTTCAGATCAGAGCTGGATCTATCCAAACCACACAGCTTGCTCATACGGCATCATAAACCACATCAATTCAGAAAGAAACACAAGCATTATCCTATTATTCTTTGTTATGTCTACAATGACGAATTTTATAGAAACCGCACATAAAACCAGGGACCAGGGTGTTTTTAGATCAACTTTCCGAAATGATTCACACAGATTGTGACAATTATTTGTAAGAGAATGAGACCAATAAAAAATAATAAATGTAAGCAAGTGAATGAAGAGCTTATTAGCTCTGCTGTAACGGTATCCACGTCTACACTATTATGAATAATCAGCAGAGTACCCAGGATGTTTAAAGGTCTATCCTTTTAATTTCCTGTTTTATTGGAGCATCAACGCATTACTTAAGATTCCCTATCAAGTTAAATTTAACTCCCCCAGCTTTCCCCCTGTGGTTTGCTTGTGGTTGGATGTACCATGAACGAGACAGACGATATTTCCCATTTAACAAACAAAAGGAAATCTGCAGACAGTAGCTCGCACGGCAGGTCCTATTAAAAGAAGTGCCACACAGTCGACCTTGATATCTGGTTCAGTAGCACAGATAATAACGCTGATATCATCTTCCACTGCTTTTTTAAAAGTACTAATGGGAACGATCCCTCTCACTCTCTCTCTCTCTGTCTCTCTCTCTAAAAACATGCACATACACACCCTCGAGGAAAACATCCACTTCTTAATTAGGGCCTCGTGCTGAGGTACACGAGGCACGCTGGGGAAGTGAAAACACGCTGAATTACACAGCTGAAAGAGACGGAACCGAGCATGCCGGTTAAACCAGAAAACAACCGTTATCACATCCAACAAAATTAGTGCCATGACCACACTGAAGAAACAAGCAAAGTAACAGCTACATGGCAGTAAAAAAAAACTACAACTAAGTTTGCATGCCTTTAAAGTGAAAAATGTATCTTAATGCTACATGAAAAACATCCAATTAAACTCCCCTGAACTCTGAGAGAAGATGCTTGGAAATAAAACATGAATAAGGAATGCAGTTTTGAGATCCTTGAGGCTAGGAGCTCATGGCTGCATCAGCAATTACTAATTAGCAATACATGCCAAATTCTGACCCAAATCCCGCTGATCAAATGGCAATGCGAGTAATGTCCCCGAGTTTAGACAACAATGAAAAATATTTTTTCAAAGTATTTCTAAGTATTTGATTTTCTGTTTCTTCAGTATTGATTCATTTCTTTACACAGAGTGTCTGGAGTCTGAAAATGTTATAGAAAAATGCAATATACTGCAATAAGAGGTGTGCGCTTTGAAATCTAATTGTGAAAAGTATCATCTTTTCCTTCACCTGAGCCCCAGATATCATGCTTTCAACACTGCAGTTTTTCAACATTTTGATAAAAGGATGTCAGGTGAAGTGCTGATGGTTCACACATAAAAAAATAAAAGCACCTTGCTGTGACTGTGCAGAAGCTCACACAATGTCATCATCTACTCAAATTCCTCGTAATTCTGCACACAATGTCATCATCTACTCAAATTCCTCGTAATTCTGTCAAACAGTAAAATAATTACACTTTTTTTTGCCATGGTTTTATAATAGAGTTATAAATTAACGATGCTTCACTGAGGGAGGAAACAGCTTCAGCACAACAGAGAGAAAGAGGCACATGGGCGAGTGCTCGAGTTGGTAGAGCGCTCGTCCATGAACCGGAAGGTCAGTGGTTCGAGCCCTAGTTCCTCCTGTGTCCAGCCAAGTGTCCTTGGGCAAGTCATTAAACTCCCACTTGCTCCCGGTTGTCAGGCCATGGCAGCCCTGCCGACCACCGGTGTGTGAATGGGTGACTGTCTGCAGTGTCAAGCACTTTGGGGCTGCAGGAGTACAGCTGGAAAGCACCATTTACCATTTTAATCTGCAGGTTTAAAGCGGTTCACCAGGTTCACCAGAGAACCTTTCCCTTTAAAAGGACGATCATTTGGTTTGGGCTTTTGCTCAAAAGTGAAAAATCCTGCAATAACCACGAGTCAGTTACATGAATGGTATCCCTCAATTTGATTCAAGTGTTTTATTTCATATGAAAACAACAATTAGATTTGTGCGCCATCTGCTAAACTGTAATTTCCTAGTGCTGGCTATTCTCATCTAAAAGCCTCTATTGTGTTGTGGACACGCCTTTATAGCTCTATTATACACATTACCAACACAGACGGCTACTGTACGAAACTGCAGAAAGAATACAAGCATCACTGCCGTGGTGTTGACAAAAAGAGATTCATCCCGTTTGCTCAGATAGTTAGTGGTTCAGATGCCAAGTTTTTTTTTGCTCCCATTATTTATCTCCAAATTGTTTTATGTGTGTACAATACCAATGTGACAAATGTTTTTTTGGTGGTCTTTTGTGTTTGCCCCTACACTACTGTCATCTTTAATGGTCAGATGTGGTGCAGCTAGAAATTAGCACAAAGGGAACCCGACATATCCAAGCACTGAGGGAAAAACCCTAAACACGTCAGCTTCTACATCTTCTGGAAGAGAATAGATAATATCATAATTTATTAATAATCGGTATCGGCCCCCCCCCAAAAAAAATCGAAAATAAATAATTTCGATTTTTTTTTTTTTTTTTTTTAAGAAAAATTAAGAAATTTGCTGAAATACTGCATTTTCTTTTTGTATTAAGAATGTTCAACATGCTCAAACTTAAGTAAACTTAAGTAAATATTTGCACTTAAAAAAAAAACCTGTGTAGCCATTTTCACAACCTGTACTGTTTGGTTGTTTGTCATGTGTACTAGTTAGCTTACTGTTACTACCTCCAAGTAGGCACTTGCTGTGGTTTGGGTCTGGGAATTGGGAGTATTGTGCCTGACTGTTCTAAAATTGAGGCTGTTATTCCTCTTAATTTGTTATTTTTTATAGGCAGCTTTTTTATTTTATGTAAAGAGAAAATTCACTTAATGTTATTTTTAATAACCGAAATGCTGCTTGTTTTGTTTGATGTTCCATAATTTGCACTTTTGATGTGTGAGCCGTGCGAAGTGAATATTGCTGTCCTTCCTAGTTAAAGCAATAATTTGCTCACCATTCATTTAAATGAATTCTTGTATTGAAATTTGTTTTCTCCCAAAAAGGTAAAAAAGGGTAATAATCGGCTGATATCGGCTATCGGTTTTTTTGATTTCCCCCTAATCGGTGATCGAAATAATCATAAAAAAAGGCTGATCGGTCGGACACTACAATTATTTTAACATTTCAGGGATATGCTAAAGGACTTAAGCCAGAAGCCAAAATCTAAGAAGTAATGTTGACTGAACTTGTTCACCGTTATCAACCATCATCTCAATTTGGATAAACATCAGTTTGGATAAATATAAGGCTCTTTTGTTCCTTTTCTCACCTGACCTCTTAAGTACGGCGTCAGTGGTTGACATTTCCCCCAGTTTGTGTTTCTGTTTTGCTCCGCCTGTCTTCCATCTGCCCTGATTGTTCACACCTGTGTCTCGTTACCCCCTTGTGTATCTGGTCTTGTCTTTCCCTTGCTCATCGTGGTTCCGTCCTGTTTCTTTCCTCCATGTGTCCTGCCAAGTTTTGCACCAGTTTTTTGAATCCCTGTTTTGTGTGACTTTTGATCCTGCCAAGCAGCGCTTTTGGTTTTTGTAAAATAAACCCTTTTTTGTTGAACTCCTGCCTCTCGCTCTCCTGCATCTGGGTCCTCACCACACCAGCCTGACATACGGTTGTTTTGTTTACTTACTGTAAAATGGATGTGGGGAAAAAAAGGGAAACAAAAACGACCTATTCTAAGCTTTTATAGTGCAATGACCCATTATACACATGCGTATATACATTTATAAGATAATGAGATGGAATAGATATTCTTTAGAAGCGTTTACTCAACCTCAATCAGGCAAAGGGCATCATCAGTTAATCCGCACAAAAAGTTTCATGTGAAAACGTGAACTTTTCTATAGACTGTGAATGTATATAATTTTTGTTTGTGCTGCTCTACATAATTATGAGCTCCATCTCTGCTGCTGTGTCTTGATCTATTTAAATCTCTCAGCTGATTAATTATGCAGAAACTGTCTGTGCAGATGCCACAGACAATGTAGGTTTCATTAAGTTTTATCCACCATATTTAACCTATGTTCTCGATTAGGAACGCTTTGAGCGGTTTCACCTCTTGCGTTAGCAACGCCGCTGACTGCTTCGGTGGCAAATTCCTCCATAAATGCTGCAAAAGAGGCGGCTGTCATTTCTCCATTCTTATCTTCATTTGACGAATAAACCACCGCTCTACACCTGTACAAAACACCTGCCTGGACTCGTGTTAATGTCTTTTGAATTAAAAAAAAGAAAAAACCCTGATGAAGTTAGTTTAATAGTGCAGAAACTGTTGAAGCTCAAAGCAGTAGAGTGATAGGTTGGAATACATTTTTCCAGAATAAATATCAGAGCAGAAAGAGGATGAGTTGAAGTCTTAAGTGACAGACCTTATATCCTGGCAGCAATCTGCAAAACAAATATCATGAGGGTTCAGTTGACCCTGTAGCACAATCTGTAGGAGCTCCACCGCAAGAGATTATCCAATCTCTTATCATCGGATTCAGATGGCTCACCACTAGCTGCTGCTAGAAACCATTTGTTCCGTTTAAGTATAGTTACAGGGATTGTTTTTTTTCCCTTCCTTTATTTGATGTAACTGAAAGTGAATAAGGAATCAGAAAACAAAAAGAATGACGTCTGAATTATGATCCTGCCTGCCAGGAATCAAAAAGGGGACACGTAGCAACAACATGGTAATCGGTTCATTCCTAATAGTTCAAAATAACTACAGAGAATGCCGCATAACATTTCCACATTTCCCATGATAATGTAATAGTTCAAAGCAGAAGGCTCAGAGCAAAGATATTTGAATTATTACAGCAAAAAACTGAAAAATTGATTCTTTTTTACCCTTTTTTAAGCCACAGGGCAAACATGGCGAGGAGACTCTAATCATCAAAATCTCTGTATCTTTACAGGCTGACAATGACTCGCAATTTTAAGACGTGGGAGTACAAGAAAAGCACTAAATCTAGAGTTCAATACAGTTATCAAAACCTCCAAAAGTGGAGGGAGCCTCTTGCAACAAAAGAGAATGAGGGAGCCACTCGGTTAAATGGCTTTCACATATCCGCTGGAGTCCAACTCTAGAGGGGACAGGACCAAAATTGGCACTCTTTTTCCTTCTTTTAGACAGACGGAAAACAAGTGTCTAGGTGTGCTGGCTGGAACCAAGACAACACATGACCTGCATCACCAAACAGCACATTTACTTCTGTACAGCTGCGTGCTGGAGCCAGAAATGCTGCATGACTGACAGTGATTGGAGGGACGGCGAGCCTCAAGGAAGCGAGCGGCATCAACTTATCCAACTGACCCTATTCAGCTGTGTGCACTGACATCTCTCATAATCCTGCCAAGAGCTGCCATTGTGACTGTCCTCTGAATGAGTCGCTGTCAATCCCCAGATTAGCCCGAGTCAGATGTGACGAGAAACCACAATGAGGAATGAGACTGCTCCGCTTACTCATTCACGAGCTCAAAGCACGTTCACGCCACTTTCTTTTACCGACACAATAGAATTAAAAAAAAAAAAAAACATCCTCAGATATTTACAGTAAGCCTAACTTTAAACAGCTTACAAAAACTTAGATGCATCAAAAAGGCTATGTCAAATAGCCGGTTCTGAGCGATATTTACCCATTTACATTTTCTGGGATTCTCTTAGAAAACAATGCTTTGATGTAAACTCCCCCCAAAGGGATCTATCGGAACAAAAACAGAGAGAGAGGTAGGGCTGGGCGATATATCGAGATTGTAATATATATCGATATATTTTCAAACACGATATGGTACCAGACAATATCGTTTATATCGATTTAAAAAAAAAAAATTGTTTTTTTTTTTTTACATTTTTTTTTTTATGATTTTGATATAGCTTATTTTGTGACAAATTGACTTGAATGTTTTATTTGAGATTTGCACAAATGTTTTGTTATTTGCACAACTGTCAACCTCAGTGGAAAAGTCTGCCTGTTACTGTCTACATTGTATTAATTGCACAGTGTATTTTAATTGAATTGTTATGCAGGAAAGGGATATTTGTTTTATTTTATTCAAGAAGCATTTTTATTCTATATATGCAGGCAGTTTATTTTTATTTCATTTGTTTTATACATTTTGATATTGTGCAGACCTCTGTTAATAAAGGAACCTGTGTAACATTTGGCACGAGGCTTTGTATTAAAACTGACTGTTCTTTTAAGGGTTTGCCTCAGAAAAAAAATGAAGCTAACAGAGATGCTATGCTATAATGCTTTGGGGGAAACCCCAATTATGGCACAGAAAAAATATTGAGATATATATCGAGTATCGCCATTCAGCTAGAAAATATCGAGATATGACTTTTGGTCCATATCGCCCAGCCCTACTTTGATGTAAACTCCCCCCAAAGGGATCTATCGGAACAAAAACAGAGAGAGAGGCCGTCTTATTTGACGACGAGCTCAAAGTTCAGTACTTTGGCCTGTGACATGCAGTATCTGTAATTTCAGCAACATCCTGTTTCCTGCCTAGCTGACATGTGGAGTGAACCTGGTGTCATTGAGCAGAATGCGGCTGCTGCTCAGCTGTGGCGCTCAATAAGCTGCTCTCCAGTAGCAGCCAGCATCAGGCTAATTGGTGCTCAGCAGGGGGAGAGACAAAAGCCTGGGTGCGACATCGCTGTGGGGTCACGGGGACTCCATGGGAGGGGAGGGGGGGTGTGTCTCCCGCCGCCTCTCACCACCCTGTACGCCCAACCCGCCTGCACCACTTGCTCCCATTCACCAACAAATCCTCACCTAACACAATGCGTAAGTAGCAAATGAAGCACTGAATACGCCGATGACTTCAGCTATAACAAAGAAAACCACTGTGTCCCTGTTAGGGGGGCTCCCTGGTAAAGGCTGCTGATGAATAGCTCGCCTCCTCTTGCAAAGCTTCCCAGAATCCTCTGCAATAATAACGGGCTTGTCACTCGCTCGGTGAGGTGTCATGCCTGTGCAGAGGCCTCCATCCCGTTTCTTTTTTTAGGGAGGTGCATGCCATGTTTGCCCCCATGTCAGACAGTAAAACAACGAACGCCTTTGTCCATTTCCCCCACTTTTCATCATCAGGAGGTCGGGTGCCGGGCTGGGAGCAGGGGACCGTGAGGATTCTGTGTTTGACAGAAATAAGACACACGCCCCCCCCCCCCACCATTCATGCATGTGCCAGCTCAAGACATCTCCAGCTGAAACAAGCTTAACTTCACTGTCCATTTTCTGTCCTCTTACTGCTGAAACCTCCTGTCTTCTTTACTACTGCATGTCTCATTACATCACTTATACTTCCTGCACTCTTCCTGCAGAGATACCGATTTGAAATCAGAGCTTAAACTCTGCATTTCTCCACCACTTCCGGCTGGTGAGATGACATCAGTGTTAAAGACCTACAAAACGTTAACGCGTTGGTGTTGAACAGAGTAGATTTCCCACAAAATAAAAGGATCATACTGTATTACAGTACTTATCTGTGGACTACCAGAAACATGGCACCGGTTAATTTCTGCCTTTTGTTTTCATGCAGTCTCAAGACGAATAAACTCGTGAAGACAAACACGACGCGTTCGATGACAAAGAAAGTTAAAATAAAATTGGATTAGATTAAAAATATTAGCAATACTTTCCACCGTCTTAAACATACCCATAATAGAAATCAGAATTCAAACTTTATTTCAGAATCATAAACCTAGTTGGAAGATGGAGATTTGAAACCTAAAAAAACAAACAACACACAGCACAAAGGAGTGGTTGGGATGAGTTAACTGCTGAATCGCTTTCTCTATGAATAAAAGAGATTCAAAGCAGCATAAAGGACCTTTAGCAATTCTTAGCTGAAGTTCCCCTGGAGTTGTGGAGGTTCAGTCGCTTGCTTCAATCAACCTTTCATTATATATGCTGTCATTACTTTAAAGCCCCTTTTACGTTGGCGAATACCCCGCAGGGTGGCGCGTCGAGCTGCCCCACGAATAACTCGCCTCTGAAGGTAGTCTTAATCGCGGGTTAGGTCTAATGTAAACAGAACTAATGCAGGGTGAACCGGAGTATGTCCGGAACCACGAAGGATGGCCCATTGTTTGAACAAGTGGACACAAAAATGACAAACCGGGGGTTTGCAAGAAGCAACACCCAGCCAAAAAATCCCGATGTTCATCCATCCTCGTTTTGAAAATTACACCTAATTATACGTCATTCTTCGCGCCCACACAGGTTACATTATGTTATGCGGTTAACGCCTCCTGACTCGCCTTCCCTCCCCTAACACACCTTGCCTTGATATTGCCAACACGCGTTCATCATCCAGCGATGTTAGCGGGATCCAATCTAAAAACGCCTTTAGTCAGTTTCATCCAGGAACACAAGATGGCATCTGGAGTTAAGGGGGCTGCAACCATCTGATGGGACCTGAATTACATCATTCGCCTTCCTTTTGTTAAATAACAGTTTCCATTGCTAATATAAGCACCATCAACTTTACTTTCAAACAATCCAAACTTTCTAACTGATTTCAAGGCGACCCACCACATTGCTGGAGCAGAAACATTGTACTTGATAGTCACATGGCCTTAACCCTGCCATGAAATACAGATGAAAAACCTTCACAGAAACTACCCGACTGTTTAAAAAGAAAAAGTCCATCTTTTTAAACTGACCAAACTCCTTTTGTGCAAGTGTGTGTTCAAATTATAACAGATTTTGTCCCTTCAGTACTACCTTCTAAGAATATCACAAATATATGTGAATGGCACCAAACTACTATATTTGATACATTTGGGTCAGAAAAGATTGTTTTAAAACTTTCTCAAAAGGTCATCTGTAAAAGTTTTACGATATGTGGCTTCACAGGATTTAAAAAACACAAATCATTGCGTAAATATACACTTTGAGACGTCTCACTGCAAGATCCCTCCACTCGACAAGTCGCCTCCTGTGAGATTAACAGAATACTACTTCTCTTTACCAAAGACTTACTGCAGCAAAGTTTTCCTAATGTTGTCACTTTGAATAACAATCTGAGCCCGTCAAATATGCGCACTTCACGTTTCAATATTTTAATGTTTCTGGTCACGCTGAAGAGCTCCCTTTTTAACATCGCAATACATAAGGAAAAATAAATTAAAATACAGGAAAATTCTCAGACTAAATACAGGAAAGAGTTCCAGCATTGTGGTACAGGAATACCACAGGGTAGTACTGCCATTCTACAATTACACACACACACACACACACACACACACACACACACACACACACACAAAAGCATACTTAAAAAAAAATGTCCGGGGACTCCTCATGGCAGACACATGCAATTAAATTCACTGAATGCTGCTCTTGTTTGGATGATGTAGTCTACATTAAAAATGCACTTAAAGGAAGACAGCAAACATTTCTCTGAGAACAAAAAAAACAACACACAAATTACCATTCAGACATACTAATTACAGTTGGAAATGTGGCATTACTCAATGTGCCTTTCTGTACATAAAAAGAAAGACATAAAAGGGAGTTGAGCAGTTGGACATTTAGATGCAAACAAAGGCGTTTTGCAGCTCTGCATTTAGGCGTCTGAAATGTTTCATCTTCAGCTCTTTTCAGACATGTAAGCCCTTAATTGTCAGACAGTGCAAGAGTATAAACTGTGTATATGCAAACCAGCAGAAACGGTTTTCTCCATTTCACCAGATGGAGCATCTAAATCAGTGTGAACCCCTCCTTCCTCTGCCCCGTCCTCGCTGCCAGTCATCCCAGTGAGCCTTGCATGCTCCGCGCGCCTCAGCAAGCAAATAGGCCACTTCACCTGCACTGCTGCTGTAATTGGAAAGAAGATGGGCACGGCTCTGAGAACATTTCTCCTGGGCACGCTAGTCAAATGGAATGGCTCAGTGATATTGGCGATACATATGTGGCAGACAATCTAAGTAAAGCCCTCTTATTTGACACACACTGGCCCTACTTCAATCCCTGCTGCAACACACCTGAATCCTCAGTGAGGGGCTCTGAATTTCCAAAGCTACTGGCTCCGGAGCAAAGCGGCCGTCATTTGGCAGACCGAACAACTGAAGCGATTAGTACGGCATGCTACCCTTATAAAAACGTTAAATCAAAGACATTCATATGACAGATGGCAAGGTCAAAGTACAGTTTCCATGAAGGATAGTTGACGAAGAACCCCAACAATGACCACAACTACATTTACCGGTAATAACCATTTACCGTATTTTCTGGACTATAAGCCGCACCTGTATATAAGCCGCATCCGCTCTATTTAGAAAAGCCGCAGATATTTACCGTATGTTGTTAGATTAGATATTTACTACATGTACAGAACCATTTTGATCTGTAAATGATGTACATGTTTGTACCTAAATAGATCCTTTCCTAACAGTGTCTTTTAACACAGCAGCAACTTTGCTGATTAAAACGGGACAGAACCAAGAGAAAATAACCGGTATTTATTCATCTATTTATCTGTTTTAAATTTGCTTCTACTTCTATCTGCTAAAGAAGAAGTAGCGTATTCTTCTTTGCATTTATTTTGTCTTAGTTTTTATTCTAATTCCGGTTAGCACTCCCCCTAGCGGTGGAAGAAAAATCCACAGATTAGCCGCACCTTTGTATAAGCCGCACGGTTCAAAACCTATGAAAAAAGTAGCGGCTTATAGTCCAGAAAATACGGTAAATGTTTTTTAATCATTTGAATTGTTTGCGTATCACTTAGCAGTCATCTCCCGGTTTCAGCATCCTGATATTGACTAAACGTCCACTGATGCTCAAGAAACAAGTTATTGTATTCATTTGTATAATTGATTACCCCAGGTTTCCATTTTGCCTTGAATGCATCATCACGGTTTGTATTGTAGCACAAATCACCTTCCTGAAAACATAAAACAGGCACTAATGCGTCATATTTGCATGACAAACCTATTAGTATCAATTCTGATTTTCTAGGTTTCATTACGGACTTCTGTGATGGATCAACTAATCTTCCACAGCTGTTGAGGCTCAATATGTGTAATCTGGGGGGGGTTTGTAAATGTACAATGAGTGTATCAATCTAGCGGACTGCATCTCCCCTGGAATCTCTTACTGTCTAGGCAACAACACGGAGGCTGTATGTAAACATTATTGAGAAGACTTCATTAGGGAAATCCGGGACGTTTCCCCTCACAGAGACTGAAAATGCATGTGCAGCGTCAGACCCCAACACTGATAAGTTAGGCTGTGTAAATCCCTGAATCCTAAAACTAATCCTCAGAGAACAGAAATCACAGCTAGGAATTCCCTGTTTCAGCCCCAGCTTGTTTAAGTTGTTCAGATCCTTCTCACCAGCATCTTCGGTTCTAGCAGTGTCCTTCTGCTCAAAGCTCTGTAGATTACTGAGGAATGCTTCGCCTTTTTTTGCAGAAATACTATGCTCATAAAATATGTTATGGACGACAATAAACCAAAAGACTAATTTTCTCACAAAAAAAAGAAAATCTAGATTTTAAAAGGGTTTGAATAAATCAAAACAATTTTGCTTTAGGCAGAGCTTGTGGTGTGTTTCTTCCAATTAACAATTTCCAGAGACAAGTATTTTATAGTGCCCATGTTTTATTTACAAGCTTCTACTCAAATCTGTGCACACTGATCGGTCGTAACGTTATGACCACTGATGGGTAGGATGAGTAAACACTGCTCGTGTTTACTCAACACAAATCCACATAAGTGTACTTGCTGCCCACCTAAAGTTTTTTGCACATCAATCACAGCCCTCAACAGAGCATCATTCTGCTGCAGTTGCCAGCCCCAAAACAAAAAGGTTTTTAACAAGTTATCAAAAAAGTCAAAGAGCCTGAGGCGCTCATTTGGTCTCTGAAATCCCCGGATATCAAGCCGATGGGACCTGATAGCATCTGTGGAAGGCTATTCCAATCCACAGAGCAAAGAGGATGTGTTACTAAACATCCTGGTACCAGACATCTCCAGATGTTCGCTGCCCAGACCCCGCCTGGTTAGAGCTCTTCGGGAAGCACAAGGAACATCTGCACAATATTAAGCAGTTACTCAGGGTTACTGCTGATCAGGAACTCTGAGGACACGCTCCCAGATAGATTTCAATGATATTGAATCGGATTAGGTTTACTGTACATTAATGGGGCGGCCCCTGTACTTCCTGTTTGTATCTTAAAACATAAATGTGGAGGTCAGATTTGACAAAAAGCACAAAACTAAGGGAACCAAAAACATTTGTACAGAACTATAACAACAATTTTAGTCACACATCTCAAAACTGCCATTTTAGCTCCCATCTCTTTAAAGGAGCTTGAGGCTCCTTTTAAGAAATGAGACTCTCTAGCGCCACCCTTCGCCACGACGGCCGTTGGGGGTACTGCAGCCAACAGCGAAGCCGGCACGGGAGAACGGGGAGAACGCACATGCAGCGTCATGTGACGTCACATCCGCAGCCCAGCGCGGGAAATTCGGGACCGAATTGCAGCACATTTTGCAGCACACAGCCTGTTCAAGGCAACGGAGAGATACGCTAGAGGGCTCATTCTTTTGGGTTTGGAACGCTTCATCTGACATTATTACTAGAAAACTTAAAATGTATACGGATTTTTTTCATAAATCTTGCCACAATCCGGCCTCAAGCTCCTTTAAGGGGGCTCGAAGGTCGACATCGCTCGGATTGGACAAAACGACAAGGCAGCCGCCCATTCACCGAGCGTGCACAACTAACCACCAGTCATGCATGCGTTATGCAAACATTATTTTTATGCGGAGGACATTGGGTAAGAGAACATGTTTGAACCAGAAACAAACTTTTTCAGAAGAAGCCTTCTGGTAGAGAGTTTCAGGCTTTGTAATTATGCTTGTTTAATTTTTTGACATGCACCCAAACTGTCACACTGAGGGAAAGATAAAAACCCTCAAGACATAATGTGACCTTTGTAAGTGACCAAATGGCTTGTGCTGTTGATGTTAAGTTTTTAAAGGCTGGAGCAGTCGTAAAACTGCTCTGAAAAATAAGCACTATAATGTTTATGTTCTTTAATAAGGACAATATTTCATTCTGAGGGGGGTTATAATGTACCAACCAACTTCAGAGATATTTACGGAGGCTCAAAATGAAAGAAATAAATGAAATAAAATCCATATCCTTTATTTAAAAGTGTAAGGATCTAGAAAGGTAGTCCATTATAATTTGATCCAGCAGGCGTCCACTCACCGTCACCTCCCCACTGCTCCGGGACATTGCAGAAGCTGTTTAATATGATCCAAGTGCTCAGAGACAGATTAGGTAAGCGAGGCAATAAGTCTACCAGCATATTGGCACACCCTACCCCCCCCACCTCACACCCTCAGAGTAAATAACCCAAGTGTCAGTCGCTGACCTGACAGAAAATTGCTTTATTGATCCCCACAGCAATTTCCAAGCATGCCCTTTTCTCCATAAGAGTTTTGTCCGAGGCGCTGCACATGAACCGTTCTGCAATAAGCTATTGTATGTGTGCATTTACCTTGGAGCATATAGGTATTTTCGGAATAGAGAGATTGCTGGGTCACGTTGACCTTTGGCTGACTCAACAAGGAAAATTCCTTTTTTTTTTAACATATTCAGTTTAAATTCAAGTGAAAATGCATAACAAGCTTGCACAGCGAGCAAAATGCATTCCTACTGAAAATTAAACACAAACATAAAAACTAAAGCAAACCAACACCATATCTAAATATACAAAACATGAGGGGAAATAAAAAAATAAAAAAAGGGCCCCATCAGTCCCATCTTTGTGTACTCACCCAAAAACCCATGCGTCAGCGACTTTATTTCTTATCAACACTTTTCATTTGATCTCATTGTTTTGTTTATATTTAAGCTTCTTGCTTAGGAATCAACAGCCTCCAAGAGAGAAGTGGGTTGGGAAGGCTGGCTTCATTGAAGGAAAACCCCCTAACTCTTTCCAAACCGACCAATAAAAAAAAAAAAAAGGAAAGAAAAAAAGCACCTGCATCAGTGACTGTTCAGCTACTGCAAAAGTGCAGAAAACGCATCTAAAATGAAGAAAAGCTGTGCAAACAGACCGGGTCCTGCTCAGGCCTGGACGTCGCAGCTTTGCAGTGAACACTGTGTCCCCGGTGTGTTTAAACTATACCATAAACTATACACACAAATACAATTAAGCAGCAGCAATCTACAATTTGTGTACATCTACATATTTTTCCTATTCGTTTTTTGGGTGGGAAAGCTGTGACAATGCTCCCTTTGGTCTGTGCAGTGGATGAGGTTCAGAAAAAAAAAGTGATTTAATTAGCTGGATTTGCTACAAAAATGTTGAGATGATGTTTATTGTAGACATTCTGATGGATGAACAATTCAGTCCTACCTTGTTTATGCAGGATAGACATGGATTTAAATGGCTTTTATATGCCGGGAAGCATCTCAGCAAGAACTTTTCTAATTTATAAATTATGGCTCCTTAACTTTAGGAAAATGTGATGTGCAATATAGTTGAAAACTGTAGCGACAATATGAGTTACAAGATGGTAACATCATTCTAGTAAAATGTCAGTTAATTGTCTACGCAGAAACCTAAATATTTATATTCCAGAAACATGTTCAGACTTATTCATTTAAAAAAAAGGACGCACCAATAAACGTTTTACTGTAGAGCTGCAACAACGCAGACGTAATCAATTACGTTGATTATGTAAATACATCAGCCTGAATAGAGTGTATTGATGCGTTGATGCATCACATGTACACAATGTGTTGTTTGACTCTTAAAATATGAGACTTAGTTTGAATCCATAATGGCCTTGTTCTCAAATTCTAACGTACAGTACGAACGATCATCATCCAGCAAAACCTCGACTGTAGCTACTGTTGTTCATCTCTGGTCTCCCAACATACACCATAGTCGTAATACTAGGTAGTTTCCTCTGCTGGTCACATTAGGTATCACAGTTGAGTAGCATACATTAATATAATGAAACTTCTACATCTTAAAACTGGATTTGAGCTTCAGGTTTAGGACTTTTTGAGTGAGAAACCCAACAAACTGGTGCTCTGTTCACTCAGTAAAATCTAAATAGCGTTTCACAGCAGCACACCCGCCATGCGTGAGCATCTCAAAAGAAAACATCCTGTGGTTTTACCTGCTTCAAAGGGTTGCAGCCTATTTGGGTCTTTTTTCAGCACTTAAAACTGAACATGCTGTCTGTCAATATAACAGTTGGCAAATATACATCCCTCTTTGAGCTATCACCTATCACCTATCATTTAAGATTAATAAAGTAACATATTCAACGTGAATTGCGCAGTGATTAACACTTATGATGGAAAATCATTCACACTTACATCATTGGGCAGAATTTATGTTACAATTATGGACTTTTTTTACAAGTGATGTCTTAAACAGTGTTTCCGCTTTTGGGGTTTGAATAAATTATTTTAGATTTATGGAGATTATTCTGAATAAACCAAACGATGCCCTAAGACACTTTTGCTTTGGTTTATGTATGAAATTTATTTTATCTTTTCACAAGTAAAGAATTGTGAGAATGGTAAAATGTATAATTTGTTGGCAACAGAAAGATGTATCAAAAGTGGAAAAATAATCATCATAAGAATAATCTAACAATAATAATTGTTAATCAACCAGAAAACAATTGTCAGTGGCAGCCCTCTCTTATTGGCAATGATTCAACTTAGTTTTAAGTCAATTCAAAATAGAAAATAGACAACTATTCATTGTGATATTTTTGCAATACTGATATTATAAATGTTAATAAGACAATGATGATACATTTTAATATGTCGTGCAGCCATATTATTAGTAATATTTGGCCAGAAGTTAGTGTCTGCTCCACTCATTTGGGAGTTTGCAAGAACCCTTGTCAAGACTAGCACGCCATTTAAGATGATGACATTTACTTATTATAATCCCACTCCTCCCTCCAATCTTACTTCCAATGTCTCAATAAATTCATCTCACAGCTTTCTCCTCTGCCGTCACTGGCCACACAGACTTGCAAAAAAAAAAAAAAAAAGGTTTGAAATTGACTGGAATATGCTCCATTGAGTTTTCAGGCCATCCAGCTGTCACTTTAAGAGCTGCACCACCAACTAAGCAACAAACAAAAGTTATGAAAGAGCATGCTTCCCTGGAACTTCTGCGTTTGGTTTATTTTCCCTTCATGCAAGTGTTACGTAAGCCACAAACCTGTTTCGACAAGTCCACTGTCGTCTGGAAAAAGCATCCAGCACTTCAAGGATAATGTTCTTTGATTCCTCCAGTGCATTTAACTCAATACAGCCTCCACTGCAATTTGAGAATCTCCCCCAAAAAACCCCATAATTGGCCATCTGTGAGACGACAGTCAGAGTATTTCTGAGCAGCACAGTAGCAACACAAGGGACTGCACACTCGTCATTTCTCTCAACTCCGGACACCTCCGACTTCCAGCATCTCCAGAAATACTCGTATGATTTTGCTGCTGTGCCGAGGGCTAGTTGTGGACAGGAGGCTAAATACAAATGGCTAGTGGACAGATTTTTGGCATGATGTGTGAACAATCAACTCATCTTGGACATGATCAGAGGAGATGATGAATTTTAGGAGGACTAAGATGATGCTGAGCACGGTTTCCATCCTGGGCAAAGATGTGGAGGTGGTGAAGGAAAAAACCTTTGAGACTTCAGGACGGTTTGGGTTTGGGTTTGCTCTGAACACGCAGAAAAGAAGAAAAAGAAAAAAACGACAAAGCAAAGCCTCATTTCTTAAAGAAGGCACTGCGGGTGATGGTGTACAACCGTTTCTCACCTAGACACCGTAGGGCAGTGGTCCCCAACCTTTTCTGAACCGCGGACCGGTTTAATGTCTGACAATATTTTCATGGCCCAATCTAAAGGTGTAGTTGATAAAAACTAAATAAAATCACAAGATCAGCATTAAAAAGTGTGGTATTTTCTCTATAGTAATAATAATAATAAAACATAATTTTCGAAAAAATAAAATAAAATAATGGAAATTCTAAATTACCTTTAATATGAGTACTTCTATAAATGTGTTTTATTGTCTTATTAACGTTATTTAAAGCCAGGCTTTTACTTTTTTTATTAAGGAGACCGATATTTAGTGCTTTTATTTTGAAGGCGTCTCCCCGAGACCTTGTAAACATCCGGCGCTTCGGACTTTAATGGTAAAAGTTTAACGGCAGACGGTAGAAACGGTAGAAAGCGTGTCTGAAAGACTAAACTAGTGTCGGGAATGCTAAAGTGGTGCCCAACTGACACAAAAAGCACCTTCTGATAAGGATTTGTTTTCTTTGCAAATGTTATGCCGTATTTATGTCCATATTGAGTTTGGCTGTCATGGTTATTCATGTATTGTGGTTAGCGGTAGGCCTGATTTATGGTTCCGCGTTAAATCGTCGGCGTAGCCTACGGCGTTGCCGCGCACCCTACGCCGTAGGCCCTGCGTACTGTAGGTGTAACGCGGAACCATAAATCAGCCTGTGTAGCTGTTATTACCGAGCGAGCGAGCAGCTGCGTCGGTCTGTATTTAAGTTAAATTAAACTTATATGAATGTAGAAAGACTAACTCTATTTTATTTTATTCCTTTATAGCTCTTACAGTGTGTTTGCAGTGTATTTATTGTACATCCAAAGAATAAAAACATTGTGAACCATCAGCTTGAGAGTCATCAATCATCAGTCTGGGAAGCTACAGAAATTATTTTTTCTCTCTGTGCGGCCCGGTACCAGATGACCCACGGTCCGGTACCGGGCCGGGGCCCGGGGGTTGGGGACCACTGCCGTAGTGGACTGGAGATGCAATACTGAGGCCGTCTACAAGAAGCTACCGAACTGTACCGAACATCGCTTAAAACATTTTTTTTATAAAAGACCATTTTACTACTTTTAAAGGAGCATGAGGCTCCTTTTAAGAAATTAGACTCTCTAGCGCCACCCTTCACCACGACGGCCGTCGGGGGTACTGCAGCCAACAGTGAAGCCAGCACAGGAGAACGGGGAGAACGCTCATGCAGGGTCATGTGACGTCACATCCGCAGGGCAGCGCGGGAAATTCCGGCCCGGAATTTCAGCACATTTTGCAGCACACAGCCTGTTCAAGGCAACGGAGAGATACACTAGAGGGCTCATTCGTTTTGGTTTGGAACGCTTCATCTGACATTATTACTAGAAAACTTAAAACGTATACAAATTGTTTTCATAAATCCTGCCTCAAGCTCCTTTAAGTATTCTAGTCAACAACATTTTTCTTACACCATTCGCATAGATATTTTTGCTTAAAATAAGACATTTTGACTAGATTCATGAAATATTAGGCTTAATTCTAGAGGGGCTGTTTTAGCAGTGTAACCTGATGTGTTCAGTGAGACTGCCTTTTGCAGTGAAAAGGACTAAAATTAGAGCCAGATGTCTCACAAGTTTATCAGCTCACAAATTATCCCAGCGTTGCATCGGACTACCAAACCACCAACACAATTCAGAAGCTCTACACAGTGAGGCACATGGAGGATTAGCAGGAGGGGCTTACACAGAGTGCAAGTGAAAAAATATTTTTTTCCATTTTCTAATAAAGTGAAGAGTGCTGAGAAAGCTCTTTCTAAGATCTCCTGGACCTTTGAAGTGCCAATAACAAGCAGCAGGACATTCTTGTACCCGATTCCTGTTCCTTTGGTGGGGAAGAGTGTTGGGTGACCTCTAACCATGATACAGCTGAATGTGCAGAGGATGACAGCGAGACGGCAGACGGGACTGGAAACTGACACTGATAATGCTGATCTCTGCTGAGTCCACTTCCCGTTTCCTGCATTAGACTTTGGAGAACTACCTCAGCTGCTCATCTGGTCTCAGCGACAGGCTTTATCTGTCTTTCTAGAGTTTAGATGGGATTCAGAGGAAGGAAGCTTTACACGGCCACAACTGGTTAGTTTTGTCCAGCAACAAATGACACGCATTTAGAAAAGTTGTGTGCTTAATTAAAATCACTTGTGTGTTTGTTTGTTTTTCCCCCTTGTACTTTTTTGTAGGCCACACCACAGATTTCAAAGATTTAAAAACTGAAAGCACCAACAGCTTCAGTAGGCCTCAGTACCAACATAATGATAACAGTCCTTACTATTTCTACTCCGTGTCCAAACCTGTTAGCAAGGTCAGACTAAAGTGGTGGGGGGGTAAATCAGAAGGGTAGAAACTAGAGAATAAACTACATTAAACACTTTCCAGATAAGCAAAAATAAAAGGGCATTACTGAGGAAGGAAGGGGTGATTATGATCTGCAGCAACACAAGCCGACAAAACGTAACAGGAAGTACTCTCACAGCTGGGTGCTGCAGTGTGCCTACAAGAATGATAAACTTTGTGACGGAACAAAAAGGGGTCACAGAAGAACAATTAGAAAGGCAGGTTGAGACTCGGTACATCTGCATTAAAGCAAAGCATTTACATGTTACGAGACTGCAGTCAGGCCAAGGTTTTGCATTATCATCCATGTTCAAATGCCAAACAGATTAGATAAATAGAGACAATAAAAAGGTCCAATTGCAGCACTTTTATGTGGCCGCAAATACCTAAGAGATCTACGGCAAAAGTTAGAAACAGAGCAAAGCAGCACAGAAAGTTGTGTGTTCCCATTGGCTTCAATGTACAATGTACATTTTGAATATGCTCATTACTGCAAAGTACACAGTATCAACAAGTCCTGAGTGTTGTCTTTCGCATGGATTGATTTCCATCCAGTGACGTTCTGGCTAGATTTTAAAACTGAACTGCGTGGGAGTCGGGGGGCTTTTATTAATCAGCAGCAGCAGCAGCAGCAGCCCGTGCAGCAGCTTCCCACACGCTGGAACAGAATGACAGCTGGAGGTTACGTTTATGAACCCGGAGCTGAGAACGTTACCGTATCAGGACCCTTTTAGCTGTTCTGCCGGACTGAGAGAGTGGTGCAGAAACTGTTGCCAGGAGCAACAGTCAGACGATGATGATGGCCCAGTCAAACTCATGTTGGTGGTTTTCCTTCTCACTGCTCCCCTTCTCTAGTTCATACGGCCTTGCAAATGTTCACCAGCGGAATCTTAACTTTTGCATATACAATAAATAGGGGTGTGAAATTAGCGCGATAATTGCGATTAAATAATTACAGGCATATTTAGCGCATTATGTTTTTTAATTGCTTAATCTATTTTTTAATTTCTAACTTTACTTTTTCTTTTTTTGTGAGTTGCCTTTATTATGAAATCTGTGTTTGTGCGCTGTGCTTCTTGTGCTTGATTGTTAGGAGTGGAAAACAATGGTCAGTCCCACCTTGAAGTGGACATTGACTGGCTGTCCCTGTTTGGGCGTGTTTAGCTACGCTGGTAGGTTCCCACCTTAGCTGGACAGGCATGTGGGGGGAGGAGCATGTGAAAGTTGTCAGTCCAGTGAATTGGGAATTTACATTTCTAAAACGCCACAACGGCACCATTGATAAAGGTAGAGTGATATGTGTTCTTTGATGAAAGGACTTTGGTCACCACCGAAGCAGCTTAAGTTTAGCCACATAAACGCAAAATGCACGTCTGCGACCAGGAGGCTGGTGAATCTTCTTGCCAAGTAGATGTAAATGGCTAGGACTGCATCTGTTCATGTCTGTTCAATTAATTCATTAATTCATTAATTACTAATTTAGCCACTTTTTTTGTTTTTATATATCAATCTCTTGATAGGTCAGAATAATGTGATAAATTCATAGGAAAATGCCTCAAGTCAGCAATTTTTAGGTGAGATTAAAAAAGCGATTAATCAGATTAATTAATTACAGATCTTAATTAATCGCTCAATTTTTTTTAATCACTAGACAGCACTAACTATGAATAAGTTCAGTGAGGTCATGAATTTTTCTCCCTCTTTTAAAAAAAACAACAATTTTTTATAATGTGTTTCAGTTAGTCCCTTTTAATGTCCACTCCCGGTAAGTACAATATTAAAAATGATTGATTTCAGAAATCTTTGGTTGCAGTTCTGCACACGTCTTCCTATGTTGTTTAACTCGTGAGCATTAGACAAAAGAAGCACATCAACCTTTTGCACAACTCTGATTTGCCCTGAAGTTTTAAAAGTTTGAAGTAACTCAGATAAAAGCAAGAGCCATTATATCATAAAGATCATCTCCAAAAGTCTATGTGGACACACTCATTTCAAGTCAATAACGGCGTTAAACTGGTGGGTTAGCAAGGTTTTATATTTGGAGCATTACATTTACACAAACTTTCAAGTTTGCAGGAATTCATTTCCGCTCTATTCCTTTTGACTCTCAGCCAACATAATGTAACTGTGAGAATCCTGTCCTCAGTTAGCTGCAAGCCACTAATTACCAGTTTTTGAAATTGGTTTCATCATGCATGAGCTTGCCACAACACACATCAGCGGTCAGAGCCAAACTGTGATCTGTCCTATGATTTACCTGCCGTTATAAGATGCATTCATGACAATATATAATTACAGTTTACGTCACTGTCAAAACTAGAAAATCCAGGCAGCATAAAGTTGACATCCTACAACAGAAACTGTGCGTTAGCTTTCCCTCTCACACTAAACAACAAACAAGGACATGACAGAGAGCGGGAAGAAAAAGAGAAATGTAGCAAAAGACGAATGAAGAGAGAGCAGAAGTGACAAAGACGGAGAGAGGGCGATGTGAAATTCATCCACAGCGGGGTGTACGGAGAATTCCAATAGAAGTGAAAAGGCTGGAGGAGGAAACTGAGGAGGCCTCCAACCAGAAACCCAAGGCTCCCATTACTTCACACTCACAGTAAATTATTAACGCGAGTACTGAACAAATGAGTTCAGCACACAGGGATGGGTACATGAATCTCCCAGTGTGCGTCGCCCAAGATAACCTTCAGAAATAAAAAAAAAAATACCCATCCCAAGTGGCCAAATATGTGACAGAGCAGATTATGCATTAATGCTAAATGTCGTGTAAGTCATGGTTAATTAAAAGCGGTGCTTCTCATGAGCATATTTTTTAGCCAAACAGACTTTTTCCCAGTTTCTAGCTAATCCTGCAAATGAGCACATTTTAAGCCATTTTCGACCCCGTCTTTGTGTACACAGGACAAGCAGAAAAGCCACAACAGATAGGACGAAGTTCACTTCAGCTCCAGCCACATAAATCAGCGACGTGGCCCTTTCTGCCACGGTTGGGCAGGGGGGCACGTGCTTCAATTAGTGCTATAGAAATGACTTGCTCTAGAAACGATCTGTTCCCTCGATTCACCGCTTTGTTCTTATGATTCTGCTCACTCTTTCTCAATGTTATTAAGGCGAGCATAAATGGATGAAGTTTCAACGTTGCGTTTACAAGTATTAACTATTCCCGAAGATCCAGTTAAAAGACTTTATAGTGGTGGGGGATAATGTGTGACATCTAAGACAGAAATGCAGAAACAAAATGCCGGGAAGTTTCTTTTTTTTTGTGTTTTTTATTGAGCTTTTTACCAATGTACATAGTTCTAACTTTCTCAATTGCCTTAGATCAGGGGTCGGCAACCCAAAATGTTGAAAGAGCCATATTGGACCAAAAACACAAAAAACTAATATGTCTGGAGCCGCAATGAATGAAAAATGAAAAGTCTTGTATCAGCCTTAGAATGAAGACAACACATGCTGCATTTTTCTATATTAGTTATAACTTGGGGAAGATTTTTTTTTTCATTATGCACTTCGAGAAAAAAGTCGAAATGTCGAGAAAAAAGGCGAAATGTCAAGATTAATTTTGAAGTACAATCTTGAGAAAAAAGTCGAAATGTCAAGAAAAAAGTCGAAATGTTGAGAAAAAAGTCAAAATTTTGGGAAAAAAGTCGAAATGTCAAGAAAAAAGTCAAAATGTTGAGAAAAAAGCTGGAATGTCGAGAAAAAAGTCGAAATGTTGAGAAAAAAGTCAAAATTTCGAGAAAAAAGTTAAAAAGTCGAAATGTCGAGATTAAAAAGAAGAAAGAAAAAGAGAGAAATAAAGGAAAAAAAGAAGGAAAAAAAGAAAAAAGAAAGAAAAAATGAAGAAAAAAAGGAAAAAAAAAAGGGTCAAACATTTTTGAAAAAGCTCCAGGAGCCACTAGGGCGGCGCTAAAGAGCCGCATGCGGCTCTAGAGCCGCGGGTTGCCGACCCCTGCCTTAGACAGACCCTCAGCATTTTCTGCTTTGGCCCCATTAGAACAGGCAGTAGAAAGTTCTACGGTCAAGATGTCGTACAGCATGGCAATCCACTGGGAGATATGGAGTAAGTGTGGGGGTTTCCACCTCATTATCAACTTTTTCTTTGCGGCTTTCAAGCCTAGTAACAAAAGTCTCCTCTGAGAGAAATTAAGTGATAGATGGGAGTAATCGTTTAACAAGAAAATAATTGGATTACAAGGTACACTGGTTCTGATTATATCACCCATCCGGGGATGCTACTTGAAACCAAAAAAACTCCACATCTGGGCATTGCCACATTGTATGCAAGTAAGTTCCTATTTCTCTAATATTACGCAAGGGACAGATGGGAGTAGAGCAGAGTTGTACTTGGCAACGTTTCCTGGGAGTATAGTAGAACCGATGTATAAATTTAAAATGAATCATTTGATGATTAAAATTTTGTGAAAATGCGGGGAGGTTCAAACTAATCTCAAACGCAGTGCCGGATGCTTTTGGAAGCGCGGGGGGGGGGGCTGAACCTCAAACAAAACTAGCATTTAAAGAAATAAAGGTGTTTATACGCAAGCGGCAGTTTTAAAATCCGCCTTATAATCATGAAAACCATTCTCTTTTCTTTACCTAACGACTAAACCAAACATGAAGACAATCTTACATCAGCGCTTCGGTATGAGCTCATCTTCAACCCAAACACGTTGTTTGGTACATTAATTCTAGTCGGCACCTACCCTTTCACAGGTGTTAATTGAATTTGGCCACCACAGGGGAAAAAAATATGAATAATGCCAAACCCTCTGAAGAACACTCGAGTATTCATATGAAGGGCGTTTCTGTCACCACGCCAGCCCTATCACTGGCTTGTACTTCCTCTGGCAGCCTGGCCCCAACATCCACCCTTTGTTTGTGCTTTTCTGCTCCGTTAGCTCCTTTTGCTCTGTTGGCGTTGTAAGTTCATGCGTGTGTCAAGTGGGCCACTAAAGTAAGTCAGTCCCCCCGGGCCACGAGACCCCTGCGTGCAACACTATAGCACTGCTTCTGCAGGGGCAGCGTCTCGGAGTCCGGCGTCTGAATGTTGGCCAGCTGCAAGGAGGAAATGACGGCAAACGTGCTTACTCTGCACAATGAAAAACTGACATAGTACAAGGAAATAAAACTATCGCTGATAAATGTATCATTTCAATTTTGAGCTCATGAATTTATGCATCTTTCTTCATAAAATGAGTAGGTAGGTTGCAAAAAATGAATAAATATCTGCCTAAATCGTAACCCAAGAAGCTGCCTTCAGCTGAGGTGATTTACACCAGTATTCAGGAAAATTAAGTACACAAAAAAAACAACAACAACAACAACAAGAACAAAGAAATATAATGATTAAAGTGCACTTTTATGTCCCCCTCTCTCTCACACTTTATAAAGCTCAGCTGAAATAAAGGCCAGTGATCGAGAGTAAATAAACTGCATATGAGTTTGATATTTCATGCATATTCATGTTAAGATATATTCCTGAGCAAAACATCTTGGGAATCTTATTTGTGTGTCTTTTGAGACTGACAGCATTCACTTGCACTTAATCTTAAGCAAGGTCTCACAGATCTCACAGATACGGTTAGTCAGTGTTTGCACCTAAAAACAGGAAGGAAAAAAAAAGGCTAAATCTGTAAGACATTCAGCAGCCCTGCCAGGCTTCATTCACTCAAGTCAGCATACACACAAACACGCGTTCTGGGCTCTCGATGCTAAAGAGCTGGATCTGTTTTCCATTTACAAGCGCTAAATGTTTTCCATAAGTCTCAGTTCCCGTTCGAGAGCAGGACTGTCAGGTTTTTCAAAAGGAAAACATTGACACAAGCATGAATGCAGTGCGCTGACAACTGTTAACTCCCAGATTGGGGAAAACGGCCTGGGATATGTGCGAGTCCAACTACATACAACTACATAAATACACTCCAAATTATGTGGACACGATTTTATAACTCAGATCAGTGATTGCTTCTCGTTACACACCACATCAATAAAATTCAGGAGAGCTCAGAAGATCTAACACGACGGCACTGACAGAAGGCCGCTTTAGAAATTCAAACTCCACAACCCAGTAAACTCTTTTACAGGAGCGACAAGAGACTTCAAGAGCTGGACAACACTAAAAGTAATTGAATCATCCCTGTACAGGCTACAGCCTGTATGGATGGATAGACGGACTTTAATATGAAAACAACTCCTTGGCATAATTGTTAATCTTATTTCATGCCACTTTCTAGGCTAGCCGAGAGACGTGGTCCCTCCATCGTGTCCTGGGTCTTCCCGGGGTCTCCTCCCAGTGGGACATGCCCGGAAACTTCTCCAGGAAGGCCTCCAGGAGGCATCCTCACCGGATGTCCAAGCCACCTCATCTGGCTCCTCTCAATGCGGACAAGTAACTTGTGGTCAACTTTTTTACATTTTTAAAAAACAGTTGAAATGTTCCAATAAATCTAAATATTTAAAGGAATTATTCTGTACGCAGCTAATAATATTCCTTTACAGATTGTGCTGACCAGCAGCTGTACACGCCTTTTTTGTCATACAGTCACTGGGTCATACAGTCAGTGCACGCTAATACACACACATTATATATATATATATATATATATATATATATATATATATATATATATATATATATATATATATATATACATATATATATATATATATATATATGTATATATGTATATATGTATATATATATATATATTATATATTATATATTATATAGCCTTAGAGTTCTTAATTTATCAATGTTTTGATGAATAGTTTAATTGCCATCCAGTCATCAAATACAGATTAAATATGAAATGTATGTATGTTTTGTCATCGGCTAGGCTGAATGACACGTATCAAATGTGAACAGCAGATTTCAGAATAGCTTTTTTTCCTATTTCTTTTTTTGAAAAAACTGGTTCCCATGAAACGCCGGTTCATCACTCAAAAGTTCGGTAGTTCAGCCTAAAGCCTTGCATCTAAAAACTGACACAGTTGGTAAGGTGAAACAAAAGATTTGGGGTTTACCAAAAACCATGAACAGACACTTCTGAAACTGGACAACCGTTACACCCATTTCCTGTTGTTGCAGCACGCTGCACCACCACCCGCACTCCTCTGAACAAGAAAGTACAAGTACAGGGGGAACAAAAAATCCTCAGATATACAGTATGACACAACTGGGTGTTTATGTAGACGACTGGTTTAGTCAAGAAAAAAAGCTATTGTTTTATGTCAAAGTTTTTATTCCAAAAGTTAAAACTAAAGAAGTTTTAACTTTTAGTTAAAGTTTTAACCAAAGAGTATTATCATGCACCTTTTTGTAAATATAAGAGCCATATTCCACAATAAAAGGATTTGGAGCAAAGTTTCACAAAGATGATTATTTATTCCATTAAATCTATTATACAAGTCTGCATCATCCACATCTAAGAGTCTTTGTCAAAAGTAAGATTAATGTGCAGGAGATATCAAAAGCCTGTCACATTTACCTCAAATAATTTGTGATTAGCAAAGTTTCTTTCCCCCTACACATACCGTCATTAGTGAACTGTCGAATCAGTTTCTTTGTGTTTTCACCGTCTCTTCACCAACTCGCGGATGAAAATTGCAATTATCTAGCAAGCCCATCATCCAACATTTATGGAAACAAGAGAAATCTATATGGCTCCCTAATGAGCACTGAGCACCATTGCTGCCATTTGATTAGGGACTTAATTGCTATAATAATGAACAAATACACCCAGCTCAGGCTAAAACGGTCTTGTAAGCATTCAGCTAATTAATGGCAATTTGCCTGCTGATGCTGATGAAGTAGAAAATCACGAGGGAGACACAATTTCCTCTCCACCAACAGAAAACTAGACGGCACAGTGCTGACCATGAAAACAGTCTGACAAGCTTTCCACATGAAGCCACTGCTCCCACTCTGGCTGAAAACCTGATCTGTCACAATAAAAGCTGCTACATAAAAGTCGTCCTCTGGGGATCGCCTAAATTGTAGGTCAAAGACTTGACAGTATTGTTCAGTCATCTTGAAAGTAGGCTGAAGCCGTGTCACAAAATAGTAACGATAAAGACAAGCCAGTCCTCGGCAGCGGCGGCGGTGGCGGCGGCGGCAGCCGGGCAGCTCACACTGGCTCTCTGGAGATGCTGAGGAGGGGATGGCTGGCAGAACCAAGCGTGGCAGTAAACATGCCTGGGGCCGCACACTGCCAAGACTCACAGAGGAGGAGAGAGAAAAGGGGGAGCAGCACAGGCAGACACTGTGCCGCTTAAAGAAAACAATAAAAACACCTAGGACGGAGTAGGAAGATGAGGATGTCATATAGGGACATGCCAGGTCCCTCAGCCTGCTCTAATGTTTTTCCATTACCCTCCGAGCACAGCCACGCATGTTGTTTCTGACCAATTAGGCAGGCATAAAGGCAGGGCGCTGCAGCTCAGCTAGGGGCTAAGATCGTCTGGTTACATCTAGGCCACTCTCCCCCATTTGTTGTATCTACATGAGCAGTGAGGCCACGGAGAGAGAAGGTCGGGGATAGGAGTGAGTGGGGGGGGGGGGGGGTGCTTCATTCAGCACCTAGCTAAGAACATGAAGCAGAGCATGCAACAAACAAAGCCATGCCTCGACATTATCTGTTCAGTTTTCTTCATCTATAGCAGGGGTCGGCAACCCAAAATGTTGAAAGAGCCATATTGGACCAAAAACACAAAAAACAAATATGTCTGGAGCCGCAAAAAATGAAAAGTCTTGTATAAGCCTTAGAATGAAGGCAATACATGCTGTATGTATCTATATTAGTTATAACTGGGGGAAGATTTTTTTTCATTATGCACTTCGAGAAAAAAGTCGAAATGTTGAGAAAAAAGTCGAAATGTCGAGAAAAAAAGTCAAAATGTCGAGAAAAAAGTCAAAATGTTGAGGAAAAAAGTCGAAATGCAGAGACAAAAGTCGAAATGCAGAGACAAAAGTCAAAATGTTGAGATAAAGAACGAAATGTCGAGATTAATGTTGAAGTACAATCTCAAGAAAGAAGTCGAAATGTTGACAAAAAAGACAAAATGTTGAGAAAAAAGTCGAAATGCAGAGACAAAAGTCGAAATGTTGAGATAAAGAACGAAATGTCGAGATTAATGTTGAAGTACAATCTCGAGAAAGAAGTCGAAATGTTGAGAAAAATGTCAAAATTTCGAGAAAAAAGTCGAAATGTCAAGATTAAAAAGGAAAGGAAAAAGGAAAGGAAAAAGGAAGGAAAAAAAGAACAAAAAAAGAAAAAAAGAACAAAAAAAGGAAAAAAAGGTCAAACATTTTTGAAAAAGCTCCAGGGAGCCACTAGGGCGGCGCTAAAGAGCCGCATGCGGCTCTAGAGCCGCGGGTTGCCGACCCCTGATCTATAGCAATCAGACACATACACATACACACAACATAAACCCAGGTTTTAGTTGTGTAAACTTAGCAGGCTCTAAGTATGTGTACTGGAAGTATTGACTTGTTTGACATGTTCAAACTCCACATGTATTCAAGACGACAGGGAGGGAACCTTTATCACTGACTTTCTCCTATTACTGTTAATGTTATTGTTACTAGCCAATGTTTTCAGCAAGATCGATGGAAGTGTCCCTGAAAGTGATGACCAAGACAGAGTGTTAGGTTCAAACACTTAACATTCGTAACATCACACTTTCTGGAGACAAAAGTGCAGCTCTTTTCAGATTACTAACACAGCATTGTTTTATCAGTATGTCACAGGCGTAAGCAAATTATCATACGTTTTGTTAATAGCGAGCATGATAACTTACTACTTATTTACAATAATTCCAACACAGAGCAAAGACTCAAGAAAGTTACGCTAAATGATTTTTGTCAAAAAAGGCAGAAATGGCAGCATTAAAACGTACTCATACCATTGACCCCATTATGTCAGTGGTGCTGTTGAATCAAGATAAGTGGGCCTCCATGGAATTTATTGGAATATAATAAGAGAGGAGGTGATGGTGTGAAATGTAATATATATATAAAAAAAAGGATGCACAAGTCAGAATGATGAAATCTAAGAAAAGCAGAAGACTGCCTGCAAGAACAACCAACAGAGCGATACCCACTCCCAGCTACTTGAGCTCCTTTGAGCAGAAGGTCAAAATTCAAAATGTGATTCAGGACATTACCCTTTGCTTTTACTGGCAACTGATGCAATACCTGCTGGCTACGGTAAACACAGGCAGAGGGGCCTTGGACAGCGGACAAGAAGACTGGCCTGGCCCGGTTTAAACAACTCTACAAATATGGAGTTTCGAGGAAAACAGGACAAAATCTGCTGGCAGACTGTTCACTAGTTTATGCTGACATTTTTATATAAATATATATATATTTTTTTTTTTTTAATTACAAAACATAAAATTTAGTGCGCACACACACACACAGATAGATTTCAGGCGCATAAACTCAGATCTGGGATCAGTAAAGCCTTACAAGCCTCAATAGGACACAAACACAAAGAAGCCCATGTGCATTTTGTCTACTTTCCAAGAGCTGTGCATAAATGCTTTAACACCCCCACCCCCACTCCACTCACTCTCACACACACACACACACACAAACAGATCCACTACTCCTGGGAAACCTGCCCTACAGCTACAGACCCCACCATGAAGGGAATATAAGGGGAAAACCAGTGCAGTGAATGCACAACGACGTCCACCAACATCTCCTCTTTGCTCAAATATTTCCTTTCCCTCTCTCCATTTCACCCGATCACTTTCTTCCTGCAGTGATTTCCTGAAGGAAAAGACCTGGCATTACATCGCTTAATCAGCCTTCATCACCCAGCTTCCTCGTGGGGCTTTGATGTTTTTACCTGACTTTTCTTTAACTCATTATACAGCAGAACACCCATTTCCCCAGCGTGGACGCTTTGGCCTTTATCAGGACTTGACATTAACGCTGGCCTACTTATCCAGGCCAACTGGACTCTTATTTCCACAAGCTGAAAGTTTAATGTAGCTATCTGAACAGGTAAGTGAAAATAAGAAAATAATAACTTTACCACTTTTATTGCCGCTGTTGTTCCACTAACTTTCCATCATTCTCTGCACCGAGTCAATCCACCAATCAATAGCTTGGAGGAGCAATTAGAAGTGTGCTCCTATGCCTTGGCATTTATAGTCTCAAAACACCCTCATCACAAAAGCAATTAATCAATCAATCATCTGGATTTGGGTTTAAAATGTTCCTCCAACCACATATACTGGCTAATTTGTGAGAAAAAATGAGGCAAAAAAAAAAAAAGTGCAAAAGCAATACAGTACAGATTTTACAAAAGTTAAATCTTCCAGCCTTTATTTCAGTTCCCAACTCGTGTTGGTATTTATCAGTTAGCTTATGATTGTGGAGTCGACACAGAAGCCTTTCAGGGACATATGGAATACCTGGATGACTTGTTTGACAGGAATCACTGCAGATTCTGACAGAAACCAAGTCTTTGTAATAAACCCTCAGCAGTCATGTTCAAGTTTTACAACTTTAATCATCCATGACCACAAAAAGAAAGTCCATCCGTGCAAATGTAAATCTTAAATAATCTCATCATTTCAGTTATTGCTGCGGTACCATTAACTTCAGGTAACTTAAAATGCTTTTATCGTTTCATCTAACCCGTGGAGTATTCAGTGACTATTTCCATGTTTCCATGTAATGGAAGTTGTCAACAGCATTTTTTTGCCTACCAGTCAAACCACTTTACCATTTTTATTTCATTTTTTTATATGAAAAGGTGGAACTAAAAGTTAATTCAGTTTAATTATTCAGTAATCCCTGATAGTAAGCGATACTGTTAGAGTCAGAATTTAAAGATGTCATCATGGTCATTGCAGAGAGTTGAAGCTGTTACTGGAACGATCTCCTGCAGCGGTCTTTGACAGAAGACACTGTGCTGCGTAAAGGATATGCAGCGTTGCCCATTATGTTTTACAACTTAAGCGAAAGGCTGCTGCGCAAGTTGGCCAGCCTCCGGGCAGCGCAGATGGCAGAAGTTTTTTTATTGATAGCACATTTTTCAACATTTCCTGTAAAATGACCTCAAAACATTCCATTTCTGTTCCAGCGTCCGACTCAAACCAAATGCGAAAGAAAAGACTGTGATGAACATCACAGCCCAACATCTTTGTGCACCAACTGCCGGCTCCTGTGTAACATTACACATGACGTCATCTTTCCAACCTTCTCTACAGGACACCATAGCTGCCCTGCCAATAATCAACGGTATCCTTGCAGGATTATCTATCCAAATGAATTGTATTGTGCAACATGCACCCATATGTTTTTGTTGGGTTTTTGGGGGTTTTTTTGGGGGGGGGACTAGCATGACACAGAGTAGAAGCTTGAGACTGAGCAGTATCTTTGAGGTTTGTACTAAGATGCCCACGGATGCAGTTTGTGCTCCAGATTCATAGCGCTCAAACAGCACCGCTGGACTTCCTCCAATTCCAGCGGCGTAACGGCCGCGTTCATAAAAACTGTGGTCTGTGCCGTTTCACGAGTAGACAAATATATTCAAATCCAACCGGCCCAGAAAAACGAAGTGCACCAGCTGAGTCCTGGTCAGCCGGGTTTTCTCTTTATGCCAAAAACAAAAAAAAACTCAACTAAAAACCACTTCTTTGAGAAAAACAAGAGCAGATGTTTAGTAAGAAGTGCTGACAGATCCACCGGGATGGAAAAACTGTAAACTTCCACTTTTAAAGTGACTGTTGACACTCCTGCTGCAGTGGACGTGCACTGCCTTGAGAATATGTCCATACAAGGAAACCCCACTGTCCGTGTCGTCAGGGAGAGCTGGTGGGGGGAAAAGATACTTTCCAGGAGGAAAGCAACATCTATTGTTTTTTGAACAGCCCGTTATACCTAAGATGGTATTTATTGTAATAATACTGTAGATAAAAAACTGAAAACAAGCACAATTGGTCCCTTTAATGCTCCAATGCTGCCTTTACTTTCTTTCTGCCTGTATAGTCTGAAGTGCCGTTACAGAGCCAGGAGTTGGGAATACGCTCATGCAGCCACCATTCAGTGAAAACATAATAGCCTATTATCAATATTCCCATGGTGTCCTTGTCAGCCCTTCGAGCTACTCCGTGTTATTTGCCAGTAATTTCACATTACGCATCAGTATTTCTTTTCTTTTCTTTTACTCTCTCTCCCTCTCTCTGTTTTTGGTCCTACTCTGCCATCTCAATGTCTCAACTCATCAAGGTTTTGGGTCTCAGTCCGGATACTTCCTGGGCTCAGTTGCCCCTGCTCGTGAGCAGCTTTCAGACTGTCATTGTTACATGTGTCGAATTAAAAAAATTAAAGAAAAAAAAACGATTTAACAGCAGAAAAAGTAAAATATTCACTTGATGAGGAAGATGTTGTGGTGGATCTGCTAATATTCCTTACAAAATGCCAGAGAAAGCCTTGTAATTTCAGTCACTAGTTATCCATCTTACCATCCACCCACCCTCTCACACTGATATCATTTCAGCTTGAGCAAAATCGCTACAGCTATGGTACGTTTTGTGTGTTAATCAATTATAATTAGCCAATTCACCATTGTTTTTTGCTTTTTTTAAACCCCTTCTGCCTTAATAAGCCCCCGTGTTCCCTTTAGAATCAGTAATTTTGGATCCTAGTCATGTAAAATAGAACCTTTGCTTGCCTGAAGGGCAGAGAGTTAATATGTACACCTGCTTTACAATCAGCTGCTCTGGTTTCAGAGCCATTTTATTCCAAGCTGTGTTTTATCGTCTGTTGGAGATAGCAGAGTCTATCAATATACCACAGCAGCATGTGATCAATTGTGCAGCTGCAGCAATACTGACTTAACAAGATTCACAGGCACGAGAGCGACAGATTTGTGTCGCACAAACGGCAGAAAAGAGAAATCATGAAATACTGCAAAAAGGACAGCTGAGGAACCGAGGAAAACCTTCAGATGCAATGACGATGTTATAAATAGATAAATAAACTTTGAACTTCAAAACTGACATCACAAGAAAAGAAGAAATCCAAGAGGAAGCACTTGTTAGCTGAAACCAACTGTTGCGATCACAGATTCAGGATTAAAGGTCCACTGAAGTGGCTTTTCTACGACCAGACTAGGGCTGGGCGATATGGACCAAAAGTCATATCTCGATATTTTCTAGCTAAATGGCGATACTCGATATATATCTCGATATTTTTTCTGTGCCTTAATTGGGGTTTCCCCCAAAGCATTATAGCATAGCATCTCTGTTAGCTTCATTTTTTTCTGAGGCAAACCCTTAAAAAAACAGTCAGTTTTAATACAAAGCCTCGTGCCAAATGTCACACAGGTTCCTTTGTTAACAGAGGTCTGCACAATATCAAAATGTATAAAACAAATGTAATAAAAATAAACTGCCTGCATATATAGAATAAAAATGCTTCTTGAATAAAATAAAAACAAATATCCCTTTCCTGCATAACAATTAAATTAAAATACACTGTGCAATTAATACAATGTAGACAGTAACAGGCAGACTTTTCCACTGAGGTTGACAGTTGTGCAAATAACAAAACATTTGTGCAAATCTCAAATAAAACATTCAAGTCAATTTGTCACAAAATAAGCTATATCAAAATGTAAAAAAAAAAAAATGTAAAAATGTAATGTAAAAAAAAAAAATAATATATATTTTTTTTTTTTTTAATCGATATAAACGATATTGTCTCGTACCATATCGTGTTTGAAAATATATCGATATATATTAAAATCTCGATATATCGCCCAGCCCTAACCAGACGGCAGGTGGCTGATCCAGGGAACTGATATTTTTGGGACAACATGTTGGGAAAATTTTGATATGATATGAAATAATGTATTTTTTAACTAAGTCTTCATCAGATTAACTTTAAAAAACCCTTAACAAATGACATTTTTAAACCACATGCTCAACAACACAGGACTGTAGATCCTCTCAACCCCCAACCGGTTGAGGCAGAGAAATCTGGTTCTGCCAGAGGTTTCTTCTGTTAAAGGGGAGTTTTTCCTTTCCACAGTCGCCTGGTGCTTGCCCAGGACGGGGGATTGTGCCGGAGAACAGCTTTGATGCAATCTGTTGGTTTCCTTAGCAAAGCAATAGTTATTAGGTATTTTATTGGCCTTGTA
This sequence comes from Cololabis saira, assembly GCF_033807715.1. Classification (NCBI taxonomy): domain Eukaryota; kingdom Metazoa; phylum Chordata; class Actinopteri; order Beloniformes; family Belonidae; genus Cololabis; species Cololabis saira. Next base: position 33,484,268 of record NC_084589.1, read on the forward strand.
TTAATTGGACTACTTGGGAATGAGTTGAATTGCATTACTGAAGTGCCTTGAGATGACACTTGTCATGATTTGCTGCTATAATCAATAAATCTCAATTGAACAGATGCTCCTCCCCGTTAATCTGTTTGATATTGTCAGGTGTTGACAGAGAATACCCGAATATACTGTGCCCGATTAAACAGAAACATTAATCAGCCTCTTCAACAAAGGCTCATTATTGGTTTTAAAGTACTAAAGAAAAAAAAAATTGATGACTTCATTTTTGTGGAGAACAAAGAAAAAAGCAGGCTGAGATCAAGTCACATTGTCTGCTTCATTTCTTAGCAGCAAGTGGAATTTCTTTTGTTAATATTCTATGTGATTTGATTTCTTTGCATTTAACTTAACATCTTTCTGCACGCCTACACGGCTTCTGTAGTCAAGCAGGACAACAGGAAGTATGATGCTGCTACTGAATGAATGATAACGTTGTTGTTGTACCGTTGGTAATGTAAACCAACTCGGCATGAAAGACAATCTCTTGTCTTTCGTTGAACGTTATTAGAATCTGACAACAATGAAGACAAAAACAATGAAGATTAAATACAGTCACCACATAAGTATTAAAGTGATTAGAGATGTTTACACCAGCACGTCTGAATTTGAGGCCACGTTGCCTTCTCGACTCTGGTGATAACGATAAAGAGACAACGCTGGTGCAGACAGGTACATTAATCCTGATATCACCTGAATATCAAAAGGCAGAGCAAGAAAACACCATAAAGCATCCAATTCTCATAACAGAACTGCAAAATGGATAAAAGAAATGATCACAAGAGAAGCTGCGGTGAAACCCACTCAGTCATGAGGAAAGAGGAACTTTTCAATGTCGGGGGATTTCTGAGAGGATGCGCTGTAAATACTGAATCCAGGTGCGGCAACTATCAGTTTCCAATCAATAATAAACCTGCAATGTGGTTTGAACGATCAGCTGCATGAATATTATACGTTTGTGTGTGAAGACTGGTCACCGAGGTATTTATAAAGCTATTATGTGTTACATTCAACTGGACAAATCAATGTAAAGCAGAATTTCTTTCAACGAAGCTGTACCGTAATTTTAAATGCTTCACTTCGTCAGTTTAAGCTTTTGACACCAATGCTGCCATTTTCTGTGCAACATGAGATACTATACAGCATGTCATGACAATCAGGACTACTTTACAGCAAAAGCCTTTGGGCAAACCAGTCCAACATCTACACTCTCATCAATTATTTCTCGTGTGACGGAGAAGCTCTGAATCAGGAGTACCGAGCACGCGATCATATTTGCTTCGGCTGCCATCAAGTTTCACAATCAATCGATATCCAAGATGTCTCGCCCCCCCCCCCCTCCGCCCACATAAATCACACGAAAGACAAAAATGGCCTCAAATTCCAAAACAGCAGCCACCGACATTTGCACAGCGTTCAGAAAGACAAAAAGCACAAAATATCCCAGCTCTGCGGGAACACTGGGAGAGCATGAGCCTTTTTCTCAAGACTTTGTTCATCTTCCGTCTCATTCTTCGCGCTCAGCGGGAGGCCCTTTCTCTGGCGCAGACTGAAGGTTGTTTGGCACACCTGATGTGGAGGATGGGAAGCAGAAGGGGAACGGCGGGTTGAGGGAGATCAAGGCGCTCGAAACGGACCAACTTAACAGCGGTATTTCATTCAGAAAGTCTCTCAGATTGTTGGTCATTACTGCCGTTTGGGGGTTTTAGGTCCAGCTGTGCGTCTCTTTGATTTGTGTAAAACGGTAACTCAGCATACAAGTACAGCCACATAATTATATTTATTTTGCAATTACACTAAAAAGGAATACTTTGACACTGTTACAGTTCCGGGCCACTGTGATAATAGGGCATCTTTCTACGTGCAAGTTGGTGTTTGAGCACGTGTTTGGGACTGATTCCTATCTGTGCCTGGGCTCCAGACTGCTCCCACCCTTCAGCCCAGCCCCTGCTCACGGAGACAGAAGCACTGCTGGTCCCCTTCACTCGTCCCTAAACAGCCACTGAGCTCTCAGACTGCTTTAAAAGCACGACTAAACCGCCACCCAGGTGACGCAGATTCGCTTTGCGCTGCCTTTTCTCCACCTTTGGCTGTAGCTGAAGATTTTATCAGTGGTTTTTTTTCTGTTTATCTTGAGGCCTAGGTCTGTGACAACTTACTTGTTAACCGTTAAGGCAGTTTACTCTTTGAAGAGTGACTTTGCTTTGCTCAGCGTAAAATGCCTTGGGCACCGTGTTTGCTCCTGGAGCTTGGGCCGGGAATCAATTTCCTCCCATGTTGCCACATGTGTGAGGTTGTTTCCTGTTTGGATACGTTTGGTTTAGGGAAGACATTTGTTGCTTTATTTCAGCTTGGTGAAACAGTAGTTACTGTCTGTTTTTCCCGTAGTTTCATAAAAAGTTCCTGAGAAAACAAAAAAAACAACAACACACTACTACTAAAGAGACACCATTCAGAGTCTTTTTTCCTTCTGATGCATTGCCGTCTCCAGATGCTCTCTCTTTACATTGGGCTTTTTTATTATTAATATATTTTCAAAAAAAGTTAACTCTGGATCTACACTAGGACTGTTCGATTTTGCTCAAAAATAAAATCTCGATTTTTTTCTCTCAAAATCCGATTTTCGATTACGATTACGATTATTTTGTGAATTGACAAAAGGGAAAGAAATGATTTCAAATATGCTGTTGTTTTATTGAACATTTGCCCCATTGGGCTTTAAGTGCAAACTTTGCTCTTATTAAACCAAAAATGAATGAATAAAGTGCAAAACTCTGTAAAATAAGTTGAAAAAAAGTTTTAAAAAATATAATAAAATATAAAGTTTTATCTCTGAAAAAAAAATCAGCAAAAGAGCCTCTCAGATGGGGCACTTGTCGCAAGTATTGAGAGGTATTTCCATCAATCATTAATATGGTATCAATCATTAATATGTGTGCAGACAAGGTAAAAAAAAAAAAAAAAGTGAAAAATCGATTTTACGATTTTCACGTTTTAACATCGTTCTAATTACATAATCGCGATTACGATTTAAAATCGATTAATCGAACAGCCCTAATCTACACATACATTCAAATGCCTTTAGATTTAGATATTGCCAGGCACCATCCAAATCACGTTAGATTTTGATTTGCCTTTGCCACTAGCGCAGTCTTTTAATGTTTAATGCAAAATCGTTCAATAATGCAGATTTCCACAACTGCCCAGGTGTTTTTTTTTTTAATCTTTTTTCAGTTCAAGAGAAAAGGTGTTTGGCATCTGATTTAATTAAAGACACACACAAATAAAAAAAAAAAGATTGGCAATAACTCCACACACAGTCATTTCTCTGACAGTTGAAGCAAGCAGAAGACATGCGCGCTGTTGTCAGTTCAGTGCTGTGACAACAGCAGCTCACACAGGTGGACTCAGAACTGCAGAGTTACATGCAAACACAAACCCCCACCAACAACCAATGTTGTTACTGTGCAGGTGGATGCAGGTACAAAAACAACAGAGGAAACTTGAACCACATTCATCCTCAAACAAAGCAAGCTTGCTCACACGCTACAAAAAAAAGAAAGAAAGAAAAGCTTGCAGCAATTGTGTGGCTCCAGTGGAGCAGCCTCCGCCACAAGGAAGTGTGACGAGTCTGTCCCCTCAATGCAGTGCTCAGCTGTCAGCGTCATCTCCTCCCTCCGTTACCTTCTCTTTTTTTTCAAATGCATCATATGTTCGAGGCCACTTTATAGAATACATCCCATTTCCTGAAGCAAAAGCCCCAGTTTGATTGCACCGGCATATCTCTGTTACACATTCAGCAGGCGAAGGAGAGAGCCAATCTCAGGCTTTCCAGATACAGCACTTTCATGCACTCTTCTCTTTTGATGTATGTGATGTTGCAGAGACCAGCAGAGAAGAGAGATATGGAGGCTTCAGCCTGTGAATGAGCCTGAGCCCTCCACGCAACAGCGCTTCCATCACTCTCTCACATCACCTCTGATCTGTTGTTGTTTGTTTATTTTGTGCTTTTCTACTGGACTCCAGGTTCCAGACTAAAGGACATTTGCGACAAAAAATATGCATGTGGAAAAGGACAGCTTCTAGTTGCTGCAGGCGTGCATTTTTGTGGTGCGAGTCCTACTGTCCGGCTTCTTATGCTAAAGCCACAGCAGAAGCAACTCAGCCAAACAGGCAACTCAGGGAGCACTAACATCACAGAATCACAAACAGGAGACTCGTGAAAATGACTCTCATCTTTATCCTGCTGGGGACTAACGGTGGACAATGGTTCAGCAATGAGTTCGCTGGAAAAGGTATGAATCACCTCAGCAACTCTGGCAGGACTTCCTGGTATCCCACGGGCTGTTTTTTCTTTTCTAACATTTGTCATGTGTGATCAGACAGCCATTGTCCTTTGTTTCACCCCGTCTTGGCAGTGGATGCACACACAGAAGAAGGTGGTGGGGAGTCCACTTTCTTGTTGTTGCCAGCTGAGAAAAACTATGCCCATTCACAGTTTAGGCATTGAGGCACTCAGTGGGCTAGACCATACTGTTTTTGTTGGCTTTGGGGGGGTTGGGGGGGGCTGTCTCTGCATTCCATTACAGTGAAAGAAAACAGGCTGCATTGACAGAGCTGCAAGGCTATAAAAAAAAATAGTCTATGAAAGTTCAACTTCATATAAATATACATCAGAAGCATTGAAATCCAAATAGCAAAACACGTCAGTTTCATTGTTGGTTACTCTCCGCTTGTACATCAGTAAACAAGGACACAGCATAGATTCAAAGTGCGTCAGCCCACGCCATCAGCATACATGTGAGCCTCCAGGACAACAGAAGCCGTCTAAAGCGCTGCCAACAGATTTGAGAGGGTGAAAAGTGTGGAGAAAAACAGCAGCAGACCACACAAAATTAAAAAAAAAAACACATTAAGGGAATGAACACAAAGCATGCGAAGAAGCATGTCTGCACGTTCTCTGCCATGACTTTAATCATCGAAACAGGATTAGTATTCTGCATCAATAATCAGGTGAGGAGGGCATGGTCGGTGGGAGGAAAAAAGTAAGTTTAGCCAACGACGACCGAGTTTTGCAGCGCTCAGCTTAACAGCCCGAGCAAAGTCATACTGACATTCACTCGAAAGAGCATCCAATGGAGGAACCATGAGTCAGTGAGGCTGAGAGCACAGGGGCAAATAACCCTATGTCCTCTGACGCCTCAGTCACCATGTAGCTTATCACCTCGGGCATGTGAGCAGCGCGAGACGGTGACACCCGGCCGGGAGTGAAAGTGACAACAGGCCTTATCCGTGTCACATGCCAAGCCTGAAACCCATCTGCGCAGGGTTGCCAACTACTGGCCTCAGCACACTCCTCCCACTTTCCAAGTCCTCACTAGACTGATCTGCCTTGGGTGGGTGCAGATGTGTGATCATTAAACTCCTACTCCAGAAACCCTTATTGGTGCCACAGGGCTCAACAAAAGCCTGCACACAGCTTGCAGCGCTTCTCGTCAGAAGCGTTGCACATAGTCACATCATTTGCAGCCAGTTGTGTGAGGGAGACAGAGGTGGTGCATGAAAGTCCTTATGGGGCTCGATTTAACCAGTTACACATAGAAAGCAAATACTGACATGTTAAACTCTTAAAAAAAAGCGACCAGCGATATATTCTCTGTTCTACCATTTATGTTCCAACTAAATGTTAGAAGCTGCTGACTCGAAACACAAAAGGTCAAACTATTCATGCCATCTTTGGCATGACACCAATCTCTCAGACACTTGATGGGAATTAATCCAGCTTCGGAAAAGGCAGAGGGTAAATTTAGGCAAGTGATATGATTGAAAGGGATTTATTTAATCTGTTTGACAGAAGCACAGTAAAACTGCCGTCCCTCAGTATAGACTGTCAGGATATCCATACCGAAGGAGACGTCAAATTCAGAATTGGAAATTATATTCATTTGAATGTTAAATGTAAGTTTTTAACATTAGAAAAAAAAAAGGTTAAACTGTCATTTATCTGCTGCCTGTTGTGTGTTGAAAGCATGAATTGCTCCCATTCACTGAAAACCTGCCAGTCGACTAAACCACAGCATGCATGCCTAAAGGCCATGTTTGCAGGTGTCTTATCAGGCTATTTGATCAATTTGGTAAATAAGAAACCAAACACAGCCTGAAAACTAAAGATTCCATGTCACCGTTTAACCTTGATATCCACCTCTAACGACTTGCTCTGCAATCTGGATAGACAGCTTACAACATTAAAAATGTATGATTCCCATACCTGCCAAGTCTGCCTTTTTATAATATAATCATTTTTAAACAGCTTTAAACAGCATTCCTGTGTCTCTCCAAACTGAATTGTCACTAGCCTCACGAGAACTGCCCCCCTGCCCCCTGGATGGCAGTTCTTGCGAGGTTAGTGGCAACAACGGGAACAAACTCGGAACAACAAATCAGGGAGATGGATGGATGTAACCAGAGAAGACATTTCTGCCAAAAAGTGAAGACTTCGTGGAAATATCTCTAAAAATCGGATCCAGAGACCCACCTGAGTGAAAATGACAAATTCCAAAAAATGTTCAATGTTTGACTTGAAGACAATCAATGTGTATATAAACTGAAAATATGTCAAATAAACACATTTGCCTTCATTCCCCTTTTCTGTTTTTATTTAGGCTCTATTATAGGAATTACATACACGGGAATGTCCACAAGCAGTTCAGTGTCAACAAAAGTCGGCCTATCAGATTCTGGGCACATAATTGTAGTTTGTAAGTGGTTGATAACTAGGCCGGATTATCCATATACTGTACTACTGAACTGGGTGAGCGCCCAGGGGCACCAGCCAATGAGGGGGCACCAAATCAAATGACTAACTGGACCAAATATGTCCTATTTTGTTATTTTATCTATATATTTATATATACACATTGCTGTTTTATTAATGTGCTGTTCCCCATCACATCAGCTCATTCAGTAGGTCTGTTTGATTGTTTAGTCATATGCTGTAATAGTTTTGCATGTAGTCCTCAGACAGGATATGATGATGATAGATAACATGTGGTGTTACACTGGCATGTGAGTTACATTCTGATTGGAGCATCAGGGTAGAATGGCATTTGTAGACTCGTGTCTATCTGTGGTGTTACTCTTAGTTGGTTGCTTGTCCTACATTTATTGTAGTATGAGTGTTGAGCAAGTACTTCAGCAATACGTTCATGTAAATCTATGGTCTTTATCACCGTAGTAAATGTCCCTTTTTTTACCATAAAATGTGGGAGCACTTCAAGTGTGGTCACCCTGGGGCTCCACACTGAGTTCATCCAGGTCTGATTGACAGGTAGTTATTTTAGATTTCTTGTAAACCTGTCTTAACCCTCCTGTTGTCCTCGGGTCACAATGACCTGCCACTGTGTTAAAAAAAAAAAACCTAAATCGTTTAATCGATATTTTTTTAACTTTAAATTTAACTTCCCCAGCTAGGGCAGAGGAAGAGATGTCAGTTCTGCCCTCAACAGAAGGACTATACTGTGTGCTGCAGGTGTAATAAATATCTGCAAAAGGCTGCGCACTTGCATACTGCCCTATACGTGCTAATTAGTTGAATGGGATGTTGTATTTTATATTATACATTATCAAAAATTGTTCACTGGAGAAAAAAAAAGAAACTGAGTCATTGGGAGGGGATGAATAAAAATGCATTCAAAACTCCCTTTTGCACATTTCTTTCTTTACCTATAGAAATAAAGAAGATGAAAAAGAGGGAAAACTTAAGCATTCCCACATTTTGTGATGAATGACAAGTTGTTTCTTCAAGCAAGATGAAATGTAGTGTTTAAAAGTCAATTAAGCTGCTTATAATGGGGGTTTACTGAAGACTGGTCATTTTGACCCAGAGGACACAGGGTGTATTCAGAAAATGAGGACAACAGGAGGGTTAAAATGTAATACTGGACCTTGGTTGGACTGGTGGAAAATGTCCTTAAATTTAAACTTGCAGGTATGATGACCCCCCCACCAGGGGCGTCAATTGGGTATGGCAAGGTATGGCAGCCGCCACACCTTGCCTTCAAGGGTTAAATGTAAATGTTTCTTTTTTTAAATACATTTATGGATTAATTACTCTGTGTCTCTTTGTATTGATTATTCTATTACTTAATACATATAGAATAACAAATGCAAATCCGAACAACATGATCGATTTCACTAGTTATTATACACTGCAAAAAATCAAAATCTTAACAAGAATATTTGTCTTATTTTTAGTCAAAAAAAATCTCATTACATTTAAGACAAGACTCAAAAAACAACCATTTTAACCTGTTTCAAGTAGATTTTCACTTAAAATAAGTGGAAAAATCTGCCAGTGGAACAAGATTTTTTTGCTTGTAATGAGAAGATAAATCTTGTCCCACTGACAGATTTTTCTACTTATTTCAAGTGAAAATTTACTATAATCAGGTGAAAATGGTCAAATAACAAGTTATTTTTCTGGTGATGAGTCTTGTTTTAAGTGTAATGAGATTTTTTTACTAAAAATGAGACATTTTAACTAGAAATAAGACAAATATTCCTGGTAAGATTTTGAGTTTTTGCAGTGAGCGAGACTGCATTTGAAAAAGTTCCAATTTTCTTAACCACACAGATAAACTACATAAACTTCTGTGATGAATATTTGCTGGACGTGTTGATTGATACTCTAGTTAATGTGACTCGTAACCTCGCCATACCTTAGCTTCGACTGAATTGACGCCACTGGGTTGGACTGGTGGAAAATGTCCTTTCATTTAATCCCAACCTTACAGGTATGATGATGACCCCCCCACTCACCTCTTTGACTTTCTCCCTGCGCTCGTTGGTCTGGGGGTCGCTGGGCCGGCCGCTGTCCCTCCCCAGGGCCGGCTTCTGCAGGCAGCTCTCGAACCTCCGGTAGCTGAAGGTATCCGGGGTGGCCCGGGCGGAGGCGGAGGCGGCGGGCTCCGTCCTGGCCCCGGCCGGCCGGCTGGGGTCCCCCGGGTCCCGGGCCCCGGGGGGCCCCGGGAGCCGCTCCTCCGCCTCCACGCTCTTCCCCCGGCCGCCCGGCTCCGCCCGGGCCGGGGTCATGCCCCGCTCCGGCTCCCTGGGCCGCTTCGGGGGCTCCTTGACGTCGTTCTCGGACCTGGAGCCCGCGGTGACCGGCTGCACCTCCGTCTTGGACAGGAAAATGCGCTTCAGCCGCACCGAGTCGGGCAGAAAGAAGAGCGCGCCGAAGCACAGCGTCACCAAGCCGGAGAGGAAAAGCAGAAAGACGAACTTCTGGGACAGACGGAGCCCCATGCCCGATGCCGAGACACCAGGCAACTTTCGGAAAACCATTGAAACTTTGTTTTTCTTGAAGACACCGCCTTCAAGTCAGAGGTTTTTTTGACAGGACTGTCCTCCCCGGCCAGCTGCGCGTCTGCTGTCTGAGCGCTGACTGAAAACTCAAACACACCCCTGTCTGTGTGACACTTGCACACAAACTTCACCAGCACAGCCAGATCTGTCCCTCTCTTCTTTTTTTATCTCGTATCTGAGTGGATTTGCATATGCAAACGATAGCCCTGTCCTACGGATACAATGTGCAAAACATTGATCAACTGAACTCTGGAGCCTTTTATCTGTTTTCCCCTTTTTTTATCGCAGCGTCGCCTGTGCAGACTCAGAGCCGCACCGGGGTTGATGACACTGGCGTTTCCTGAAACGCGGATGAGCAGGATCACCGAAACGGAACGGGAATAGAAAAAAATTAAGAGTTTTACGGGTTTTTTTTGCAGTCTGTCGAGCCTCTAAAGAAAAGTTGTGGCTCAATGCATTATTGCATGCCGTGCAGATCCTCAATAACGCATCGCCCTGCGGTGCAGAACCTCGAGCGGACGGCGGAGCATCTTCCTCTCGTCTCCCACGTTGCTGCCTCGCAAAAAAGCTGGTGCTTGTATCTCCCCCCGCCAGCCTCTATCCAGTGCAGATGATGAACGGAAACGCGGGTATGATCACATTCATGTCTCCTCTCTCCTCCTGCAGCCTCAGATCCCCAAAACCACCACCACCACCTCCTCCATCACCTCCTCTTCCTCCTCCTCCTCCTCCTCCTTCTCTCCACTGCCGTCAACACGCCGGCGAAACAAATCGCTGGCAGACATGAAAGGAGGCGGGTTTTTGTCCCATGTGAAGTTATCCTAAGCCCCGATCCAAATCCGCAGGAGGAAAAAACAAATCCAGCATCCGATCCGCCGGTTTTCCAACAATGAAGGAGGAGACAGACACGCTGCGCGCCGTGGACGTCCGCTGGCGTGGAGGAGCTGGCGAGGATTGGGCTGGAAATGTAACATATAGTGCAGGCAGGAGTGAGGAAGAGGAGGAGGAAGAGGAGGAGGAGGGATGAAGAGGCGAAATGATCCACTATACCAGGGGTATTCAATTGGCGGCCCGCGGGCCACATGCGGCCCGCCAGGAGCTTTCATGTGTGTTTGTTGAAAAAAAAAAAAAAAAAATTTTTTTTTTTTTTAAATAATATTTTTATAACTGGCTACTATGGACTAAAATGGTTGTGCTCAATGCTTAATATAATATTCAAATAAGGAAATCTTGGTGGAAAGTGGTGCTTTGTCATTATGGCCTGTTTTATTAAAAGTAGGTCAATATCAATTTCATTAAGTTTGCACAATGCATGGTTTCAAAATGAACTTGCATTCAAAATAATATTTCTTTATCTGAATATTATATTTAACATTCACAATTACTAAATCTGGAGACAATTAATACATAATTCATATGTAAACTAGATATATTCAAATGTATAATACAAATGTATTATATTTACATAAGTCTTCGTCTTTGAGTGCAAAATACATTTTGAAAACCCCCACATTTTCAAATTGTGCGGCCCTCTCCATACAGTCCTTTTGCAGATGTGGCCCCCGGCCGAATCTAGTTGAATACCCCTGCACTATACTGACAATCCAGTGGGCTGGTCGGATTTCTTGATGGAAATTCACAGCAGCTTATCAAAAACACAGTTAAGCCCTTTGGTCGAAAGGGAGAGATGGGCTGAACGGCTCTGGATGCTGGGATGCCATCTACAGTAGTACCCTCCCCGAGGAAAACGAGCTTGATTAATCCTGGGGAGGCTGAGGAGGGGAGATATAAATCTGATGCCGACGTCTCAACAAGCTTGCCAACGATAAAAACCGAGTCAACAGTCCACAAGCCCCATTTTCATCCCGGGAAGACATGGAGCTGAACCCAGAACAGCCTGTATTGGTAGTTTCCTTATTAAATTATCATCTGGAATAAATGAAAAACCAACATAGTTAACTCAAACTAAGATTCATTGTGTATTGTTGAGCTGAACGCACCTGTTCATACCTGGTGTTATTAGCTGCCATCGACTAGACGTCGGATTTTTAGTGTTGAAGCTCCTCAAAAATGCAGAAGCACACATTGACATATATATTAGTTTCCTGTAAAGAAATGCATACCAACCGTCGGAAAAGTAGAATGGGCTTAAAATAAGAGGAGTTTATATCCTCATTTAATTGTTCACCGGATGTGACGTCACCTCAGGGCTTATTTTTGTACACTACCCAAATTTATACTTAAATCATAAAGTTTACTTTACATGTATGTGACTCTTCATTTTCCAAACCACGTATCTACTACTACTGTCATTAAGCAGACGCTTTTATCCAAAGCGACTTACATCTGAAAGAACAACACAAGCACAAAAAACATATCTGTTACCCATGAAGAATGTACTTAAATATACCTGCTGGTGGCTTCTCTGATGGCCTGAAACAAAAAAAAAAGCAGCCTGTATTCAAACAAGTGTCATGATTAAGTTGAACTCTTTGGCTCAACGATGAAGCAATGCGGGGCATGATTTCCAAACAATTCTTATTGCATCATCAATGGACTATTGTTCATAGCCGTTTGGCAGATTTCTCTCAGGCTTGTCCTGGAACCAGTCGTGAGTGTTGTCATAACATCTTTATGGGTTTTCAAGGTTTGGGTTTCTTACTTGGCCCCCTTAGCCATGCAACATTCATCTGAGCAGAAGTCTGCACAGTAAATACAGTGAGTCATCGATGGCAGTGCTGGCTCACGGTGACTCCGTGCACTCCACTTTTCCGAACAACCTTACACTCAGGCTAAATATTGAATTTCCTTATGCTTATTTTTGTTCTTTTTTCCCCCCGTCTAGCTTATTGGACCTGTGTTATTGCAAAAGTTCCCCCTTTTATTTGACATCAGGTCAGATTTTTCTCTCTTATTACTTCACATTGGTGGTTGACAGTTTTATCCAAGGAATAATGTGATTATATTGTTATCATGATTCATCGTCTTGCTTAAAGACAATTTAACATGTGAGAGGTGGAAATTGGAAACCCAACAACTGCGGTCAAATATGGACGATATTATATGTGCAAAACTGATACTGACAAATGATTTTCATCTTCAAAGGAGCGCAGGATCAATTTTCCATCTTATCAGACTGTATTTATCTGCACATAGAATTAGTTTAATCACAGAAATGAGCCCGAATGATCATGAATCATCTCAGTGATTGAGCAGCCACTGAGCTAAATGTCAAGCTCAGCAGCCTGCATATCAACACTTCCATCAGTAAACCAGCAGCAACTGCCGGCGACTGTTTAGTGAGGTTAAGATGTGGAAGGAAGAAGAACGTGTGCTGGAGATAAGGGCGGATTTAACATTTTCAACATTTGCACTGGATGGTCTTCTTGAACAGCTATCAGTGCTTTTGCTGAGGTGCACATAAGAGGTTGAGAAGTGTGCTTACATCATATTTACATAAGCAGGACAGAAGCTGCACTGTAAACCTGAGCTTTTGCTGTTAAATGAAATAGATGGGCAGATAAATTGGCCATTAGAGAACAGCCTACAGAGCACTATTTCAGTAATGCCTCTGAAAGTAGTGTGCTTTTGGGAACATTAAGGCCTTATTTATTTATTTTTCCCTTTCGATAAGTTGAAATCAATTCAGCACCCACAAGCCTACCACACAATCCAACCAAAAGCCAAAAACCCCAAAAAAGGTCAGGATATCCTTAAAATCGTTGTGTCTAGTCTAATGTAGGCTGTCAGGGTCAGTGACATCAATGACATCGTCCGTGATGTGTGATGAAGTCTCCGTGAGCCTGACAAACAGCTAGCTCCTCCTTTCTACTTTGTTCTCTAAATCAAGAGAAAACCCTTTCAGACATTCTCTCATTTAAAGAACACAGGAGCGAAAGAATTGGCTGAACTGTTGAATTAGCCTTTTTAGTTTTAGATCCAACAGCATTTCCTCTGAGAGTAGGTACATTTATGAAGCATTTAGTGGGCTTCCTCATGACAAAAGGACGGGTTTTAGGAGAAGAGCTTTGTGTGGGCTCAGCGTCTGCGCACAAGAGAAGCTGGAGTTTACAGTATTTTGTCATCATTTGCACTGCGACATCCAGGCTGTGCCACTTTGTCGGTTATTTCTGTAACGTCGACTCGCTTTTGCCTTAAACTGTCGTCATTTCTTTCGTTTAATGATGTGTTTTAATACTGAGGATGTATTTTTGTTTCTTGTACGTAAACGGGCAGACATATAACAGAAAAGCACTTACAGTATACTATACACAATTAGAATAAGGTCACTATAAAGCTTAAGTGCTATAGATGTAAAAGAAGAGCTTTAGAAATGAGCACACAGACTTTAAGACCCCGTAAAGTGTCCATTGAAACATACAAACAAAAAAAGAGCCCTTTGAGGTACACTTTATCACGCTAACTGGCTCCTTTTCAGGTAAAACCTTAATAGACTCATCAAGTCAGGGTTTCTCAAAGGGCCAAGTTATACATGAGTGCTCTCATTGCGCTTGCATGACGCCGTGCAGGCCAGTGACAGCCCAGTTTATCACCGGGATAGATGTGCCAGGCGATAAAGTGTCACCGCTACCAATAGGAAAGGGTGAGAGCAAATAAAGCAATTTTGACTAAAAAGAAATGGTTTATACACACAAATGTGTCTCACAAAGGCTATTTCTCGTATACTCTTTACACTCCTGCAGCTAGCAGGATGGTGTTTTTGTTTTTTACTTCCAGTGGTGAAATGTCATTTGCTTATTTGCAGTGACTGTGGACCCTTTATAATGCAGCGGTGGCACCGTTTTCTCAGAAAGGATCCTCGGTGCCTCGGCGCTCCGCTTCCTGGTACCATGATCCTTCATGTACATGCACAGTGAGGGGAATCTGCCACCTCATGTTAGCCTTTTTTGTATAAGCTGTGTTTTGTTATCGGACCGACTCATTATTTACCATTTTGGAATTAGGATTTGTCCGCCCGTCACATAACAGCCACGACGTGTTTGTAAAAGCAGGACACGACAGAAACAGCGGACTGTATTTATAACATTATCTGCAGAGGGTCACAGACTGTAATACTTCCTGTGAGCCATAACCGCTTCTGCTCTCGTATCGAGAAATTCAATTCTGTTCCAACTCGGCCTGATGTTTTATTCATCAAACAAGATGCCAATGGAAAAGTCCATCTCTGTGTTCTGCTCATTCTTATACATCAAGCGATCCCGCGAAGACGCATCAGGCCATGCCAGTGTGTCGGGATTAATAAAGTCACCGTGCTCACTGATCGCTTGTAAAGCAGGATGCTCGATATAAAGCCACAGATATCAGGGATCAATTTTTTGGGGTCACGAGGGGGTGGAGTCGATCCCGGTGCATCGTTTTAGAGATAGACGAGGTCTGGCAGAGCATTCTGCATGCAAGGAGCCTAATTTAATCTTTAATGAATTCTGGATCTCCAGACTAGAGGCGCAGTTCAGGAGACTGTTAAAAGTTTGTTGGAGGGTGTATTTCCTTCATGGGGGTTGAAGAACTCAAATACATAACTTCTGCAGAAGTAAAAGTAGGATATTACAAGTTAAAGTTCTTCAGGTAGAGAACTGCAAGCAAAACATATTCATGTTATTTCTGATACCTTCATCTTTTGGCGTTTCAGATTTACAGTATATGTTGCATAAAGCTACAATACTTTTTCAGTGTCGTCTTTGGCTGCATCATCCCATTAAGAGTTCAGCTCAAAGTGATGAATATATGTGAAATATTTCTCTGTGGAACGTAGTAAAGTTGACACACAAAGAAGAAAATGTGTGAATTCTTAAATAAAGGAAAGGTTATTGATTACGTTGAACACGAGGCCTACGTACATTTACTGGACTTGTCAGATGTGTCTTGTGTGCACGATTGTGTGCACGATTATTTTATGAAAAGGTGAAACTAAAGCATGGTGTTGCTTCCACCGTCCAACAGAAACAGAGCGGAGGCTCACATCAGCCCCTCTGCGCAAATAGTTGGCTATCAGCAGACCAATAAGCTCATTATTGTTGCTTTGCTGGAGTTATATTTGTCTGTTCCTTTTTATAGACAAAATAAACACGGAGCCGCTGTGTGTACGCAGCCCTGGAGTGACCCATCTCCTCCAGATTCATAATCAAAACACTTCTTGTTGTGTAACCAAATATTTTCAAAGCACGGCCGCTGAAGCTGAAAATCTGAGCAATAATTTTGTGGGGAACATCGCTGCGATTGTCAAAGGTTTTTATGGCCTAAACACAACAATTAGCCATACACTACATGAGGTATATGAGCCATGTAAATGAGAGAGAGCGCAATGGCGCGCGCACACTATTAAGCTGATGAAATGGGGCCACAGAAAACCTCAATCCTTCCCCAACACATCCATTTAACATACAAGAACACCAACAATGAACCTCCTGCTCCTACTCTGGAAATATAACTGAAAACACTGAGGACAGCTCAGTGAAGGCATCTTTTGTGTGGAGTTTGGTAATAAGGTGGTTTAATAGCGCCACCTGCTGGTGGAGTGGTATGTTTCAGGCAGGACTCTGCAATGTGACTGCGGCTGATCGAAAACTGGAATTTGCACTCATTTACGGAGGGATTTAAATGGACCCGAACAACAAAAGGCCTCAGCCTGAGCTGAATGTTAGTCTATACCAATAAAACCTGAGCTTCTTTGTGTGTCAGGAGCTGATTGTGGGTCAGAGTACACCCAATACCTGAAACAGCCAGCTTTATTACATGTGAGGAGGCAGCCACTCTAAACATTAAAGAGGAATGGAGGGGGGGCAGAAGTCCCCTCATGCAAACAAAGATAATGAGAGCCCATTTGACATGCAAATTAGACACTGTGATTGAAGTAGCATAAAATAATAATAAATAAACACTAGGATCAATCCAACCGAAGAGCTTTTAGGCTTTTTTCATGTCAAATATGTAAATTTGCAACAGCGGGGAAGGTTATTAAATATCTTGCATGTGGCTGTTAAGCCTGTGTTTTGTCTACTGCTGAAATAAGACATAATGTATAGAAACAATAAAATACTACTTTGTGCTTGAATGCATGTATTTATGTGGCTGAAATAGCTACCAACTTGAGATAACACATCCTTGGAACTTTGGAGTCTGAAAAGATGCTGTTCAGTAGGCCGTTTGGATTTGCTGAGATCTAAGCGGACTCATCATTTCCTCATTCTTATTTCTACCCAGTTTCACATCATGCTGCATTTACCACCATTAAGTAGTTGATAAAATGAAGCTGACATAAAATCAAAAATGGGCACATCCAGCAAAAGAAAGGATGGAGATGATTTGAGTATCCATTTGTAAGCCCTAAAACCAGCTGCTACAAACAGATCTGTTAAGACGTGGCTGAAAAGGGAGCTTTTTGAAAAGTGATATTCGAGACATTTCAGTAATGTCTCAGTAAATGATGTCCACTTTGGAAAAAAAAAATGCATGTTATTTAAATGGCCTGTGAAGTCAGATAAAAAAGAAACAAAAGAACGTAACATAATTAGACAAGCAGATTAAATACTTTTACCTGTAGATGTCATTTTATCTGAATGTAATTAGAAACTATGAACTTAAATAAGCAAGGTTTTGCATTGTGTTCCACAGAAAAAGAACAAAACAAGTCCAACCTCTCAACTAATCCTTTTTTCAATTTACAGAAAGCTGAGAGCACTTAAAAAGCATGTTTATGATATAAAGAACGGTCCTGTTATTGTTCTGTAACTTGTGCACCAGATAAAATACCCATCTGCTCGACTCATATCCACATTTAATTTATTTTGTCATGAGATCTTCTATTTATAGACACCACAGCGATTATTTGGAATCTAAGCTTATCCTAGTTACCGTTAAATCCTCTGGATGAGTATCAGTTAAATGCCTACTAATTGCGAACGGAACAATCATTTTTAAGCTGTCAACAGATCCAGTAATTAAAGTCTCAGATTACACTCCTGATGCTAAATGAAGTTGGCCACTAACCCGGCTCTGCTGGAAAATGATAGAATCCAACAAACGCCAGCTATTAAAATGAGGGAATAAACACAGCACATCCATTCCAGACACATTAAGGGGTACAATTGTCAGGAATACATTTTGTATTACAAAGCACACAAATCATTGACTTTTTAAATTTAACAGGAAGAGAAACAGAGAAAATGAACCATCACAGCCAGAGCGCCCACATGCTTCTTTTTTTTGCCTTTTTTTGTTCATATTTACAACTCTTCATTTTGAATCCAAGCCAAACCATGCAATTACATTTTTCACAAAGCAGATGGTTTGCACCAAGTTCATCGCTCCCAGCAACATATCTAAATATGAAATGTCTCACAATTATACACATTCGAATCATCGCTTTTATTCTATATTTTTAGGTGTGTTCAGAGTGCTGCTAAATGACAGCTCATTTAATTCTAATTACATTGTCCAATCCCCCGTTTTCTGTCTGCAGTCCAGCGTGTACGATGAGTTCATGCAGGCGTGATGATCCTGCAGGAGTGCACTGGTTCCTCCATAAACACTTGCTGAACTTAGGTACTTCTACTTGGCTGGAGCAAGTTCAGTTTCTGTAGCTTTAAATTCATTTCCACTGAGTTTGAATGGAAATATTTTCACTCCACTGCAGCTCAAATGACTCTTGCAGATGAGGATTTGTGATTAAAGACTCTACAACCAGAGTAAAGAGGATGACCTTTTCACAGCTATTAAATCATGTACATAAAATAAGAAAATTACCTCAAACATCCAAGTAGTTCCTGTTTACAAATCAACCCAAAAATCATTAATATCTCATTAACATTTAATCAAAGGAGCATTATTTTGTAGCTGCACATAATTTAGGACCAGATTAACATTTTGGGAGGCATGTTTATTTTCTGTTTTACACCATTACTGTGAAACCAGTTCACTTGGAAAGTTTTGAGATGTTTTGAAGTTTTCCAGTGTTTGAGATTCATCTTACACTGAATTGCATTAATGTTATCCACCTATCCACATAGTCATCTAAAATGAAAAAAAAAAAGAAAAGTTGTTTGGAGTATGTTAACTAGCGAAAAATAACAGCCTGAAATACCAGTTCCAAAGTTTCAATTGTGACCCCTTCAGTTGAGTTTTGGAGTAAGTTGATGATGATGGTGGTCCTTAAATTGCTTCCTCAGCTTTATAAGATGTCATCGTGTGTGTTGATCGAATTGATCGGGCACAATAATGAAACGGAGACACCCCACGTCTGCCCATCATTGTACAATGAAAGAACTATGAGCCTTTATAAATATGGATGCTCTGCCACAATGAGCAACTGAAGATCCAAGGTCCAGGTAGCAAGTTAAAGATCAGACTGGCATCAGGGTTTCTTCGTAGAGACGAGGCCAACGATCAGTGTCAAGCTCTACTGGTCAGGTTGTTGTAAACACACCTGGAAGTCCCCAGTAATTCGACAAAAGTTAACAGAAACAGTTTTTAGACTGTGAAATACATGATGACAACTGCATCAATGTTTTTCTGCAGACTAAATGTAGAAAACAAAGCTTATCCGTGTTTAGCCTTTAATGTCAGAAACAGTTGGACACAATTCCTGTTTAAATGAATTGGGGATTTCATTTTTTTTGCCTGTTGTTAGCACAATACTGCAAACCAATCAGAATAATTATGATAATTTCTTCTTTTTTTTTTTTAACTCCTAAAACCAAACAAGCGTATACTCAAAAATGTTAAAGGCCCAACAGCTGGTTACTGATGCATAAACCAGAACGAAACCTTATCTTTTTCAACCACGTTACAGTACTTCAATCATGGCACATGGACACAGCTTTGTTATAAAGTAAATCTTTAATATTAAATTGCTTTGAACATACTTCACATCATGGTTAGTTTTAGTGGTCGTTACAATGGAATGCTGAAAGCTAGAGATTAATCAACAGGAAAGTGCACACGTTATATAGTTCAGACTCTGTTTTTACATCACATGTTACATTTCTTGTAGATTTGTTTCATCTTTATGTACAGTATAGTCCCGATCATGTGAATATTAAATGAAACATGATAGTCTATGCAAAGTTTAAATTTGTAAACTTCTTATAACAGACACATTCAAAGAAAACTAATTGAAAGGACAGGAAATGACGAGGGAAAACTAATCCCACTCTAAAGCCCAGCTTCTTTACAACAAACCCATCCCTCTCTTAAGGCCCGTCATTAAGAACATTCTTTCTCCCTGTGAAGCGTCACCTGATGCATGAAGTGTACGTTAAATAAAAGCCTTTTATTGCTCTTTCTAGCATCAGAGTTTGTAGATAAAGGTACTGCTTTGTTAAAGTGCTCTGTCTTGTGTAAAACGATGGCGTGCGACAGGAATCAGGTCAGCTAAACTGGAGACAACTGGATGGTAGGAAGGTATGACTGTACGCTGATGACACTGGAGTGTGCGTTACACTGAACACGGCCTCTTCTAGCTCAAAGTCTGTTGTGATTGTCAGCAGTGTGACTTTAATGTTGGTCACATGTTACAGTAAAAGTGTTTCAGCATGTTTTAACCCATGTAGTAAAAAGTATGACCAGATTAGTGTTTCATGTTCCATGAACACCCATTTATTTGACTGTAAATTACAATTTGCTGACTGGGTGAATTGCTACAGAAAATAAACGCAACAAACATCTACCTCACAAAAATGCAGAAATGTTAATGAACCTGAAGCATGCTGTTATGAAGATTTGAAACACAGAAAAGCAAAACTAGAACTGAAACATTAAACAACAGGATGTGGTGATATATTCTGCTTGCGGTTCTGAGTGTAAATAACCAATTCAGCACAATGCATCTATGAAAACAATTTAACTTTAGCAGAACTGAGTTTGAGCAGAAAACTTAAAAACTGATCAAAAGTATAGTAAGTCAATTCAGCAAGCTTCCACTTTATTAAGCAAAATATAGTGTTAAAATCAACATAACATGGAGGAAAAAAAAAAAAAAAAACAAGCCCACAATGATGCTCTTTTGGAAGTGAAGCTTGTGACGTACTGCACACCTCCGGATCAATATTTACACATAAAAGCAATCAGAGGATGGTAAAAACAACCTTGAACAAGGTAAAGCCCTTGAGCGTGTAAAGCACTATTTTCAAGGACATCAAAAAATGTAAACAAGAACAAAAGAAGCTGAAGGGAAAGCTGGTGAGGCAACGGTGTTGACATTCATCCAGCAAAGAAGACGGTGAATACCTGAACCTTTGCAGAGAAACATCCAGCGCGTTGACAACAAAAAGCATTCATATTGAAAATTAGTAATTTAACAGACGATGTTTTTTCTTTTGATTTGTGCATTAAGCAAATTGAAGGCAAAACTGATGTGCATGTGACAATCACTATGACATACAAATACAATAAAGTAGGTTCTTCTATAGGCTGAATGGCTTCAGATTTAAGTTTTCTTTAGATCAAACATTACTCTGAGAAGTGTGAGAATGTTTGCCCTGATAATGTATTTGGTATGAAAAAGAAAAGTATGAAAATAGCATTTATTTTCGTTTGAATAAATCAAAGTCTTTGGAATAATGTGAAGCAATCGGGACCTTGTCATTTCTAACTGTGTATAGCTTGTAGATCCCTTTATCTGATTACATCCCGGTGTAATCATGTCGTACATATTCTCAGTCAGACTTTCCATTCAGACACAATCACAAGCAGAAGCAGCGCTTAAAATCCACCACTTCCTCCTGAAATGCTCATCACACTCAGCACAACAGTTACAAGTTTAGAGATGAGCAAACTGTCCACGAGTAGCCAAACTGCACGTCGTCTGGAGAGTCGATGGAGATACAGTCCCCAAAGCGCAGATGTACGGACACAGTTCTCACGTCTTCAGCTGCAGTTCGGATCCCCTTTTAAGGTCTTACAAATCCCCCGCTGCTGCTCCATGTTACTTCACAAGGAGTAATGCAAAGGGTTTTACAAGTCCTTTGGATGATTCAAGTCAGGGTTTTTGGAACAATCCTTTTGTCTTTGACCCCATCGCTGTTGACATTTTAGCGTAACGTTCATCTTGAACACTTTTTTCAAAATAACACATTTAAACTGGTCGGACAACAGGTAAAATGCAGAGGAATAAAAGAAGAGTGGTAAGAAGTGAACAAGCCTGCCAGGGGTTTCTGCTGTTTTGGATCGCTTGTAACATGAGCTGTCGTGTTAAAGCTGATTCAGTCGTCACAAACAACTTGAAACCAGCCAGGAAACGGGAACGGTGACTCACCCGAGCTGTTTCAGACCGTTTTAGACCAGAAGTCTGCTCTCCAAATGTCTTCCAGTCTCTCTCTGGACATGAATGAAATATTACTTGTGGGGGCAAATTAATCTGACTGTGGTACCTTGTTGTTCTGCAGTAAAAAAACATTTGCTTTTTACCTTGTTTATTTACATGTTTAAACAATAAAACTCATCACACCAATAACGTTGATCATTTATAGTGTGTTATATGCCCATTTACTAGGAAGCTGTGTAAAAAGGTGACAATCTAGTTTAGAGTGGCCATCATACACTGTACAAATATATATATACTGTAGATCGGCCACTGTTAAGGGATTTTAAACTGATGTCAGTTTTATGCACCTATTATAGTATAAGCTTGTATAAATTTAAAACTCATATAACCTTTATAAAATAAATACAACCATTTAGAGGAAATAAACCTTGGTATATCAGCGAAAAATGTATATGCATGTTTGGCTTTTACGTATATTTTAGGTGACAGATATGCCATGTCCTCAGGAAAAGAAAGCAGCATCAACTTGTTTCAGTTTGTCAACTCTGACAAATGTTGTAAGGCAATGTGAAGAAAACAGAAAAAAACATAATGGACTTGGGACGCCGACTCTCCAGCTGGAATAGGTCCGATGTTTACGAACAACTCAAATAACTCTTGAGCCTTATGTACAGCAGAGTGACAGACATGAAAAGCTAAATAAAAGATCTGCTTCGCATGCAGAGGTGACTTTAGTTTGCAAAAATATGTAAAAACCTTCTTAATGCCCATTGTTGATTTTAGATTTTCTCATTTTTAGGAATTTGCTTGGATAAGAGAGTAAAAGACTTTTGAAGAGCATTTACACTTATCGACATATCTTACACATCTGTACTGCATAGATTTTTTAGTTTTTTTCATGACGTTCCTACAGATTTTGAAGGTGTGGAGGCATTGATGGATATTAGTGTTAGACAGCAGCTGATGATGTGCACTTGTTCAGGTACATCTGCCTTTAAAAGTCCAACCTGAATCAGATCTTTAAAGGGTGTCTCTCATTGAAGGAAAGTGTAAAATTTGTCATATGACTTAGATGGAGAAGAATGTAAAGTAGCAGAGTGCAAACATCCGTGCAAACAGCCGTCTCAAAAATGAGCTTAAATCTATGTTTATACATCAAAACCCACTGAGCTCAACATCAAAGCAGGATTTTCTGAAGTCCTTGTAACTCAGCCACAGAACAAGGCTGCAGGTCTGTAAGCCTGATTATAAATAACTTTTACACACTCGGCTCCCAATCTCCATCCCACAAATACTGCAATAAACTGATTCCAAAGAGAAATATGTGAAAACAAAATATGTCGACTCCAAAAAGACACAGAAATAAAAATGCACCAAGTGAAAAGGCTCGACATTAAATAAGGCCAAATATTTTATAACAGCTACATCTGAAAGTCCTGATATCCAGCAACTTCAAGTGACAGGCTGAATGAGACACAACCTGAAGGTCTATGCTAGAAAGTGAAAAGGGGACTTTTTTTTTTGTTTCATTACATTTCAGACTGGTCCCTCTGCATGTTGAAGAGAAAGTGACTTTAAAGGCAGAAATATTTTACAACAATGGTAAAATTTAAACATCACTGTGCAATTGTTATGAACAAAAAAAAACAACAGTCTAACACTAAATTTAAAATAACATCGTCTGACACTAAAACAGTTCAAACCTTTGGTAATGCATAGTTCTTTCAGGCGGTCAACCGCTTAATCCACCTCCTCTCAAACAGCAGGTCCAGAAGCTGCTGTCTCACTGCTTGCTAAAGAAATAAAGAACGTTAAAAATAACTGAATATTGGCTGTCTTTCTTTCTTTCTTGGGCCCCTCCTTTTACTTTTTGTTTCTGGTTCTTACAGAATTAGCAGTTGACTTGTTTTGTTGCTGAACCAAAGAGATCATTTAGAGCAAAGGAGTGGCGCTACCCTCTTCCCTCTCACCAGTAAAGGCCGGCTGGTCTCTGACCTCTCTGGTGAGGAGACATCTCAGGGCAGGAAGGGTTCATCCTCATCCTCGTCCGCCCCGGGACCGGGGTCGCTTAGACACCTCGTTAGCTTCTGCTGATCTCTTGCTCCGTCTTCCTCCCCGCGCTTGTTTGTTTCTTTGGCCGCTGTAGGAGGCGCCATCATCAGGCCCCGGTCTTCCTCCTCTGGCTCTGTCTGGCCCCCCCGTTTGAACTCTCCTATAACGTTGACAGAGTCCGGAGACTGCGGAGACGCCAAGTCTATCTGGATAGCGGGCACACCGTCTGACTTTGGCTTCGGGTTATAAGGTTGGGGATCTAGATGCAGGGCAAAATGTAGGATTTGGATGGAATTAATTCTAATAGTCTTCAGAATGAATAAATTGTCCTCCCCTACCGAGGCATTAGCATGCAACGAGACTTTTACAGATATCGCATATTCACAGTACAACAAAAAATAAAGCAAAGAAAGCTAAATGCTCCATCACAGCTTGATGATTTAGCAGCTTATGCTGACTTGTGAAAAATTTGGTGAATAAGCTGGCATACATCAAATAAATTATGAGTAGGTTTTGCATAATTTAAGAGCACGATGAAAAACGCTGACATCAATGCCAGCGTACGGCTCATACGTCCTGCATATGCGAGCCATAAGTTATGCCATTGTTGACACTCGTTCACACACACATCACCTCAAAGCTCTGTGGTGACGTCCATCCGAGAGATGGAGGATCCAGCAGGGCTGAGATGAGGACGTGTCCTTCAACGTCAGCATCACCTTGTCACAGGGGCGACATGGTCCCTTGAAAAGGCTGAGCTCGGTGTGTGTGTGTGAGCAGTGAATGCGCGTGAGAGGTACTCGCTGGATGTGTAGGGCGGTTGACTGGAGAGATTTGAACGGTGTAGCTAGATTCAGCTGCCCGTTTTCAATTTGTGGGTGGATTTTTAAAGACGACTGCAAAGTGTGGCTCCCCTGTGCTGCAGTCTGGGAGTTTGGCCTGTATGATCATGTTAGAGTGGAACTCTGTGAGGAGGTGGAGGCCACGGACGCTGCCCTGATGATGCCACTGACAAAGGCCGAGGCGTCGGAACCTGCATCATCTCCATTAGAGGGTGGTGTCCTCCAACTGCTCATCACCTTGCCAAGACACTTTTTGGCAGTGCGTTCGATGTTTTGTGGCCGCATTTATAATTGGCCGTGACAGCTCTGTGATATGCTGACATGGGGTATAGATCATTTAGACCAGTGGTTCCCAACCTGGGGTCCGGGCTCCCCCTGGGGGGGCGCCAGAGATCTCTTGGGGGGGGCGCGAAACTTTGTCTGCTGTGAAATTATGCAGTTGTAAAAATTATATTTGCGAATGAGTCATTCATAAGACATTGTTAGGAATAATTTATGAATGTCTTGAATATTTTTTGTGTTTTTTATACACTGCTGACAAACACAGGAAATGATTTCATTCCTTATTATTATATCATTACTCAACATTTAATCTACTCCGACAGGTTGTTAAAGGAAAAATTTTTAAAATTTTGGTCTCATATTAAAAAGAGACATTTTTCAGAAATATTTTTATTTCCTTTTATGTCCTTTTGTGCGTATTTTATACATTGGTGACATTGGAGAAAAACAAAGTAATATGTATACAGAGTAAACCAAAGAGAAATGTATCAAAAAAACATAATTAATGTTCATTTTTTCAATTAAAGACTATTTTGGTGCTAGAACGTACGGGTCGGGGGGCCTGGCTGGTCTTAGACACAAGTAGGGGGGGGCTCCAAGGAAAAAAGGTTGGGAACCACTGATTTAGACTATCGTTGGGCAAAACCAGTGAATGCTGGCAATACGCAAAGCATTCGTTGGTAGAACTAATCTATACGTTATTGAAACATTAGTTAGAGTTACTACTATGTGTGTATATGTTATGCATGCATCTAATTCGTTATGAATACGCCATGTATATGACGTAAGAAGGAAAAAAAAATACATTGATAGTTTATTATATACCAGCGTTCGAGAGAAATCTGGATACAACGGCATATGCGGGCTAAATTGTCAAGGTGTGATTGGGCCTCAAGAAAGGTCCCTCTCCAGTTTCCTACATGTAGCATGCTGGATGGAAATGGACCTTTCAAACCATGTCAAAAAACAATGTTAGTAGTGCAAAAGCATGCTTGTTAGGATTGTTTTGGGGTTCTCGTAGGTCAAATGAAACCCTTCTACCCTCACTACATACCTGAACACTTTCCTTTTTGCTGTGGATCAGGTTTGAAATCTGAACTTCTGCCTAAAATGAAACCACAGTCTGGTTTACATGGTGGCTGACACATGCCAACATATTTCCATCATCGGGAAAAGACCTACAGCTGCAGCTGTGATGATTGAGCTGTGTTATGTTAGTGACACTAAATAAAACACTGTGTCTGAGCCCTCTGGGTCCCACTGATGACAGATAATGTTCTAGTTGTTTAATGCAATACGTGACAGTAACATTAACTGACTGCGTTTAGCTGGGTCTGGGATGGACGTATTTACCTGATGACAATCTGGCTCTGCGCATCGTCGGGGAGTCGAGAGGAGCAGCAGGAACCGGCAAGTAGTTAGAAATCCCTTTTATCTGCAAAAACAAAGAAGTTCTCAGTTTTTCAGAAGTCTTTCTTTGCTCTTTAGAACACTGACAAATGTAAACTTTTAAGCAATCGCTTTCAATAACATACCAAGCTTAAATGGGAAATTAATGACAAGAATTAAAAAATCCGATTCCATTAATTGTTTAGGAAATTCAGTAAAACAAACAGCGCCCAGTGACTCAGCATTAATCAATAGCTTTAAGAAACTTCATTAAAATTATGTGTTGCTTCGCTGAAGCCTGCAGAAATCCTCCTGAGCCCGCTGCAGCTTCAAGCTCATTTGATTTTCCATGAAGAGGAGTCAATTTCATTTTTGCAATTACAGGCTGATGAAACGTACGACAGTGGGACGAGTGTTCTGCAGCAATAAATCAGCTCCTATTTGTGCTGAGATATTTAATTTAGGACTCGGAAGGCAGATTCCAATTAGAGCACAAATCATAGTTTTGGCTAAATCGTGAAAGTGTTGGTGGGCCAGGAGAAAAACACACGGTGCTGCCTTTTTTTTTTAACTCTCTGCCGTCAAATGCTTTACTCAAGTTTTACCAGGGGTTATTCCTCAAACACTGCTCTTGCAGGAAACCTGGTTAATATCCGATTACAAGAAAAAAAAAAGCATCCATGGCCTTTCAAGAATTTCATAGAGCATACTGATCTTTTTTTTTTTTTTAAAGTCTCAAACTTCTTTGATAATGACAGTGACAAAATGTACTATGTTTAAGCACGCTGTGATCAATTCTGTGCTTTATTGACGAGATGAGCCCTGATTTAAGAAGCCTTACTCACCGTCTTCTCCAGTTGCTTCTTCCGAAGTAAGTCATCAAATCCATCTTCAAAGGGATCAGCAACCAGAGTGTGTCTGTTGTAGGAATGCATCTGAGGAATAAAAAAAACAAGTTGCACTAATATAGTCATATTTCTAACTCATGGACTACGTGATCATCACAGGTCTGTAGATACTACTTAATGTGCACGTGGAGCCACTAATTTAGTCCCAACTAAATCCAATAAATCATAACTAATAAGAAGAAGATCAGTTTTAATTATGACATGCTTAACAGCCAGTAACACAAGATCACACGATATGGTTATAGAAATGAGAAAAACATGTCATTAGTCCATCATCAGCAGTGTTACCCTCTGCCGTGTCCTCTGAAGGTTGTTCCGGAGGATTTTCCGGATCTCCTCCTCTCGGCCTTTGGGCAGCTGTGGAAAACCTCTCTCCGCGGGCTTCGGCGCAGCAGGCTTCTTGGGTTGAATGTTCCTGACGAGCAAGCGGGAAAAGTGAGCGCTCATTTTTGTACCTTCAACCCGCGTTAACGAGCATCATTGATGTGGTAGAATTCAATGCTAAATCAAAGTTTAAATAAGAGGTAATAATGTGAAGCTGCTCAGTGCTCACTGCATGGAAACGGTGGAGGGAACAGCAGAAGGCATCTTGGAGCCCACGCCGCTCTCCACCAGCTCAATGGCATGTTTCATCTCCATCTTGTGGTAGAAGGCGACGAGCTGTGGCTCCTTGGAGCGCTGGCCGGCTATCAGGCACTTCTTCACATACTTTTTGTTGAAGCGGTTGAGTCTGAGAAGAAGAGACAATCGGGACAAAACATTGGTAAGAACATGTGGAATTAAACTTGTGGAATTTATCACGGCTAGAAAATCAACATAAAAAACATTGTTACTTTGTTTACACAAACAAACACACTTTCAGTTCCAAGAGTTATATCATCAGGATATAGAGTAATAAAACATCATCCGATCCTTTTCAGGTGATTAAATACAACCTCAGAAACACATTACACCGTATGTTACACCATGTCATTATTAGTTTAAGAAAGACTGAGACAAAATTCATTAGCAGTAATTAAGTACAGAGCATGATTTAAAAGCATGTATGACTTTATCCGTCCAACACTGATCCTACTCTTAGCAACATTGTTTTACAACCAACCAGATTGAGGTTTGGACCAACTGTCCCGTCACACGTGATGTGTGAAAAGATCATTCCAAGCCTCAACAGTCCAGATGACTTCTGTGGCTGCAGGAAAACCCCAAATCAGACCAGTCCTTGGCAGTTAGCATGAGGTTGCTAAGGTGTTATCATGTGTTTTATTCTCACAAAACATAAGGATTTGCATAATGGCCAAAAAAAATAATCCTTGTTTTGGTATCGTCTGTCCAAAGAACTTAGATCCAGAACAGAAATCGAAAGGTTTTTTAAGATGCAACTTTTCACACCTCGGAGATTCCTGTACCCGTTCAGTAAGTTGCTAGTTATGCCGTCATGCCGCAGGCTAACTGAGGGTGTAGAGTCTTGGGCTTTTAACAGTTTCCCTGAACACTGCACCATTTGACCTCGGGCTCACCTTGCTAAAATGTCCACTCCTGAAAAGTTTTCCATTTGGGAATAATCTATTTTAATGTAAAAGAATTGCTTGTAAATAGCCTCACAATCTGGCCTAGATTGACAGGCAGCAACAATTACACTGTCACTGTTTCCATAAGAAGCAGTAACGGTGTACTCAAGTTTCCCACACACTGACACTTCACTTCGCCTTTTTTTTTTGTAAAAACCTATCGTGTTTATTCCTCCAAGGTTTAACACCTTGTAAAACTTTCACCCTCTGTATGGTTGGACCCGGTGTAGGACTAGTGTAAACACCGTAGACCACGTTCTCTCATGACTGTCACATGTAGTTTAAGCTGATGGTGAAATCCATACTTGTCTTTCCAGTGGTGATGTCCGTAGTGCCCACAGATAGCTTCAATTCCAGTCAGTAAATGGTCAAGGAACTGCAGATTAAAGTTAGAGATGTTGTTAAACGGACAGATTAAAACATTTAAACAGACTGAAATAGACTCTCTGGAATCGACCACCCTTCAGTCTTCTTAATTATTTTGAAGCAGGCTAAGCAAACACGATTCATGTGTTGAAGAGCAACTTAATTTAAGTTTACTCCCTTTTATATTTTTTTTAAAGCACTTCAAAAATGAACTCATTCATCTTTGGTGTATCAGATACGTTTTACGACTCCAGGAACTCCAGGAGCACATTAATCACTGGGCTGCATCATACATTTCCCTTCAATGCTGTCAACATTCCCGATGTTAAAAACACACACAGGTTGGGTACGCCTGCCAGCATCATCATCATCAACAACAGCAGCCCAAAAGCTTTGAAATGGATTCCATTAGAGTCAGCGAGCGGCACCAGCAGCCAGGTGACTGATTGGATTGAGTTTAATAACAGAAGTGGCGTGCCTGCTCAGAGGACCAGAGGAATACACTGATGCATTTGTTGTTCAGTGTGCAGTCGCCTCACAGATTGCCTCAGTGTTCTTACTAAGCTTGTGTGTGACAGCCTGATGGCCAGTGTTGCTATAATAACTAGTCACGAAGCAAAACCATCAAATTCATTTCTGCATTGTAGGATTTATACAAGAACTGTGATGATGTGTCCACTTTCTTAACAGAAGTAAAGTTTCTGCAGAAACTTACTGCCAGTAAATGAGAAGTATGCTGAATAATCAGTTTGTTAACAGACACTCTCTTCAGATTATGCATTTGCATTCTGCTTTTACAAACATCTAAAGTTTGGAACTCCTTTGTTCCTCAGTTTATGGAAATCTGATTAAAAAAAAATACAACTGGCTACAAACAAAGAGTGTTATAAAAGTGCAGAGTAAACCAATTTTAACATTAACCTTTTTTTATGTAAATACTGTAAATTTATGCAAAAATCTACCTTTTGAATGGGTGTATTTTTTTCCATCCAACTGCAAAAATGAATACGGAATCTCACCGTGCTAATACTGACATAAGACTAACATTTTAGTAGCATTGTGTCATCACTTGTTAGTTTATTTTCACCCCAAAAACAAATACAACAAGGGATATCAAAAACATATGCTTGAAAGAGGATGCAGCGTGTTTGTGACTGGTTAAACAGGTGACTGGTCTCCTCCCTTGTGAACATAAATGAGTACATAAACATGAGAGGCATGCCGGAGGTCTGTTTGCACTCTCTCCAATACTGTAGCAGCCAGACACTCCTTGTCTGACATTCTGGTGTTTTACAGCAGAAGAGCCATTAGGATAACGTGCTCCTCTTGCCTCGAGCACTGGTGACTCACTATCCCACACAAGGATGTATATCATGTGTGTGCACTCGGGTAGTGTGCGGGGAGAATAGTAGTACAAATACAAAATCACACAAAATTTGGAGGATATGCTTGCTACTTTTAACTATATGGGACAAGAAAATGTTTTCAATCTACAATAATCCCTCATTGCACCATCTGTACAGTGTATACATGTGAAGTTCCACCATGTTGCCAGCAGATGGCAGCAATTACTAAGATTTGAAAAACTAGGGCCTCAAAGGATTTTTAGTATATTAGGTTTTGCATTTTCAGTAACTACACCTGAAAAGACGACTCAATACCCTCCAACATGGCATTGTTCATTTAATTGTGGTCTAATATGTACTTCAGGAAACTGTCCTTATGTTTGTACAAAAGGGGAAGAAGTGCAGACACTTGACACAGGAACTTGCTAAAAGGGAAAGTTGACTAATTAACCCCTGCTTCCGTTCATTTACATTTTGGATGTGTCAAATGTATTCATGCAGAAGATGTTTGGCAGTTGAAACATTTTAAGACACTGTGACATTTCAGATTTCATTTCCACAGCTGTAAGCTCTGAATGATCTATAAGCACAAACACGAAGGAGAACTGGCTTCTGACAAGTCGTACCTGGGTGTGAATCTCTTCATTAATTGAGCGCTTGGCCTCTTGTTTCTTCTTCACCGCCAGCAGCTCCACCAGCGGTTTAATAGTCATGCCCTTTGAGGATAAGAGGAACAAAGAATTATTCACTGTGAATGATTCTTAACCTTGGCCTGAGATAAAAAAAATCTTATCACAGAGTTGATGGAAGTGCTTTACGACTCTTATCTGCAGTATTTTTTATGATTTTTCTGTGCCAGAGTAATGTATAACAGATGTAATAGTACCGTCATCTCCCTGACACTTGATGAGCAGTAAATCAGCTCATAGTAGACCTAGTTACTTAAGTCAAATTAAAATGTAAACCCAATGCACCTTGTGTTGCATTGTCTTCATATCAGCAACCTGTTACTATGGAGATTTCATAGTGGTTCACTTAAACAATGAACATAATCATGAACATAAGTTGAGAGCATTTATATTCTAATATTTAGTTACCAAGCCTCTGTCACTTTGTCTCTGACATATCAATCCTGGCCGTTCCTCTGAAGTTTCAAATCCAACCCATCCTTGCAACCCCCAAAGAAAATCTTAAAATGTTCAACTCTGCCACCTCCAGCTCTGCTTCTTGCTGAGTGCTGCGGTCTCCAAACCACAGAGAAGCACTGGTCTCACAACCATCTGGTCAACTTGTCCCTTTTCTCTTATAGCTATTCTTTCTTCTATCACAGAAAACTCCAAACACACTTCTCCGCACAGACTGAGGCAAAAAAATATACCATCAAACAACAGAGTACATCCTAGAATATGTCATCTATTATCAGTCTATTGTCGGGACGCCTTGGATCTTAACCAGGAGCGCTAACCCAAGTCCCATTGCATCGTTATGGGGAGGCATGTTTGTGTAGGTTTGTTCTTGTCTGAATGTAAAAGCTTAAGTGCATTGTTCTGCCTTCTAAAGGCATTAGACTGGCTGTCTGGCTAACTTAGTAGACAAAAGACTCCTACTATTAACAAACAACCATGTCAATGGTCAGGGATGCATTAATAGTAACTTCTATATACCCCTGCTTAATCCATACAAAAGAGAAGACTTAATACTTGTATAAAGGAAAAAATAGACTCCTTTACTATTAGCTACGGAACAATTAAGATGCAATGGAAGCAGTAAAACAGCCATTGGTATTTAATCAGAAATACAAATAATCAGGCCATAAGCAGCTACATATACGTGTGGGGAGCCCATAATGCTTTTTCTTCCCGGTTTAGATTAAACAAGCCCCAAAAAAATGCTTTGATGGCAGCAGACACATGCATCTACTGTACATGTAAACTGCAGAGGCAAGAAGCCTCTGATTTCTAACCAGGTCTGTGCATACGTCACAGCTTCCGCATGCCACTCCAGCAGCATGAATAAAATATGTTTCTACTCTACTCTAAAAAAAGAGAGAACACGGTCTCAGGGCTTTTTCAGTTTTATTTTAGATATTCCAGCTTCCTTTTTCAAAACCAAGGAGCTGAAGACAAGAAAACTTTAACTTCAGCTTTGCATCTGACCAGAGATTAATAAGGCCCTTTCAGTGAATCAGCTAAACTACTACAAATAACGTAGTCCTCTGGATGATCAACTGAATGAATAGCTGTGAACACAAAGTTTTTTCCCCAAGCCTAAATAAACTGAGATCCCATGAACAGTGGGAATTCAAATCACACAGTGCAAGGAAAAATTCAAACTAGATGCATCATATGCAAATATACTACCCCAAAAGCAACTCTTTTGCAAACCAATAAGTTTACTAATGACCTATGCAGGTAATGGGGTGTGTATAATGCATGTGGAATAAAATCCACACTGTAAAAACTACTGACACGATTTTATGTCACATTTATAGGTCTAGTATCTGATTTAGATTGTACCATAAAAGAAAACCCAGGGGTGTATTCATACCTGAACAAAGACAGTGAAGAAAATAACTGTGATTATGGCAGTGAGGAAAATCTCCCTCATTTCAAAGTGTTTAGGGTCCAACAGGAACCCAAGAGAGAAGGCAATTGCCCCTCGCAGGCCACCATAGGCTATGATGAACTGGTCCTTGGTGGTCAGCTTGACGATGCGGAACTTGTTGATTATGGCAGTAAGACCAACCACACCTGAAAAGTAAAAGATCGACTTTAGTTAGCTTTGACTGTTTGAGACATTGTGTTTTTATACATCATATGTAGAGTAGATCTTGTCTTTTTCTTCCCAGTTTAGATTACAGTTAACTTAAATCTGAACGAGAGTGCTGTTCTATCTTTAATACAAGCTACCTTAAAATCACCTAAAAAGTCATTTAACTGCCATAGAAGAATGTATGTCAATGTTTTTTTTGGTCAAAATCATATTAAGAAGTAATTGTGTTAAAATTTGACTGTGGACTTTTTGGACTGAGGTAAAAATAAGCCAGCTACTACCAGGAAAGTAGACTATAAATAATCATAGCAAGCTATGGAAAAATTGTAATCAGTAAGACTTTAAAGGAATTAATTGTACATAAGCAGCAAAAGTAAGAAATGTAAGTTAGAAATGTCCTTTAATTCACAGGCTGGCAACCACTTGCATGTTTTTCCATCACAAGATCCTGCATCATCAAGAATGCTGAACCGCATGACAGACCTCTGCATGATTCTTTCACTTTCAATCCCTCTACTATGCATCACTTGTCTACTCGTATGACAAATCAACCCGCTTCCTAAAATTACCAGGGTGCTTCTTGTCAACAGCCAACGGCTGTGTGATGAAACATATCAGTATTTACTATTGTAAAGGATTCAAGTCCTCTTATTTGTGAACAAGGCCACTTTAAAGTGTACTGTAATACTCTCTTTTTAAAGAAACAAAAAACTAAAATGTAAGCCAAAGTTTTAGCTCAAAAGCACTATAAAACCTTCAATGACTGTCCTGTGCTAAAACTGACTACAGAAGTAAAGGGAACTCCCGAGAATCAACTTTGCACTTTGTTTCTTTTAGTTGAGGAAGTGGTGGAAAAACAGAAAAAGGCAGGACTGACCTATGACACGTGCAACCAGACACAGGATGACGGTGGCTGTGACAAAGGCCCAGTTCCAGGAGTGACTCCCACCCACCGTGGCCACACCGAGAAAGATGAAAATTAATGTCTCACTAACGCTGCTCCACATTTTCAGGAAGTACTTGATGGTGGTGTGGGACTTGTGGGATATGTTGGCCTCCACATAGGGTCGCATCACCGCTCCACATGCTATTAACCTGAACACAAAAAAGAAAAACATCATCTCAATTTGGATAAAAAGAAAGTGTGGATTTATGCACTTCAAATGTATTCTAATAGTCTGTATGTTTCCAAACATAGTTCCTTGTAAAGTAAATGCAGATTTAGTGTGATGTCAGTATTTTCTAAGCGCTTTAATTACTGACACTATGTTCCACACTCAAAGACTTCCATGTCATGTCCTGGTGATCACAACCCTGTTCCAGTCAAGAATCATAGAAGGCTCCTCTGTCCAAATGTGGATCAATAAACACTATCAGTATGCAGGACTTACTCTGTGCGTGTATACACAATAAGTTAGCCTCAACCTTCACAAAGGGCTGTCCTGAAAGATACACATCAATTGGGCTCGACACAGGGGAAAGACTATACATCAGCACTTCCTGTCAGCACTATTCCCAGGCTTGTGCAGGAAACGGATTGCTATGTACTGGAGGACCTGATGAAGCGCTACCTCAGAAAATGTTGAGAGGTCAATAAATCCAGGCTTGGTTTAGCTGGCATTGGTTTAGATTGATTCATAAAACCACTGGTTATAAAATGTATCACCTTCTACTGCAGGGCTATTCAATTGGCGGCCCGCGGGCCACATGCGGCCCGCCAGGAGTTTTTATGTGGCCCCTGGTCATATTTAAAAAAAGGGGTTGTTTGTTGAAATTTTTTTTTTTTTTTTAATTTCAGATTTTTTGCCAGTGTTGCACAGTGTCAATGTTTGTCACATTATTATTAACCTCCGTTTATAGAGGACTTGTTGACATCATTAGGCTTCTAGGATTGGCCTGACATTTTTTTCATTTGAATAAGTGAGGACTTTGCATTTCAGATGGAACTTCTAAGCCTCCTATAATTTAATGTGATTGTTTTGTTTTGCTGATATAATGCACATATGTGTCATTAATAAAGGAGCTTATGGTTAATATTTTGGTTGCTTATTTATAACATCAAACTGGCTACTGTGGACTAAAATGCTTGTGCTCAATGCTTAATATAATATTCAAATAAGGAAATCTTGGTGGAAAGTGGTGCTTTGTCATTATGGCGTGTTTTATTAAAAGTAGGTCAATATCAATTTCATTAAGTTTGCACAATGCATGGTTTCAAAATGAACTTGCTTTTAAAATAATATTTCTTTATTTGAATATTATATTTAACATTCACAATGACTAAATCTGGAGACAATTAATACATAATTCATATGTAAACTAGATATATTCAAATGTATAATACAAATGTATTATATTTACATAAGTCTTCGTCTTTGAGTGCAAAATACCTTTTGAAAACCCCCAAATTTTCAAATTGTGCGGCCCTCTCCATACAGTCCTTTTGCAGATGTGGCCCCCGGCCGAATCTAGTTGAATACCCCTGTTCTACTGCGTACAACTGGAATACTGTTTTGCCAGATTTAAACTGCAAGTCGGTCAGAGACAATCTCAGCTAGAATATCTGCAGTGAAGTGTGCAAACACTTGACTGCCTTTGCCTGAAGGTACGCTGCTTCTTCTAAAGGTGTTTTAATGAACCTCATATGGGATGTAGTGATTCCTAACAGCACAATTTATTAATTTACAACCAGGTAATTACCACGAGTAGTCCGTCCATCAAGTTATTCGGGTTTAACTTTGAGGTTTTCATGTCTATGGGAAAAGTTACATAACTCATCAACAATAGGCTTTAGTGGAAATAAAGATTGAGTCACTTCTAAGTGTGTTTATACCCTGCAATGGGCCAAGGTGTGAGAATCTTTGGTCTGCCTCTGAAAGTATGTCTTAAACTACGTCAAAACTTACGCCATGATCCCAGACAGGTGGAACACTTCAGCCGACAGGTACGCCATGTAGCTGTAGACGAAGACAAAAAGCGGCTCGATGACACGCGTGTGGGAGGTGAAGCGTGACGTTAAGGCAGCCAGGAACCCGTAAGCCGCTCCCACCAAAACGCCACCCACCGCAACCACGAGGAACGAGATGATTCCCAGTACGATGTCCAACACAGTCACTGTGCCAACGACTGTATACTCTTCAAAAAGGTGATATAGCACCTAGGAAAAAGAAGAAGGGTAGAGGCAAAAGCAGAACAATTACCGACTTGAAAAAAAAGAGATAAGAAATTAATTTATATGAAAAGATGGCATAAAAAAAACCCCACCAGCATGATATATATAATAGTCTATACTTGTGGGTGTATTGACTGTCTGCATCAAAAGATGAATCTAAAATAAAGTGCTCATAAATGAAGCAATTAAAAAAACACTTGGTCTCTAAAGTAATTACGTAAAATACAAAGTCATAATACAAAATACAAATCTCCTGAAGTCAAAATGTGTTGGTCTACCAGCCAACTGCCTCGGTTGGGATATGCAAACTGTTAAAGACACCAAGTGCCAAGTTTGTCTAGACAGACCATAAACTGTTTTAGCCAATGCTGATGTTATATCATCTAGCTTTAGAAATGTTCAGTGGTGCCAAACTCTCAATTAATCATATGGATTAGAGAAATTGGCCTCAACAAATGAGCATGCAGAGTACATTTGAATGAAAATTGGTAAAAAATATCAAGCACAGCCCTCCAAAAGGGAAGTGTTGTGCTGACTGATGTGAAGAGGACAAGTTGCCAAATATCTATAACTCATGTTCTGTCAGTAACAATACTATAAATAATACTGCGAGACTAGAGCACCCCAACTAACAGCTGGCATGCTGTTTTCTAAGAATTACAGCAGCGTGACAGGCTAGAAAATAGATAACAAAAATAACAAAAAATGAAACCCCACAACCTGCTCTGATGATTAACGGCTCGTATTTAGCTTTGTCACAGGTAAAGCTTGAAACTGTGGTCAAATGTAGTATTTCACTGAGTTTATTTAAGGTGTTATAGATGAAAGGGTAATTTATCCACTTTAACCCTTTCAAACAAAAAGCTAAATAAAAAACAAAACAAAAGGTTTCCATAAAGCATCTTTTGGCAGGGGTCTTTATGTTGTCTATCAGTGTTTTCTTGGGACATTATGGCATCATGAAAGTTTATCGTCCACAGTTTTGGTCACTCACCACTGTCACAGCATCATTGAGCAGCGATTCGCCGAACACCAGGATGTGCAGCAGCTCGTTGATGTGAATCTCCTCAAACACAGCGAGCACAGCAACAGGATCTACAGCTGAGATGACGGAGCCAAACAGCAGGCAAGGCAGCAGGCCTATGTTTTTGAGGTTTGCCGCCTCGATCTGACACACGCCGTAAAGCACACCGCCGATGAAGAAGGCATTCCACAAAGTCCCCACGACAGCGAAAATTAGGATTGTGCCCAGATTTTCCATGAAGGGTCGGATGGGCAGGAAGTAGCCGGCATCCAGGATGATGGGGGGTAGCAGGCAGAGGAAGAATAGATTAGAGTCCAGCACAGGTGGGACCTCCTCTTTGAGTAGTTGGATGAGTCCTCCAACCAGCAGGCCAACCACAATCAACAGGCAGCTCTCTGGCACAATACTGGACAGACGAGGAATCAGATGGAACCCTGGGATAATTCATGAAAAGACAAGAATGAGGAAGGCACTTAGAATTAATTGCGTCTGTGTGTATTTTTCATAATTGTCAAGGGACGAGGCGGTTGGCCAGTCCCAAGTTGTAGATTAGCTCAATACAAAATACACAAAACCAGAATAATTTGACAACTTTATATTTGTTACAATGATTTATATTAGAAATAAAAACCAAAATGCTTTAGTGGCAGTTAAGTTAATTTTATTAATAACTGAGAATCATAGCTGAAAATCTTTCTAAATAATACACCTTGAGATCTCCTGGAGGTGTTCTCGTCTGTTTATGAAAGTCAGTACTGCAAAAAGATAACTCCAAAGTGCTAACTCAGCATTACAAACTCAACCAGCTGTGAAATACTACACCTCAGTGGAATGTCATCACCAAGACAAACTCTTAACTCCTGTTTTAGTCGCTTTGTAGGTGCAGAGGTTAAAAATTTAAAGAAAAAAAAGGGATTGTCTATCCAAGGAAAATCACAGCAAGTACAAACGTTACTGATAATATTGCAGATAAATGGATAAAAAAAGAAAAAAAAAAAAAAAACACAACCAGCTCCGTGTTGCGTAGGCGCTGCAGGCTTGTCAGAGCTTGCCTTTCCTTATTTGCTCATTTAAACAGCTACCTTAAGACAAGTCGTTGGTCTTGAAGCTGGGTGCCTTATACTGCAATTCAGCTGAAAACTAGTGGTAGGTTCAACTGAAACTATCACATAAAAAAAAGAAACTCCAACGTGTATGTACTCTTCTGAATTATGAGCTAATCCACTTTTTTCTTCCAAGCAGTTACACTAAACTGAAAATACTTTTCACAATCTTGCAGCAGTGCTTGAGGCTGCATGGCACAAACCGCTCCGCAGTAACTCCTCAGGATGTTATTGCTTTCACGCACATTTAACCTTCACTAATACTTAAACTCCTGGGTAGGAGACTCAGAGCTATGGCCCAAGCAGTCTAAGCTCCACATGAAATCAAAAACACAGTCAAGGCTACATACTGACAGTGAGGTGAATACTGGAGCCTTTTAAACAGTAAACCAAAAAGGATGAAGACATCAAAGTGAATGTGGCATGCAGGCCATCACAGCTATATTTACAGCACACCACCACAGCACAAGGCCATGGGAATTTATAGCTCACACTGTTAAAAAAAATAAAAATCCAGATACAACAGTCATAATGAAACATGCATGGGAATATGAATGAAGGCAACAGGCTTAAATATGGGAAAAACACAACTCATTGTGGTGCTGAGTGAGATCTAACGTTTGAATAACAGTTATCTTGTACAGCTCCAATATTTATGACTTAAATATCTGAGATTTAACACATTTTGCAATGTCATAGAGCTCTTGTACATAAGTCCTGACAGGAATATGTTTTTAGTGTCATACAGAGAAGTAGGTTTGTAAAGTTTTAAATGTATATGGAGTAGCAAAAAATACATCTTTCAGTGATGCTGCTTACTGTACTCATGTATAATGAAAATAAAAAGTATTCTATTCTATTCTAAACTTGTGTTCACAATCAGGTTTAGCTAGCTAGAGACAGAGCTTTACTGTGATGCTAATACTTCTGCATTTTATTAACCAGTTCTGGACAAACTGCTTACAGACGTCGGACCAATTTTAAGTGGTACACTGCACTCAAAAATCTCTCAAAATGTTTTAGTGCGACTTTGGTAAACGGCTAAGCCGCTCCGCTCGATAGATTGTCGGACCATTCCCAGCTGACACAAAGACGTACGGAAGTCGGTCCTTGGTTGGATACAGCTGGCAACATCAGACAACGTTAGATAACTAACTATGTAGTGCTGGCAAGCAACCATCATCCAACATCTAGTCCATGTAACATTACCATCATTAAATGTAAAGCCAACGTTAGCTTTTTAGCTTAAAACCAATTTTCAAAACTATATCATAATCAAATGTTGTCAGGTGTCTATCGCTGGCAACGATGAACCAATCAGAGAACAGTACGTAGTACGCTTTCCTCCTCAAATTTTTATTTGTGGATTTGTGAAGGACGAATTATTTAAAATGTGAGTGTATTTTTCTGTATTTGTTACAACTGAACAATATTCTGAGTTATTGTGAATGAGTTGAATAAGGTTCGACTTACCAGACTTTTTTTTTTTCGCTTTATATACGTTTTATCATGCGCCTTATATTCCGATGCACCTTATGTATGAAAATAGACCCGTTCATAGATATTGCGCCTTATAACCCGGTGTGTCTAGAGATCTGCAAAATACGGTA
The DNA here is from genome assembly GCF_033807715.1 of Cololabis saira. Lineage (NCBI taxonomy): Eukaryota > Metazoa > Chordata > Actinopteri > Beloniformes > Belonidae > Cololabis > Cololabis saira. The sequence continues at coordinate 33,524,378 of NC_084589.1, forward strand.
ATCTGTTTATATGCAAATCACTGCCCATGTTATTATTCCTGTTGCAAATGGAAGAGTCTTTTTTCCACCATATGTTGTTTACCTGGTTTGGTCGCATAAACCAAGGTGTGGATGATTGTGTAACCACCTGGGTAGGAGATTCACGGATGCATTGTAAGTGTTAAATAGGTGAAACCTGAGGCCACCCCCTCTGTTTAATGTTGGTTTTTCCTGTTTCACATAGGTGGTTTCTTTTACTACCCTCTCAAAACCATCTTTATTCTCTTTCTAAAATATATATATATGTTTAACTCAAGAGTGTCTCTTGCCCTTGAGATGTGATTTGCATACGACTTCAACAGTTTATAAACTCAAATCCCCTCCAGTCAGTTTGAACTGAGTGGAAATGAGTGAAATGTCTACAAGAACTAAGACAGGTAAGTCCAACTGCCTTCATTCAAACCTTTGAGAATGATTCGTCATTAGTTTACTCCATCAGTAGTTCTGTAGAATTGTTTATACAACATGATGCAACATGACAAATATGTTTTTTGTATTATAAAAAACTGGCAGTACAAAGCTGCAAAGCCAGATGGAAATACCAATCAAACTGAAAACAAAACAAAATAAAACATAACGTGTATTTTCAATGACTTCCGCCCGAATAAGAATAAAACACATTCTATTGAATACAATTATTCAAGTAGCCCAGGGGTCACCAATCCTGGTCCTGGAGGGCCGGTGTCCTGCATGTTTTACATGTTTCGCTGCTTCATTGCACCGTGATAAAAGTGACTGTGTCGTTAAGAGAATTCTGCAGACCTCAATGACAAGCTGATGACGATGATTAATTAGAATCAGGTGCGTTAAAGCAGAGAAAACTCTAAAACATGCAGGACACCGGCCCTCGAGGACCAGGATTGGTGACCCCTGCCCTTCTAAATGACATAAGAAGACAGACAGCATGTTTAGGTATTCTTAGAATGTGTTTATACTAGAAAAAACGCAACACTGAGCCATGCCAACAAGATGCTAGTAGTTCCCATGGTGGGTTTCCCACAGAACTTTAACATTAACGTCAGAATTTGTACCCATTTTACTTTAGCAATGTTGGACAACATTCCCAAAAGCTCATGTTAAACTATCTCTTGGTTGTCGTGCAATAGGCTTAGGTCTAGTGTAAAGTGTCTGATATTCATTGATATTTATTGTTATTTTATTCTTTTTATTTCCTGTTTTAGTTTTTAAATGTTTACTCATTCTCATGTTTGAACTCTGCACAAGAATTCCTATGTACTTTAACAAATGTACAAATGGCAAATAAACTTTATCCATTTATCTATCTATCTATCTATCTATCTATCTATCTATCTATCTATCTATCTATCTATGAAGACCACTACAAAATTCAAGTGCTTCGGCACGAGAAATGCTGTTACAACAGCAGCTCGGGAGAATGGTGTCAACTCCTTCTTGAAGACAATCTACAAGTTCACTGATGCAAGTAAAGAGATCATTTTCACCTAACCACGAGAAGTTTCATCTTTACAGAATGTAAAAGTCCAGAATATAAAATTATGGGTTATGCATCTGCATGCAGCTAAGGATCTGGAGCTCCAGGAAAAGATAGTAAGAGGCTTTATCTTAAATTGCCTAGAGAGACCTCATTTCCTCAAAAAAAAAAAAAAAAAAAAGTCTGAGCCTGTATACTTTTCTTCTTTCTGAGAACTTTATTAAGACACATGCTTTGCCCACAACCCGCAACAGAATAGGTAGCCAGGTTGGATAACAAAGCTTTCTTGTGATAACTGCGTGACCCGACAAACAGAAACCCCATTTGACTTCTCAGAAAGGCATGTGTGGTGAACAGGAGGTAAATTCCACATCTTGTTCTGAGACTATCCACCGCATAACATCTCTTCAGAAGGAAGCGTTAATAGTGTTTGCTGGAGCTTTTCAAATTAAACAGCATTTTAACACTAATGTTCACAACATCTCAGCTTCAATGGAAAGGGATATGTAATTATGAGGTTATATTGGAACGTGTTCGAGACATCGGCACTAGAAACAATCTATTTCAATTTGATGAACATCCAATTACAAGTGGACCTGTACAACCCATGGAAAGATCATCTGTGTGCAAAAATCGATGACCATTATTACAGGCCTTTCTCTAGGACAATACTTAAGAGTTTTGTTTCACTAAATAACTCTTTTTTAAAGAGATATTTGTTTACTATCCTTCTTTTCTATTATGGCTTTTAATAGATCACAAATGCATGGCTGGTATCAATGCAATCAAACAAATAAAGCCTGAAAAATGGGGAAAAAAGGAACGAGGATAGAAAAAAAACCAAAACCATGGAAGTACTGTAGCCTCTGGCTCTCATTTTACCCGTGTTTCAGGAGCAGTTTGGCCACAAAGAACCTTGTTCATTTTTCAAAGCCTTACCAGAATGGAACAAGTATAACTGAATTCAGAGGGTGGTGTGCAAAAGGGTAAAGCAGTCCCATGATCCCTTGGGTAAAGTGTCCCTGTGAGTGACATTAAATAAAGAACCAGAGCCAGGGTACTTCTGGTTTACATATTAAACTGAATCATAATCCATAAATAGACCAGAAAGTCTTGGTTTTTAATCCAGTAATAAAAGGCTGATAACGGAATGTGAGTAACTATTGTTTTCTTAAATATCCGAATTTTAGCACACAAGCTCACTTCCATGAATTCAAAACTCTGGCCAGAGATTAATTTTATGTTTAGTTTAGTTTCAATTCAAATTTCAACTTCAAAAATACTTAAATCCCCGAGGTGAAATTAATTGCATGTATAATCAGCTATGTGAGAAGTTAAAATGTTTATAAAATTAGGAGAAAAAAACAATCCCAGAAGAACAACACATGACCTATTACACTGGGACACTGATTTAGGAACAAATTCATTGACCTTTCTGATCATTCCTTTGCACAACTAATCAAGTTGAGGTCTGGACTTTGACCCCATCTTTGTAATCCCTTGAGTCTCTTCTTTTTCCATGGGATTCTGTTGTAGATTTGCTGATGTTATTTGCAGCTGCATGCTCCAGTTTTAGTCAACTTTCAGGCACAGATATAATGAAAACTATGAAGCAGAAACAGAAACCTGTAGTTCTATACTCAATGTAGAAGACTTGAGTGCTTTGCTATAAAGTAGCTTTTGTAGTTTATTCAGTGATTGTAAAGGTTCCTGGGTTCTGTACTGCAAAACAAACTCAACTTATCACTGTCCTGGCTGTTGGTTTAAGGCTGATATGCTGCCTTTGGTCTGTTATCTATTCTTTAGTCTTTTCTCTTAAACAAGATTTTTGCCCAAGTTCCTCGGTTTGTACAGTTTAGGTTGCAATTCAACACAAACTCATGCTGTAATTTTTTTATTTTTTTTTTTAAATGGCTTTCTCTTGGAAACTTTGTATCTTATTTTACATTTTTCTTAACTTCTGCTTGAATAAAAGACTAGCAAATAAAATAAACACTAAACATTTTAATTCCTATGAAAATAATAAGCATGCACTTTTCCCATTTAGTTTTTGTAACATAATGATATGAGGTAATAAGTTACTCCAAAAACTACCTATATTTAAAATCTCTTATTGGTCATATGATTTTTTTCCCCCACTGTATCTTGATGCCCAGGAAAGCAGATTGATTCTAATGGAAAGAAAATAAGTAAAAACATTTTGAAACTATTCCATCACCAAGGGTGATCAAAAGGGATAAGGGTAAGTGTGTGTGCAGGACAATCAGGTGGAGATAATAAGCCATTTCAGCAAAAACACTGACCCTGACCCTCCACTGAATCCCTTTTTACAGTTCCACACAACTTGGAACAGTAAAAAAGGATTCCCAGGAGGAAGCCTGAAACATCCAACCAAGACTATGTGATGACATTTAGCACATTCTGAAATCTGTCCTGCATGACTCCAATTACCGCCCTCAGCGGTCATCTACAGTGAAGAGCCATATCACACAAGATTAGATTGTCATGAGGAGGAACTTAGGAGGAGGAAAGAATAACTCAGATTCAGTGTAGAAAAACCTCACCGTGGGTAACGGTGAGTTTTATTGACGCGGCATTCCTAAAGGAGAAGATCGGGTTGTTCGTCATGGCTTCTTCTCAACAACAGTAACTGCTATGTCTTTGCCATTTTCCCGACTGGGAGCTTTTATAAAGCAAGCTTAGTGCAAACCAGCAAAGGGTAACCGCTCTTTCAAACCTGCATGTGTGCCCAGTGTCGACACAGCATGCTACTTGCAACACATCATTTCCAAAGCCAGTAACAGTGTCCTGTTGCCAGGTGACCAACTGTAAATTACTCGCAACAGGATCAACTGGAGCGAACAGATTAACTGATGTGAGAACATTTTACATTTCTGCTTGGTACATTTATTTATTATTTTCACAGATGTTCTCGTGTTTGGCTGGTTGAACGGTTTTTAAACACTATAACAGGCTGGATCTCACAGAAAGGTCAAGAAACACATTCACCTTAGAATGACGCAGGCCTTGTCCGTGACTACAGTGCTGAGCAAAAGATCGGTTGCTGCGAGTCATTGTTTGACTTTTCGATGCAGGCTATTGTGCACTTTAAATTATTTATTATAGCCTGGTGCTGGCATAGAGACGAATGGAAGCAGCAGAAATAATAATTTTCTACACGTTTGAAACTAAGTGTCATCTTAATTGTGAATATTGAACTGGTCTATAGGAACAATGTATTGATTGCAGACCAACCTTGATCTAACTTTATTAAGGCAACAAACATTATGCATTGGGTTAAAAAAAAAACATGGAGGGAAGCTGTGTCAATATTGATATAGAGAGAGAGCACAGGCTTCAGGCTAAAATGCTTCTACCAAGTTAAACCTTCTCTGGTCCATTTACAAAGATTCCAGACAAGAAAAATAACAAAATAGGATTAGGTATAATAAGTAAAACCATGGAGTAGGAAAATCTGAACACT